>NC_030683.2:28748674-29054727 GCF_000004195.4 Xenopus tropicalis
TTTGTGAAAAAATAGAGGTATTTTATCTTCTTCCTAAAACTACCACTTGGCATCATCACAGAAGTGCGTCAGTGCCCAATATGAAAGTTCTCAGTCTACTCCAAAGGTCCAATGAAGCCCCTGAAGCTTCCCATAGCCACAATCTTCTCAGGGAAAAGAGTCAATCACTTGGAACACCATAGATATCAGTCAAGGTAATCGCTTGCCAAGTGATCATATGATTTCTATACAGTTAAGACCAGCTGCTAATTGTTTTGATCACTGCAGTTTCCCCAGAATAAATGATAGCACTCAAAATGCCCGGGGGGTGGGGCATTACCCTACAGGGCCGAGATTTAAAAATTGCCTCCAGTAAATGGTATTTAGGGTTTCATTTTGACGGAACCACCTTTCCCTAACTAGACATCACCTAAGACCTGGATTCGGATAGGACAGCCCTATAGCGTAAAACAAATAGTTGCCAAAACACAGCTGGACACTTAGCAACAAGGGAAACCCCCAAATGCTAAATCACAACCTTCTAAAATGAAAAAGAATAAAATGTATATTTGTATATTTTACAAGGAACCCTATAAAAGCAATGTTTGTTGATGTATACAGTCATATGGCTATGGGGCCCCTTCTAATAAGCTTAATATTTCACAACAGGGGCTGCATAGACACACGTTTTGGCAATATTAGACACAAAAATGGACAGACATTAGCATAGAAGAATATATATCTTATTGTCTCTAATTTGATTGTCTAGCACCATTGGAGCAGACCCCACTGCACCACCAAAGGCTCAGGTACCTCAGGCTACAGGAAAACAACATGGCTTCTAGCATGTAAGCGTAATAGTGTTATTATCACTTCTTCTTCTTGCAACTACTGAATATGCCTTACTGTTATTTCTAAGGATGCACCAAATCCATTATTTTTAGATTCAGCCAAAGACCAAATCCACCACAAATGACTCAAAATCACCCAAAATTAACTCAAACCCTACTTTTCTGCACGTTCAAATTTGACGAAAATTCAATATATTCTTTAAAAAAAAAAAAAAAAGAAGAAAGAAAGAAGATTGCAATCAATTGTCTAGAGCTTTATAGTAAAATGACACTAATGGTTTGGATTTAGAAATGTGATCAGGAAAACCAAAATTGTACTGAAATTTCAATGTTATTTTTAGAAACTCCAACTTGTTGTTTTGTACACAGGAGAAATAGTAATGACTATTCAACTGATCATTTCCAGATAGTATGGAAGATACAACACTAAGGAACCAAAAAAAGAAGCTCTTTGCATAAAGATATTAAAGTCCCAGAGAATGGCACAGTAGGAGTTTCAGTAGGCGTCTTTCTTCTGTCCAAACCCCTAATTCCCTAGTCCCTGATTTCCACTTATTTTAGCACAAACAAAAGGATAAGTGTGAGCATTTAACATACAGAACACTTAGAATTTAATATTGTGAACGTATAGGAGGGAACAATATCACTTGCCACTGTTGGACTGGCCCACAGGGATACCATGGAAACGTCTGGTGGGTCCAATAGAGGTTTAATAGAAGGAAGGCTAAAGTACAGTATGCGAAGTAAAGAGTCTAGGAATAGATTAATAAAGAGGTTGAGGGAGGAGAGGAGGAATACAAGTTTAGAGTGTGGGCCTATGGTCCAGTGTTTTCTAGTGGGCCTGTAGTATCTCCATACGATCACTTGCTACCTCATCTACACCATAGTGTAACAACTGGAAACATTCTACCACAGTCCTAGGAGAGGGCACCACTTTGTTAGTAGAAACTCCGAAAAAGAAATCTCACACCATGCAATAGCTCTGTTACAGGGCAGGAGATCTTTCTCAAATGTATTTCCCAATAATTTTGTTGTCTAATTTTTCTTCCCCTGTATATGAGTGAGATCTGTATCCCGGTAACTGCACATAATTTCTATGCTCTGGAGGGGCACCAGCGTCATTAAGACCAGCTAATATAGCAGCATTCTAATCAACATGAAAATATAATTGAAGTACATAAAATACAGCTTATTCTAGAAAAATATTACAAATCTTTTGTTGAACACAGAACACCTTTCTGTTTATCGGTTGGATTAAACCATTGAAAAGACTTGCACAGAGAAGAAACAATGGGGATTCAAATACTTTTTTTTTCCTGAAATTGCATTGATATTGCGGGTACTAAATACACAGAACTAAACCAAAACTACTGGGTCATTAACACAACATGGTAACAGATTATACCAAACATACCCAGGTATGGAATAGCCATTCCATTGGGACTTCTAGCTGTATCGCACACCTTGTGGTTGAGGATTTGAAGAAATATTTTAGTTTAGTGTTATACAATGACGGTGATCAGTGGGACAATTGCACAATGTAATATAATGTGTTCATTTTACGCTTGTAAGATAATTGTTTACAGTTGAACAATAAAGACAAACAACAATCTTGATCATTCTCTACGTCCCAGCTTTACATAAGGGAGTATTCACCACCTAATCATAAGGCACTGACAGCTAACTTCTGGGTTACTATGGGAATAAGGGGGAAATAGGCTGCATTTTTAAGTTACTATCGCAAAAGGTGAAAAATAATTTTGCTATAAGTTTTCTCAGTCTGGAAAACTGCAGGGGATAGTTCATGCTAAATCCTAATGATTGATGCATTTGTTCAATTTACATTAAAATCTTTCTTTTCTGGGGAAAACAGAAAAAAATATGAATTAAAACTGACATATCTTTGGGTTAGTCCACTGTAACGAGCTATAAGATGTATATCTTATGTTTGCTCAGAGTACAGTGATATCAGCTGAATACAATTAGAAGAAAACCTAATGAACTTGGGTAGCCAATGAGGTCTACTTTTAAAGTATAAACCAGAGAAAAAAACATAACATGTAAGACATAACATGTAAGAGCAAAAACAATTTTCTGCTAAAGAAGAATAACAACAACCCGTACTCTTACAGGTTTCCGCTTGTCAATGCAAGAATAAACGACTCCTAGTGAGATGGAAAAAAGGGAAACCATTAACTACCCCATAACATCTGATTTTTAAACACCAAAGTACCTATATCGTCATTTTTTGGCTGAAATTTCCCATGGACAGAAGAATTTCGGATGAATCGAGCCAGTCACTTTGGGGTTTATGAGAACCAGGCTAACATGTATTTAAGGCCTGAGTTTTTGACAACCAACCATAATATTGCAGTAGTGATTTCTGCATTGTGATTGGTCCAATTATGATATCAAACCATGCCACGAGTCAATAAGGGGGGTAAAACAGTATCTTATTTTGTTTGATGATCATCTTTTTTGGTCTCACTCACCAATCCCTAGTTTTATTTATTACTATTTGCTTTATTCCTGATGTCTCTCTCCTGCTCCTGTTTTAAGTACTTCGGTTCCTGCCACCGCTGGGCTCAGAATCTTTGGTCTCAGAATGCTGGGTGGCACTCGGCATGAGCTTGTACTCAAGGTGTTTGCAGTTGCACAGACAGGAATCCGGGAAGGAAGCTTGAGAATGAAGTGAGGACAGTCCTGAATGTCAATGAGCTGGGCTGAACCCCCTCAAATCGGACCTTCATTGTGCATACTGTGGTTGGACTTGTTGTGTGTGACACAGTTCTGTTCGTTTAACAGATTTGCTGTTTCATCTGCTAAGCCGTCGTGTAGCTCGGTAAGAGTCATATCTATTTTAGTGTTCTCACTGTCTGAGGATTGAGGCGTTTTGTCCATGCGTGAAGCCATTAATGCATTTTGGTACTGCTGCCTTGTGATCTAATTTGCAGACAAACAGAAAAGGGTTCCATAACTTAGAGACAGCAACATGAAGATATGTAGACTTACCAAAAATTTCCTCTAATAAAACCTCTTATACTTTTTTATTATCCAAAGTATCAAGTTTCTGGAGTCTGACCTTCGGTTAATATATCTCTGTCTTTCATTGCCCTTAGATGAATGAGAGCAAAAGAGTGGCTGCTATTGGTTACTACTCTGCCCTCGATTTACTAATACAAAATTGGGTTTGGATTCAGTGTTGAGCCAAATTGTTTGTGAAGAGTTGGGGTATCAGGAGCATCCCTAACCCTAAGTGCTTGTTGATTTGCCCTTTTAAAATGACTGACAGGCAAAGTTTTCTTTCCCATTTGCTTTGTGAATTGGCTATGGCAGTGGTACTTTGGCACTAAGAAGCACTTGGCCCTGGGAAATTTAGAAGTATCTTGGATACTGGTTACTTTGTATTTCGGGATATGATTGAAGAAAAAAATACTTTTACAACTTGATGAAATTTATGGCAGATGGTTTTTAACAAACACTGCCATTCTCCGCAGCACATATTTGCTTAGGGTGGTTTCCAGATTCCTGATGACTTATGCTAGGTACTGCAAAATACCTATACTGAGGGCTTTTACCTGTTAAACCCAGAGAATTTCATCTTTAGTCAATTTAGACAGGTATAGTCTGACAACTAGGCCATAATCCCTGCTAGTCTCTTATAAAACCATCATAACACAACTGGAGGGTTATGGTATCTTAAGATGGCCAGGTTGCCACCCTAAAATTGTATGCTGTGTTTGTAATGTCTTCATTGAAGGACTAGGGGAAAGGGGAAATTATCACAATCCCTATAGGAGAAAATAACACAACAGTATGGTGACCCATTAAGCGGACTGTCAGTACTAACTGTATTTGGATTCATTTAAATAACAATAAATAGCCATGCAATTAAACAAAGGTCGGATCTAGCCAAGATTGGTGGTTTTGTTGAACTTTATTAATCTATGAATTTGAAAATGGATAAAAAAAAAGTTGAATACCTTAACAAACTGCATGTCTGTTATGGCTCTTACAGAGTAGTCAGGGATATAGACTTGTAAGAAGGAAGCATTGAGCTGGTTGTTACTATTTCCCAGTGTAGGCGTCACAGCGTCAATTCTATCACTTCTGTTAAGAGAGTCCGAATGGTTCAATCCACATGGACGGGGTGGAGATTTATTCTCTGCTATGACAAAGACAATTAAAAAAATGTAAAATTAACACAAAACAAAAAGGAAACCCTAATAAATTGTAATGGGGTAGGACAGAGCATACAGAAAGAGCCAAGGGGCTGATTTAAGAAAAGCACATCCATATTCACTTTTTTGATTATTTATCAAAATCATCCCTGCTTGGGAATGTAACTATACTGTAACTGGCCCCCAAAGTTTACTTGTTCTATGTTGCATTACATTCAGTTTTATTCGACTGTTAAACGTCAGGACACACTGGGCGAATATACAATTTGTGATGGAATTTATGAAGCTTGAGAACATTGCAGTGTATCTTTGTGGGGGGGGGGGGGGGTCTCTACCCTACCCTGAATTTAAGGGACAGGATTCAGTATTTACCAATTACTGTTACCAACCAAAATACTAAAATATTGGCCCCTCTCTATTTATGCTTTCCTATATATTTGTATAAAAACATAGGATATTGCCTATGGCATGGGGGCAATGTAGCACAGACAGTTATAAGTGAGGAAGAACCACATACAGGCAGGTCAATTGGGTTCTAATAAAACTGAGCTTAGTGTGTGTGAATGTGACAGGGACCTTAGACTGTAAATTTAAAGAAGAAGGAAAGGCAAAGTCACTTGGTGGTACCAAAATGTTAGGCACCCCAAGTGACTTAAATCGCCTACCTTGTACCCCGGGCTGGCGCATGCGCAGTAGAGTGAATAGTGGAACTTTAACAGAGAAGTCGGCTTTTCACTCTACTGCGCATGCGCCGGCCACTGGAATTAGCCGGAAAACGAAGCCAGAAGGAGGAAGCGCTGCAGGTACCCTGGGCTGGTGCTGTTTTCTCCTGACGGGCATCAGCCCGGGGTACAAGGTAAGCGATTAAAGTCACTTGGGGGTGCCTAACATTTTGGCACCCCCAAGTGACTCTGCCTTTCCTTCTCCTTTAACTGGGCAGGGACTCATGTGTAATCTCTGCAGAATATATTGTCAGTGCTATATAAACAAAGGATACTAATAATAATAACACTTTTTATTACCGTGGGGTACAACTGTTTCAAGCCAAGTAAACACTTTACTTTTTACCTGATTTGCTTCTCTGATCATTGCAGTAGCAATCACACACCAGCATCAGCTCAGCACAAGTTTAACATGAGACTAAATACTGACAGATTAGTGCTATGGGAATTTACAAGGTCAACAAGAATTCCGATGCGAATAGAATAATAGTGTCACACATTCCTATGTACGGAATTCTGCTGCTAAAACCACTGTTACTATCAGAGATTTTAACACAAATAAATGATGTGCAAAAAGCACAGCTAATGTGAAGGGTTTCTACACAATTCTGCTGCAAAACAACTTGTGGAATGTTAGAGATTTCTATTAAAGGGGATTTTAGCGCAGAAAGCACGGTTAGTTATACAGGTTCCTAGGCAAAGAGTAACTGCATCGGGGGGAGGGGGGCATTCCTGCGATACATTTAATGGAAAAAGCAGAGCGAATGAGAGAAGCTTCAATAGAAACATGCAGATTTACCTGGAGAACCTGCTAACGATTCTGTTCTGCTGACAACAAAGGTACGAGACAGGGACAAGGGAACTGGAAATCAAGGAAAGAAAAGATGAAAGGCCATGAAAAGGGAGGAAACTGGGTAAGTACTGTACAGCCCAAAAGTGATTCACCTTAAAATGACATTTTACAATAATAAAGACAATGACACTGAAAGACATTTTGTAGTTGGTTCTCATTTTTTTTCCAGTTTTGAAATTCAAATGCTATCTGGTTGTTAAAGCACCCATTAACCTAGCAACAAGAAAGCAGTTTGGAAGTCAGAATGGAAGAAGAATGGAAGAGGGATTACAAGCAATAACCACAATGTAACCGTACAGAGATTCAGCACAGCCCAAACACCATTTTAAACGGCAACCTGAAAAAAGGCAGAATACAAAAAGCCAATCAAAATGAAGACCAGCAGTTGCTAAGAATCGGCTAGCCTATAACATGCTAGAATTTTCCCCGTAAAAGGGAAACATTCCCCCTTTTTGTCATGAGTTTGTTCAGTTGGACTTATGTACAAAAGGTCCAAAAATATTATATACCCCAGACTGAGAGGAAACCATGACAACAGACCATATCCCACCCCTTTAGAGTCATTTAACCCTGCCCTCTGCTTTCTAGATAATTGAAACAACACCCAGCATGGCTCCTACAGTTTACAGTAGACATTAGAAACGTTCTCAGACAATTCCACAAATAGATTTAGGTGAGAAGGTGGGTCATGGGTAAGGTTACTTTTAGCATTACAATATATAGAGAAAGGTGAAGTGAAGGCGGGGTGGCCATTGGGTGTGCTCCCAACCTGCAGAGGAATGTGAGCTAGAAGAGACATGGCGGGTGGTGCAGAGATTGTCTGGAAAGCAGAGGGACTTCAAGTTTTGGAATCCACCACTCTAAAGAAAAACTATAAACACAGAACAAATACTTAACCAACAAATAGTTTATATTATATTAAGTGACCAATTAAATAAGCTTACCAATCTGGAATATATTTATATATATCTCAACTTTGAGAAAGGCAGCCGAAACGTCAGTTCTTTTCATCAAATAAAGACTTTATTATTCAATTTAAGTCCTGTGAGTGCAGATTCCTCGACAAAGATGTTATATATATATATATATATATATCTGTAAATATTACCCTTGTACATCCTTAACCTTGAGCCCCCCATTTAGTAATGGACTGTGTGCTCCCTCAGAGATCACATGACCAGAAATAATGCAGCTCTGACTGTAACAGGAAGTAGTGTGGGAGTAAAAGACAGAACCTTGGCCATTAATTGGCTGATGTGGCCTAGCATGTACAGTTCAGGCTGTCATTGCCAGCAAAGGTTTTCCAACCAAATATTATAAATGAACATTTTATTTCCTGTTATTTAATTTTTCGAATTACTTTTGAGTCCTTGGAATGAAGGGAGTGTGTTAAAAAAATGCTTCAGTGGCCTCACATTTTATGCAATCGTTTTGTTCACCCCACTGAATTAAAGCTAAAAGTCTGCACTTCAACTGCATCTGAGTTGTTTCATTTAAAATTCATTGTGGTAATGTACAAATAGTTATGGACCTAACTGTATGTGTGCCTTGGCTTGTTTGTGTGCACTGTGAATCCTATGATTCCAGGAGGTGGCCCTTATTACTTAAAAAGTATATTTGTATGAAATGGTTTATTTGTGTAAAGCAGGGCTTATATATGAGCTGTTTATGCCTTATATTTTTATAAAGACCTACACTGTTTGGGGGATCGTTATCCTTTAATATGGAACAAAGCAAAAAATGGTTCAGTGATTCTACCAATGTAACGGGGAGAGGCAGACCATCATGTTTTCCTCTCAATAGGTGGAGTCAAGTATGTGTGAGTGAACAGGAATAAATATAATGCTGATATATTGTATTACCACAGTAGTGCGAATATACAGCACTGAGGTACTTGCATATAAAGCCACTCCGCACACTGCCACATAGTTGCGCTCTGTATCACTGGTTCCATCCCGCCGCCTCTTACAAATCACATGCAGTGTATCTACCGACGCAGGGAACCGAGAGCTGGCATGCTGCACTTGTGCTCCTACATGAGCCCGTATACACTGGTTATTCAGGGAGTGCTTTTAATATGTTTTAATATGTTTTTTTACCAAGGTCCAACTTAATAAGCTTGTGTTTTCAAGACATGGTATCGAGAATGGTAAGAAATGAGATGCACACAAGGACAAAGTCTGTGGCAGGGTACAGAGGAAGGAAGAACAATGTTCATTTAAAGTCAAATCTGCTGTCTTCTACATTGAAGCTGTGACAGAATGCAATGTTTTTTCCACCCGCATATCTACTCAAGTTGAGAAAATGCAACGTGACATGACTCTAAAGGCTGTGTCTGGAGTTTACAGATAAGGAGGAGTTTACTATAAACATGGTTTAACTGGGAAGAGTGATACAATAACCGCATTATTCTCCTTCTACAACTGCTATGAAAAACCAAGAATGCAGACTTGTGTGTAAAATAAAAGTGGTCTTTAAATGTTACTGTTACAGACTGTTTAGTGTAACATATAGATAACTGTTCTGTTTTTGTGTTAAAGGCCTATTCTTGGACACTTGTTGAATACAGGTGTATATTGCGGTGTGTGTTGTGCAGTGTTCCTGCATTTCTAGCGACAGAGTTTCAGCATGACACCCTGAGGGAAACTAGTGTCACTTCTGTATCTGACCTTCATTCCAACTAACAATTAGGCAGTAGTTGGAAAGATACGTGGAGGTGCATAGGAGATGCCTGAACAGACAGCAATAAAAAATTACAACAATGTTAAATCTAGCCCTAAATCTGTCTGTGACCATAACAACCAGACAACATTTTATTGTGCAGGGCAGAGAGAAGCAAGAGTGAAAAGCAAAAAATTCAAAGCCACAAAGACAAAGGAAACAACTACTCTGGTCTGTGAGATGCTTCATTGGTAGGTTCCCCTTTAATCGTAAAAAACCCAATCAGTTCAGTAATCTTACACATTGCGAGTGAGACAGGGATGTACATATGTGGCCTGGAATCATTCCTGCCAATCTACCTGCCCTTGCTGTATAGCGCATTATTTACAATTGCTAGAGATACTAGAAATGCTGAGCGGGGGGGCACTTTTTTTTTTTTAACATGTCATTCTAAGCCACTTTCAAATATAAAAGGAGAAGGGAAGAAATAATCACCAGGGGTGCCAATTTGTTAGACATCCCCCAGTGATTATAATCCCTTAGGGCCATTATACAACCATGCCCGTGCCTGCCAGCAGATGTTGCTATAGCCCTCTCAGTGGAATCGGTGTGCTGGCCTGGCTGAATAAGCAAACAGAATCAATAATTACAAAGCACTAACAAGCTGCCACTATACCTTCCAAAAGGCAAAAGGAATATGTTTCATTAATTTAAGCATTCATCCCATTTATTTTATTGAGGGGTCATGCCTTTATCAAATGCATAGGAGTTTTACTGGACAACAAAGCTGGCAAATAAGCAGTACAGGTAAAATATATCTGTACTGGAAAAGATATACTTTGTAAGGGTTGGCTAATATGCACAAATATAATTAATAGGGATGCACCGAATACAATATTTTAGGATCCAGCCAAACCCCAATTACTTTGTGAAAGAGTCAACTGAATACAGAACCAGATCCTAATTTGAACATGCAAATTAAAATAAGGAAGGGTCAAAGAGAACCGCGCACAAAGCATGCAGTAAATACATTTCCATGTCCCGTCTTTAAGTGACAAAAAGTCACATGATTTTAAGGATTCATTCTGGCCAGAGGCATAGATTCGTCTGAATCCGAATCCTGCTGCAAAGGCTGAATCTTGGCCAAATCCTGAACCAAATCCTGGATTCGGTGCATCACTAATAATTAACAGTGGACACATACAGAAGTCTTGTAATCTATACAAAATGCATTTGTAAGTTTTGTCATGTGCTATACATTACATTCCAGCGACAATGATTAACCTGTTTGTGCCCATGGCATTTTCCTTTACCTTTTGTATATGGAATGTTTGAAGAGGTTGTTGTGTCAAATATTTGGTCCCTCTACTGTACTGTTTGACACATGGGATAGTTTCTATTATTTATACATATACACTACTCAGGAGTGATGCTAAATTGACATTAGCTTAAACATATTATATAAATGTATATTATTATTTATTATATATACAGGGTTCTAATAATCAGAATGGGTCTCTAAAAGTGAGGCCAGGGTTGAAAAATGCAGCAGTAAGTAAATACATTATCAGAACATAAGATGCACATGTAGAACCCAGACACGAAGCTCAAACAGGCCTCCAGCTGCTGACAAGAGAAGTCACATGCACTCTCAGAGCACAAATAATTTAGGGCTGCACAGAGTTGGCCAGATAAAGGTATCAGAATAGCTCAGACTGCCCCTGGTTCAATAGTATATTCAGGTTTTATATACTAACCCCAGTGTGTGAATGTGATTGGGACCTTAGACTGTAAGCTCCACTGAGGCAGTGAATGATGTATAATATCTGTAAAGTGCTGCAGAATAGCTTGATACTATATGAATTATAATGAATAAACAAATAATAAAGTACAATACCATGGTTATTTATCAATGGTCCTATTTCAGCTGGCACAGAGACAGCACGGGACTATAACCTTGCTGTTACATTGCCGCCCTGTTAGCCTTTATGATGAGGATTTCAACCAGGCATCAAAGGTCAAGTCACACGAGAGAAAGACAACGGAGACACACAGCAAAGTGAACTATAGCGTATGAACCGATAATTAAGCATTATTTAAAGGATAAGGAAGTTAAACATACCGGGGGGGGGATTGCTAAACTGAGCAAAATTGCCAAGTTTTTGGCCTGTGTGGGAGCACCTGTTCTTTCAAATTGGCTTAGGGTACTTTGCAGTAGAGTCTGGCAGCCATTTTTCCTCTCCACCCAGGTGTCCCTGCAGTAGCTTGGAGTAAGTGCATGCACATCACAGTGTGGCTTCCACATATTACTATCCTGTGCATCTGCCCAACCAACTCTGCCACAAGGGACAACTGTGACCAGAGGAAAAACAGCACTGCTGTGTACCTCTTCTGTGTGCCAACCCTAATTTCTAGCCCTTCTGTCTTGTCTGGAACCCCGCTCCTACCCTGGCACCCAATCCCTGCTCGTTACATAGTGGGGTAGGGAGGAAACAGGAGAGATTTATTGAGCGCTGTTAGTGGGAAGGAGGTTGACAAGAGGGGGTGTGGTGATTTGGGTCCTGCCTTGAAAGGTTTGGCCTAGAGCTACCCCTCAGCATGTTTATTTTTCCTTGTCCTTTAAAGAAGTTTAAAAGAATAAAAGAAGATAAAGACTTTTTATTGCACAGTACTATTTAGCATTGTATTTGCAAATTAGCCACATATTAAATCCCACTGTTGTGCAAGTACAGGATATCATGTAAAGAGATTCCTGAACAAGAGAGAATATTTTGGAAAGCACTGAGCATTATGGCTCAAACATCAAACTTCACATAGAGAAAGAGAGAGCGCGATAGAGACAGTCTATAAGAAGCTAAGCTACCTGGTGATGCAGTGAGAGCCATTACGCCATAGTATGAAAATGCACCTGCTTCGAACTTCATGCCTTCCTTGCCCGCTTCCACTTCTACCTTCCCCTGTGGATAAATATGTATTACACACGTGGCATTTCATAAATGTATTGGAAAAGAACTGGTTTCTTAGCTAAGAAACCGATTATCATATGAGCAAAGCAAACTAGTTTTACTTCTAAGTCCTGAAGGGTTATATACGTGCATGTTCCACGGGTAGGAATGCTAAGAGTGGATGTCTAATCTTTCTAGTACTTTCCCCAAAACCCAAGTGCACTGCAAAGACACGGCAACACCAGGCAGTGGGGCAAGGGAAAGATGCACAGCACGTGAATATGCTTGACAGCAACTGGTCTGACCTGTAAAACGAGAACAAAGTAGTCCACGGGCTTATTCCGCTGGTAGAGGTAGTATTCAGCAGACTTCTTGTTCCGTTCATCGAACTTTAGCTCTTGGATAACGTTGGGATGTTTCAGCAGCCTTAGCAGGATTTTCTCTGACATCTGAGAGGGGCTAAATGCATCCACTTCTACAATGGAAACAGCACACATGGGTTTATCCCTCTGGAATATATCTGTGGTAGTGCAGTGTCACCAATAAGGCTAGAAAGCCTATACATGATCGCACAATGTGACTACAGCGCTTTAGCAGGGAAGATCTGTGCCTCTAAAGATGTCCCCAGTAGCCCCATACCTTCTATTTTACTGATTCACTTCTGTGCTTCTGTCAGTCTAAGCTAAATAACTGACTGACAGTATACTGTATATGTGTGTGTATATTATATACATATATTCATTAGAAGGTGCATGAACATTCAATTATATGAAGCTCCAATACATGCCATAACACAGACAGACACACCAGGCTGCTATAACTTTGAATGAACTTGAACTAGATTTAGGAATAGAGGGAGGAAAGGTTGTATTATGAACTAACCCCTTGATTTATTGGAGACAGCAAAACACAGCAGATGTTTCAAGAGAATGCAAAAAAACATGCTAACGTTCTAAAAGTACTCTGTTGTGTTCTTCCTGCGGTTACTCCAGGGCAGGCAAGGGGGTTATACTCGCAGACCTTTAGGGCCTATGCACATCTACCAACTCAGTTAGGAGGGCCTCAGTCAGCAGCTTTTATTAGTCCATGTGTGTTACTCCCCAAACTAGAGTTGGTAGATGTGCATAGGCCCTAAAGGTCTGCGAGTCTCTGTAGGTCACAAGTACTATTCAAACTTTGTCCCAGCAGCAAATGATCGGATCAGTCATATATGGACCAGCACGTGGGTGACTAAATTAGGCAAAGATTTGTTCTTTTGGCAAGGTAGCCATACAAGTGTAAAATATATGGTCAACTTAACAATACTTCGGCTTATCTTAGCAATA
Source organism: Xenopus tropicalis (assembly GCF_000004195.4). Lineage (NCBI taxonomy): Eukaryota > Metazoa > Chordata > Amphibia > Anura > Pipidae > Xenopus > Xenopus tropicalis. The sequence continues at coordinate 28,762,192 of NC_030683.2, forward strand.
TGATTGCAAAAATCTTTCGCGATTCTGACTTATCTGGGGCTTGGAAGCTAAGGGACATGCCCTTAATTAAAAGATTTTAAAAGGCCTACTAACAAAGAAAACATGGTACCTTCAGAATGATTACTTTAGCAGCAGATCATTTTTATCATAGTATGTGACCTATTAAAGAATCTTCCCAAATGGACACATACTGATTAGTATTTAGCTTTTACATCTATTACCATAAATTATCCACCATTTTGTGTTCTGTGTGTCACTTATCACCTGACAGGAAATAATGCAGGTTCTAACTAGAACAGGAAGAAGTGTGGGAGTAAAAGACACAGCCCATTGACTGGCTGATATAACCTGGCATGTATGTGTGCCCTTGGTTTGTGTGTGCCACAGTGCCTTATATAAGCCAGAGGGCTGGGCAGTGTTTCTATCCAGGGTTAACTAATGGCACATACTACTAGCAATGTATATTTTTACACTATTTCCGAGTCACTTTTGACCCAGCTTCATTGCTTCTGAGCAATTTTTTTTTCTCATTTCAGCTTTTATTGTAGAATAATAAAACAAAAAACACAGTTATTTTGGTCGTCTTTACATTTATACGTTTAACACAAATGCAAATCAGAGAGATGTTCCTTATAGCTGTTGCTGTATAGTTTAGTTTCCAGGATTCTTCCCTCACTGTACTCAGGAAGTAAGAAACACGTGTTGGCACGGAGCACACAAAGTCGATCTTCCCTAAGCCCAAGCGCCCCTTTCCCATCCCCAGCTAAATACTGGCTTTCATATTACTAGTGATCTCAAACTGTGATAAGCCCAACTTGCCTGTTGCTAGGAAACGGTGCATTGCCAGGAGAAGCTGTGGTGATATTTTAACCTTCATTTCGTTGTCGGTTTGTTTAAAAGCGGAGAAGTCCTGCTTCCTCTCCCGGTGCATTACCTTCTTTTTTGTCCTGTTATCCGCTGCAAAGTTACAAAGCAACACAAAAATTGCCCATAGGTTAACACACTGCATCGCACTTTGGCTGAAAATTTGCTTAATAGAAAAGGTTATTTATTACAAAGGCTATCTTTTATTAAAAATTGTCCTATGGCTAATATGTTAAAATGCTCGACAGTTTTATCTTTATAAAAAGTGCTTGGTGGTCACTTATAATCAATGCTTAATGATGTCACATATATCACACTGAAAACTAAAAAATTATTAAATTTTTGTAACAAAAGTTACATATTATTAACAAATGCCATCAGTCCCCATATGACACAGAGAGATTCATTGGTAGGTAAGGGACTGGTTGGCACCCTCTTTGGTTTTCAGCACAAGAAGATTCAAGAAGGGTTATTACTTATGACCCTGGATGCAAATGCTAGTGAATTATAAAAGGTGCATTGTGCCTCTTAGTCTCATTCAAAGAGAACATGCTAGCTGCAAGGCCCACCCTTCATGAATACAGCACTGCCAAACTGTGGCAGCTCTGTATTTACTGAGGCAAGCAGGTCTTGATTTTTTAGCAGAGAGACCAATGGCAGAGCAGAAAAGTGCAGGCCAGGACACAAGTATGTAAAAGAAGTGCCCATTTTTTTGCACTTTGCACCCTGCTATGCACTTTATGAATGCCACCGACTGTCACAATTTTGCACCAGCACAGGATCCCAAGCAGACATGAAGCCATTTAGAAAAATTTGGGTTATGACAATGGAGAAAAGCAGCACTTATATTAGCATAGTAAGTGCAAGAGTTTCTGATGTCCTACTCAGGAACCCAATCCCCATGTTTTTTATATAATAAAAGAAATGTTTTTTTATAGAAACTTCCACTACATGTCAGAAAATCTGTAAATTTCATTGTTGACTGCAGCATTTTTCTGCCCCTTTCTGTTCTCTGCACTGCTGGTCCTTAGGCCAATGTAGCAGAAGCCAGCAGCCTGACAGACCAACCAAGAAGCATGAAAAGTACAGTGAGCCTAGGAATCTTGGCTGGACATGAGTTGGCTTGTGCTATATTGTTTCAAAATTCTGAACCAATTGCACTTAATAGTACAGGTATGGGATCTCTAATCTGGAAACCCAATATCCAGAATGCTCAGAATCACATGAAAGCTCTCTCACATAGAGTTCATTTTCAGCAAATAATTTTAATTGGTTGACTGATTTCCATTTTTCTCTGTAATAACAGTAGCTTGTACTTGATGGTAACTAAGCTGCATGAATCAATATTGGCTGCTATAGTAATCCCATTGGGTTTATTTAATGTTTAAATTTTAGCTTAAAATATGGAGATCCAAACTATGGAAAAAAAAACAGGTCCCCAGCAGTCTGGATAATAGATGCCATACCTGTAACTCTAAACTCACTGAAGAGTGGGGGAAGGGATTACAGGTATGGGACCTGTTATTCAGAATGCTCAGGACCTGGGGCTTTCCGGATAAGGGATCTTTCTGTAATTTTAATCTCCATGCCTTAGGTCTACTAAAAAAATCATGTAAATATCATTTAAACCCAATAGGGCTGTTTTGCCCCCAATAAGGGGTAATTATATCTTAGTTGGGATCAAGTACAAGTTACTGTTTCATTATTACAGCGAAAAAGGAAATCATTTTTAAAAATTAGAATTATTTGATTATGATGGAGTCTATGGGAGATGGCCTTTCGGTAATTTGGAACTTTCTGGATAATGGGTTTCCAGAAAGCAGATCCCATACCTGTATATGCAGGACTTTCGTTGAGCCCAAGGCATGTGCCCCTTCTGCCTACCCCCTGTTCAAAATTACATTTTCTTTCCTGATTCAAATAATAATTTGTTATAAAGTTCACCTTTCAAGTCAAGTCAAGTTCAAAGTGAAGGATATGTAATCGACATGTAATCACATCGCTTTACTCACTGTACAAGTCTGTTTCGTCCAAGATCTCTGACTTGATGATTTCTTCAATCACATCTTCAAGGGTAACAATGCCAAGTACTTCATAAAATGGATCTCCTTCTCCCTCGTTGTTAACCCTTTGCACAATAGCAAGGTGGGATTTACCTACGGTGAAAAATAAAACTATGTTAGAAAGCTTTTATTGTCATTTAATAGCAAAGCCACAAAGAGAACAAATCACTTTTCTGAAACTGTTTAATCCATAATGGGTGATTTAATGCTTTCCCATTTGCTTTCTTGCTCTGATCATGGCTCCCAACACAGCAGCAGGACTGTCTCCCAAGACTTATTCCCTTTCCATGCAATTTCCATGCATTAATGCAATAGTTAATAATATCTAGTTATTGTTTTTTGTTTTTTTTTTAAAGAACACAAAACAAAACAATAGTACAGATGTGGAAATGAATATCAGGACTTTGGCTAAGGGCTCTGGTACACGGGGAGATTAGTCGCCCGCGGCAAAACTCCCTGCTCGCGGGCGACTAATCTCCCCGAGTTGCCTTCCCTCTGCCATCCCACCGGCGAACATGTAAGTCGCCGGCGGGATGGCAGACGCGGCAGCGCGATTTCGCGCAAATCGCCGAAAAAGACTCGCGAGGCTTTTTCGGCGATTTCCCGAAATCGCCCCGCCGCGTCTGCCATCCCGCCGGCGACTTACATGTTCACCGGTGGGATGGCAGAGGGAAGGCAACTCGGGGAGATTAGTCGCCCGCGAGCAGGGAGTTTTGCCGCGGGCGACTAATCTCCCCGTGTACCAGAGCCCTAAAGCTCAAGGTATTGGCTCACCAGCTAATTGCTATGGAGTCAGACCCACGCACCCTTTATTCTATTTGCCAGAACAGCAAGGTAATTGCTCTGAACATCCAACACAAGGAGCAACACTGATTGCAGTAAACATGCAGTTGTCAATATGTTCCTTGCTGACAAATGCTTTGCAAAGTCCCCACATTATGCTGATAAAAGAAGAACCCTGTGCCACAAAAATACATTAAAAGGCAAGTAAAGATCGATGTTAACATAAGCTTTTTAACAAATATTTTAAAATTGTGGACATTATAGGACATTATGCTGCAGTTACAACATCATGATCTGGGATGCCCAGGGCATAGTACATGCAAAATATCCCAGGGTTAAAAAAGATATGTTTGAGAATGAAGACTCTCACATTGACCTGCCCTATAACCTACCGTGGTACATAACCAGTCCTAGACTTAGCCACACCAGTCCAGTCACTACTGGATAAAGTACTAACGCCCTGAATATAATTCAAATAAATTCAAATAAATTCAATTAATCTGTTGTTAAAATTGAACATATTTTAAAGCTGATTCAGATTTAGTACAGGTGTGGGATCAGTTATTGGGAAACCCATTATCCAAAAAGCTCTGAATTACAAGAAGACCATCTCCCATAGACTTCAAAACTTATAAAATAATTCAAATTTTTTTAAATTATTTCCTTTTTCTCTGTAATAAAAAAAAAAAGACAGGACCTTGTATTAGACCCCAACTAAGATATAATTAATCCCCATTGGATGAACAACAATCCTAGTGGGTTTAATTCATGTTTAAATTAATTTTTAGTAGACTCAAGGTACGGAGTTCCAAATTACAGAAACCCAGGTCCTGAGCATTCTGGATAACAGGTCCCAAACCTGTACGAAGAAATCTGTTCTGCACCTAGAAAATTCTTTCACATTGTCCTCTGTGTTACCTACTAAAATGAATAGTTGTTCCGTGTGTCATTCAGTCCTCACAACCCGGCCATTTATGGCATGGGACCAAAACAACATTACTATTTTGTAATGGTTTCTTACTAATCATTTTTTTTTCAAATCAAAATTAGTATACAAACCAGACAAAAATAAACCCTGTCTAAAGGGGTCATCGCGGAGTCTGTAAGAGTGAAAGGATCGGAATAAAATTAGCCCAGGAATGAAGATATGTCTTCTCAGCTGATATAAACAATGAATCGGCCTAAATAAATGCAATTTTCCCATGGTCAATCGCAAGTGGTTAAAGATTCTTTGTGAATGCTGTTTGCTGAAACTTGAAATTCTTTTGCTATTCTCAGCTTGTGATCATTTAAAAGGAATTTTCCGAAGCGGTCTAATATTAGACTTAAAATGAAGTTTCCATTCTACTCCAACAATATTCTCACCAAAGTAACTGCTATATAATCTGATTGTCTTGGAGCCACACATTTAAATGCAGATCGACATACTTTACATACCAGCTGAACACCAAAGACTTAAGTCAGATAGGCTGATGTTTGTTATTGGAAGCACTTTCCGACCAATAATTAAACAGGAGAAACACACATTATAGTAACAAGCTGTTATTATTTAGTCACAGCCTGTGGGCTTCTGCCACATGTGATTATACAGCTTGCAATGTGATTGGGGCGGATGATGCCAGGGAAACATATGCACGTGGGCTCAAAACGAGAAACTCTAGAAACTTTATAAACGATAAATATATATATATGTATATATCAGCACAGCATTGCTGGTAACGTTGGATTATTTGCAATAAATTGGCTATTTCCTGAATGAGTGCGGTACGTTTTTTTATTAATTTTATTTTTTACCAGCACCAGGGACAGCTGACTCAAAGTAAAGGGTAGTGCTCCTCTCTGCCAATATTATATATATATATATATATATATATTATATAGGATCTCCCATACAGTCAATTATTAAAAATGATTTCCTTTTTCTCTGTAATAAAACAGAACCTTGTACTTGAGGGTAACTGATCTGCTTGAATTCATGCTGGTGGCAATACAATTCTATTGGGTTTATTTAGTGCTTATATTACATAAGGTAGGGAAAGATTGTTTTATAGAAATGCCAGGTCCCAAGCAGAGAATATATACACAGTACACAAGTTTGGCACCAAGTCCCAGAGGGGGAGAATATTTTAAGACAAGTAATTAAGAGTTCTGTGCACTAGAGTTTAAATAAATTAGTATTTTAAATCTTTTGGGGAATGGACCTTACTTCCTACCAGGCGAGGGGCAGAATACTGTGGGCACGAGTTCTACACTGGCATTATAATGGTACACAACATGCGGCTGTTTGCACCTGTGAGCCTGCCAACAATGAGTACTAGACCTCAGGGCTTATTTTCTCTGTTCTACTCCAGTGAACTTGTTTGTGGAAAAACCACTAATTAAATGTTCTCTGTGAAGATCTATTGGTGCAGGCGCTTTTCCTGTCCCACTACGTTTTGTACATAAACAAAGCCAAGATTCTGCATAAATCTAACAGTTTACGCACTGAGAAAGATGCCAGAACACACTGTAGGTTGGTGACACTTGCTGAAATAATACTATAGGGGTACTGTCCCTGGCAACACTTCGGAGATTAGTAGCTGAGGTTTAAGTCTATTATTTCAGACTTCCTTGGATGCGTTCAAATTGGCAACATGAAATAACTCCTGCTACACCACGGAGGTGCATTCAAGATGTAGTGCATCTAAAACTGGATACACATGGGTTACCGAAAACTGCAAGTAAAGTAGACATTGTGCCATCTGGCCACACACGGATGGCTCAGTTTTACTTAACATATTGACTGGTGGCCAAATGACCGGCCACTCAGTACACTATGTAAGTACAGCCCCATCCTCTGAATGATGACCCCATAAACACATCAATGCTTGCCATCATTTAGGAGTCAGTTAACTAATTTGGATATGGATGCAGTATACAGTTCCCAATAATGTAATTTTTTTCTGCCCTCACCTTTAAGGTTGAGGTAGGAATAATTTCAGATTAATGTTCCAGTGAATTCTAGCAGAGCTGTGGGGTTTGGATACTGATCAAGTTTTGGTCTCAATCTATAACTAAGCCTGTGTCATTGTGGCTTTTTATTTTATTTATTAAAGAAACAGTAAACATTCCTTAAACCTAAAGTTTAAACAAAATTCAAAAATGAATACAATAAGGTTGTAACAGCTCAGCTGAACTCACACTAGTGAAACAACTACGAAACGGGCTTTATTCTTATAGCAGAGAAGTACTTTACTATGACTATTATTTGTGAATAGGACATTGCAACATACTGTATTTTCAATTACAATTTAAATTTATTAGGTGTCAGAGTGACTCCGACTCCACAGCTCTGAGCCGAAAGGATTCTCTCTGTTTTCTCACAAACACTGGTTTACAGAAGGGAACCATAACCAGTCACTGGCAATGTTCCCTTCACAAATGTCCACTGATCTCCATTTGCAACAAACCTGGAATATCTTTCCCATGAGGATTCTGGGTTGCACTCAAACTCCGTACTGATGCACAGATTCAATGGAAAGTTATTTGAAAGTCTCTAATGATGACAGAAGAGCATTTTTTCCAGTGAGCACATGGGAATAGGAGTTAACTGAGAACAATTAGCCCACAATAATAGTTATAACATGATGAGGAGAATTCCTCTGCAGTGACTAAGAGGATAGACAAACTGGGCTGTCAGGGACCCAACAAAAATGGAATACCGTAATACAGAGTCAGATTATAGCTAGTCTCCACTTAGAATGCAACATATGATTTGAAAGGTTGGTGTGGGTCCCTTCCAGGAGCTATGGTTTCCTTACTACACTCCACAAACATGCTGCCAATGTTAAAGATGATGTTCACCTTCCGACAATAGTTCGAATTTGAACAGCCCTTCAACAAAAATCTTGTATATCATCTTTATTAATTTAAAATGTATTCATTTGAAATCCTGGTCGGTAGCTTAAAAATGAAACATTTTAAATAATAAAGATGAAATACAAAAATCTTTCTTTCTGACAGGGGCTCTGCAATTTAAGAGTACTGTTTGATTGAAGGTCAACTGCCCTTTAACTGGCTTCTGATGAAACAGAATCTATATATATATATATAGATATATAGATTGAGATATATATATATCTCAATGTTTCGGTCACATATTTGGGACCTTTCTTGATTTTGCACATTGAAGAATGTTTTTGTTATTTTTCATGTGTGTGCTGGGCTTCTGTTTCTTGTATTGTACACTGCCCAGCACCCCAGGCAATATACAGGTATGGGACCCATTATCCAGAATGCTTGGGACCTGGGGTTTTCTGGATAAGGGATCTCTCCATAATTCGGATCTCCTACCTTAAGTCTACTAATAAAATTATTTAAACAGTAATTAAACCCAATAGGATTGTTTTGCCTCCAATAAGGATTAATTATATCTTAGTTGGGATCAAATACAAGGTACGGTTTTATTATTACAGAGAAAAAGGAAATAATTTTTTAAATTGTGAATTATTTGATTAAAATGGAGTCTATAGGAGATGGCCTTTCCATAATTCGGAACTTTCTGAATAATGGGTTTCCGGATAAGGGGTCCGATACCTGTACATACGTTTTTGGTGTGTGCCCTCCATCTGATGCGGATTTGCGGAGGATTTGTAGGAGACAAAATAGGTGAAACATTTTCCCCATAACTACATCTTAACCAGCCAGTGCTCCCCTATATCAGGTTTTAAATACTGCACAGAATAATGAAAACAACACATATTAGGCAAGCCTCAGGTCCCTAGAATTCCAGATAATGGATCCTATAACTGTGTATGGCCCGAATTACATAATGTTTATAGAAAGAGACAACCTAAGCCTTAGTGTAAAAGTTCTGTTTTTAGTGCTATAGTGTTAGTGTTATACTGTGCTGGAGCACGGCGGCATGAAGCACACAAAGAATACTGGGGGTGCACTAAGTAGCTTATTTATAAAAATGCAATGTTAATTTTATGATTAAAAAAAAAAACAAAATGTATACAGCGGGAGCTAGAAAAAAATGAACAAATCTCTTTGCATCTAGAATCCATAGGTAAATGCACTCTTCCACCTTGTTGATGCAGCAGCAGAACAATAATATACTTAATTTGCAAAGCTGAATGCAGGGGTTGTAAATGGCCCCTAATGTTTGCACACAAGGCCTACATGAATGCTGGGAGTTGTAGCTGAATAGGTTCCAACAAACTTCCTTCCACGTTCTATATGGCAGCATACCAAAGCAGGCAAAACCACCCCGGCTGCCATGTACATGGAGACAGCTTTCTCACTAGATATTGAAGCCATTAAGAATGTATAGAGATGCACTGAATGTGAACTTTGTATTTACCATGACATGTAGTGAGTCCATTACTAGAGGACATGTAACAGAGTGAGGTTTAGGCAAAGACATCCCTATGACAGATGAGACTTACTCAAATGACGGTGTCAGATCTCACTGTAACCTTGCACAAGCTATTTAATCTCCCAGAGGTCTGGGTACCAAAACTAGATTCCAGCACCTGATTGGACCTGTAGCATATATAACTGTGTCCTTTTGTTCCACTTGCGGGAGCTTTAACACACAGAGGACTCATTTATTTATAAAAGGGCAAGTTAACATTCCATCTTCATTGCACACGGCTGCCTTTGTTTCCAGTGCTACCTTTCCTGTATTTAACAACATCCAGGGGCATACTTAAATATCTCTAATACCCAAAAAACTATGAATAGATATGGAATAAGAAAAAAAATATTTGAAATAAAATTATGACAAGTCTTCAAGACAATCTCTTGCATTCAGCAAAGGTGCCCAAACATATACAAATCTTTTGACTCTTTCACAGTAGGGCTATAAATTTTTATACTGTAGTTCAGTAACTCACCAAATTCTCTCTCTGACTTCTCCTATTACTGGACATTTCCCAGTGTTTCTGTCCAAATGTTCTTCAGGTTCGTAATGAACAGCACCAGGCGCTGTTTATTATGGACTTGGTAAATATTTTAACAAGTGATTACTATTGAAATTTGCACCAAATAGTTGAAAGTATTGGTGTGCTGTTTTGCTTTGTTTTAGGGTTTGTGTCCAAATGTTCTGTCCAGTCTGTATTGCAAGGATGTAACATAAAGAGGAATACATCTGGGATGGATTAGGGGGTGTGATATGATGGATCAGGAGAAACTGGCTGTGATTGGCAACTTGGTTCAATCTGGTCTTAGGCAGGGCTTTACGAGTTAGGCGGGTGAAATACTGGACAGCTGTGCATGTGTGCGCGCCGCGTGCGCACGCATGTGTGTGTGTGTGCCTGCGTGCACATAAAAAATGGAAAACTTTGGCGGAGCAGGCATAATGATCTAAGGCTCTTTTCCATGGTTTGGGCTAGGAGACCCTGGTTTCACTAAAAGCAAACCTTTAGGTTATAGCATACATGATATTTTTGACCATTGTGCCCTACTTTGTAGCAAGTTTGTGGCGAGTAACGCTCTTTCTAGTGTTCTAGTTTCAAGAATAGAGCCCTGACTCCAACACAGCAAAGCACCCACAGGACAAATAGCAGTGCGGACTGAAAATCTCAGGTTTGATCCTCAACACCCAATCCCAAGCTCACTAATACTCTTGTGGCTGAATGGAAGCAAATCCAACCAACAACATTCCAAAATCTAGTGGAAAGCTTTCTCACAAGTATAGGGGTGAAGGAGGGCCAACTTCAAATTACTGGCCATACAGTATGTATGTGTGTGTACTTGAGTATATATTTGATGTGATAGATAGATAGATGATAGATAGGATAGAAAGATAGATATAGTATGTGTATATGTGTGTACTTGAGTATATATTTGATGAGATAGATTGATAGATACCTAAACGGTTCACTGGTATCCAACACTGCTTTCCAACAAGTAATTACCCACGAGAATAAGAGCAACATTAAGGGGTAGATTTATCAAAATGTGAGATTACAGCTCTCCATATAAAAGTTCACCCACTTTCTATTTATTCCTATGGGGTTTTTAGTTTACCATTTGATAAATACGCTTCTAAAAAATCCCATAGGAATGAACAGAAAGTGGGTGAATTTTTCTGTGGTGAGCTCCAATCTCACATTCTGATAAATTTGCCCCTTAGTGTTCTGAATTCCCTTGGGAACAACCCCATTCAGCAAAATCTAGTTAACGGAAAGGGAAATATGAAGAGTAGGTATGTTCAAAGAATAGGGCTCAGTACTCTGAGTGCTATGTACTGATTTCAGTTGTATTTAGATTTACAACTAACCATAAAACCTAATTTATTACATTACAAACTTGTTTAGAATTAAATTATCTTTTATTGGAGATCCCCTTAAATCATGGGAAAAGTAATGCCTTTCTGCACAACAATGTATTAACAAATATATGTACGTACAGATCGTAGATTCTCTAAATAAATCCTGAGAAAATAACTTGAAACCAGTGGACAATACAAATAGACCATTTTCCATCACCACATGATTATTTTAGGATGACATTTTTTCCATTTTTTGATGTGTCCTTTCCCATAATTAACTCAGAAAGTTCCCTGGGTATCTCTTCATCATTTGGGTGGTCTGCTGAACTTAAATGATGGGATATTTTCCTAAGCAATATGGAATGGAAACTCAGTCCTGAGACACTGAGGAGATAAGGCGAGTGGAAAAATAACTGTTCTGCCCATAGAGGCAGGTACCACACCAATACCTGGTAGAAATTTAAACTGATGGAATATTTGTGGTATATTTTAAAGTTTTAGGTATTTTTAAAGAGTATTTAGAAAAAACAGGATCAACATTTTCATTGTTAGTTTCTGCATTACTTTAATTGTAAGAGCCTCCCTCTGCGGGGTCTGCTTCCGCTATTATTACGCCACTGCTATGAGAGATACGTATCTACAACAGATTTTTTCTCAATGCAACATCCCAGCAGATGGAAATATTCAGGGTAACCTGGTAAGGTAGAAAGCAGATTGAATGGCTGACTTAGCCAATAGTGTTCTTTTGCTGGATGCCATGAGCAGTTCTAGGGCTTTGTCAAATTAAAGCATATTGCACGGTTGGCTTAGCCTTTTCTATGCCATCATTAACGGATTTAGCTATAGTAATAAGTCAAATTAACTGGGTTTCATTTTCTTTCCTTGAATATGTTTTGCTAGTCATCTGGCTAGCTTTCTCAATTCAGATTCCTTATTTATTCTGAATTGAGAAGTTGGATAACTAGCGAAAACATCTTAAGGAAAAAAAATACAGCAAGTCTAGTTGATTTGATTTAACACTATAGATATAACAAGACCTGGATGCATGAGAACCTTCCCAGATATTAACAGATTCACTTTTGGCATACAATAAATGATTGAAATATAATGGATTAGCCAAAACATACCCATTTCCTTCATAGGAATAATTTGCAATGGGGAAACACAAACATTTTAAAATGATGGACTGTCAAAGGGTCCAAGCATCCCTGAGAAACTTCTTTAGAGAGTTTCCCTTTGATTAGATCTTCCTTGCTCACTAGAGTCAAAGGGTAAACAAAAAATGCTTGTTTTAGCTCACCTAAGCAAAACGAGCATAGGAGAGCGGGATGCACCCTGCTGTAAAATGAGCACCAGTGCCTATGCCTTCAACTACTGGCAATGAGGACACAAACTATAATAGAGTATGATAGGCATATGGGCAAAATTACATAAGAACGTATGTAACAATTTATTAGTAAGTTTTTGGATCTCACCTTTACAAATATATCATGTTTCATTACATTTTTAACGTTTTGAAGCATGAGTAGGAACAACACAAACTAAATAAAGAATTGTGGTGCCCGCCTACAGTGAATGATCCCTAATATTAAAGGGATACTGTCATGCTTTTTATGGTGTACTTTTTATTTCTAAATTACACTGTTTACATAGCAAATAATTCACCTTACCATTTACAATTTTATTCTTGAACCAACAAATGTATTTTTTAGCTGTAATATTGGTGTGTAGGCGCCATCTCAGTGCATTGTGCCTGAGTCTGAGCTTTCAGAAGAAGCCAGCGCTACACATTAGAACTGCTTTCAGGTAACCTATTGTTTCTCCTACTCCCATGTAACTGGAGGAGTCCCAAGCCGGACTTGGATTTCTTACTATAGAGTGCTATTCTGATATCTACTGGGAGCTGCTATCTTACTCCCCTTCCCACTGTTCTGCTGATCGGCTGCTGGGAGGGGGGTGATATAATTCCAACTTGCAGCGCAGCAGTAAAGTGTGAATGAAGTTTATCAGAGCACAGGTCACATGACTGTGGCACCCTGGAAAATGAACATGGATAGCACCATGTGAAATTTCAAAACTGAATATAAAAAAATCTGTTTGTGCTTTTAAAAAATGGGTTACAATGCAGGAGAAGCTCTATTAACTGACGTATATTGAAAAAACCAAGGTTTCCCATGACAATATTACTTCATGCCAAGTTCTTAAGGCTAAAGTCACACAAGGTAATGCTACATACTGTAAGCTTGTATGCTTAAAGGCATTCTGTAGTAAGCAAGGATGAAAGGTAATTGAGAAGAGCAAAAATCAAACTCAAGCCTGCTCAGTCTATGGAAGCCATACAATTATTTGCCTCTTAAGGCTGAGACCCACTAACCCGCAGGTAGATCCTACCACGTGAAGCTACTTTTGCTGCAGAATCATTGGTACTTCTCACCTCAGAACATCTGAAATAGTTGGTGAAATACAGGAGTGTTTTAATGTTTTTGAGGCAGAATTCTCTCTTATCACTCGAAAGAGCTGACAAACCACATAATCATATTTGCAAAAGCCATGCATTTCTGCAGCCTTAATTATTGGCATTCTTATAGTAGGAACATCAAAAGATGAAACGGTCAGGCTCAAATGCAGGAGTTTCCTTCAAAGCATAAAATGTAGTTTCTTCAAAATTAAAACAAAGTTACGTTTGCCAAATAAAAGCAACAGAACATCTGCCACCCATGCCTTGAAACTGTGATGGATTTGCAATGCCTTTATACAGTATAACCCACACACAGTCGAACACCATTAGCTTCTTCTACTCAATACTATGACGTTTATCACAGCACAGGTCACTGTACACAAAACTCCAAATAAAACTAATGATTAGGGTCTTCTAGATGAAGAGTCCCCAAATATCTTCAGGTAGAATTTTTTTCTTTAATAAATGATATAATGCTGGAGTATCTTCTCTGTGAAGGTGAAATTGCAGGTGCCCTTTACTTTTGGGTAGAAATCCTGACTTTATGTTCCATTTCAGAGCTCTGATGCCAGAACTATGTCACAGCTGCTCTTCTGACTACACAGAATTCTATTTGCAGCTAATGTGCCCCCTGGTGTTGTTCAGCTGCACGCAAACCCAAATTAAAACATAAAATGCTACTTTTTTTGCCCATTTTTAGAATTTAACACCGAGAATAGAGTGCAGTGACAGTTTTACAACAAGTAATTCACCTAGTGAAACAAGAATTTCGTAATTACAGGATGCTTTTTTAAAACTAACTTAATCCTATTTGCCTCTTGGTGCTTTGATTTAGCTAATGAGATTTACCACTTATGCTAAAGGAATGTTAACCCTTTCGCTGCCATAGTACTCCCTATACATTAAATGTTATCCTCATGTGGTACAGTCACGACCTTGGACCTGACATATTATAATAATGCATGAAAAACTAAAGCCGGAGCCTTCAGTCTCATTTCTAGAAGGACATAGCCCAGGGTCATGCTAAACTTTCCTTACATTAATCCACCTTGCCAAATGCCAGAAATATCTGGGCATTGAGGTGACCACTGAATATTAGCATCTAATCCCACTCAGATTTCTCAGGCCTCTGCAAAAATAGATTCAAGGCCACCAGCTGTCCTAACACTTGCAGGCTCAAGAAGGTGAGCATTATATAGGCATACATTGCCTAGTTACAAGCAGATTATCTACTTCAAGGGGAAATATAATATTCCTTTATGAGAAGGCTTATGAAGAAAATATGTCCTGCCTCTTGTGTTAATTGAACAGGAGACACAATCTAGCACAACCACCTACCAAAGTGTTGTCAAGTTAGAAGCTTACAAGGTCATTCTATATTCACCATTATGTTCAGTAGTTCCACCACATCATCATCATTAATTTAATTTAGCATTGGCCCACCACTTTACAAAGTCATAGTAAACATAGTGTCCTTATACAAAGATGAACGAGATGGAAGTTAGATAGGTAGGTAGAACTGGATTATCTTGGTAATTTAAATTATATTATTGGCTAATGACTATATGTATAATGTCATTAGTCAACCTGAACTGGCATTGGGCCCTAATTTAACAATTAGACTGCCACTGTTGCAGGCCAAATTACTTTTGCAATTAGACTTTGGCTATATTGGTGATTAAACCCATCATCCAAATTGGCCTGTAGCTGACCAACGTCATTCCAGTATTCCCCCTTCTGGTAAAATTCAAACGAAATAAGTGAAGTTTGGGTGAAAATTTTTATTTCAATGATCCTAAACACAAGGGACAAGCAACACTGAAATGGCTCAAGAACAAAAAGGTGAAGGCCCCAGAATGGCCCAATCAAAATCCTAATCTTATTCTAAATGAAAAATCTGGGGCAGTATTTAAAAATTAATTTGCACGCATGTCATCTGACTATATGAACATGAAAGACCAAAAACATAAAAAAAACACGCACATCATGTTGCATTTGTTATTTAGTAAAATTAGAAAAGGGTCTGGCACTGTATCAGGTTATGTAAGTGATGCCATGATTCCAGCTTTTGAAGCTTGGTCTATAGAATGAGGAGGATAAATAGCGTGAACTGCGTTTTTACACATATTGTAAGTCTCATGCTGGAACCAGTATCAAGCATTAGGGGTAGGCAGCAGAGGCTCGTGTCGTGTCTCAAACACAATTGTCGGGGAACTACTGCCAATAGTAATTGGAAGGTAAAGACAGAACAGAGAGCATTATGGGGGCTCAGGGGCTGTGTGGACTGAGTGGTGGGGGTTTAAGGTTGAGTGAGCAATAGGGTGGGAAGGGCGTAGAGTCAAGTAGTATTTCCTTGGGTGCCAGTCTTACCTGGCTCTGCACTGTCACCATCCACATTGGGAACATTTTTTCTGACTGGTTACCTGCTCTAACCATCTAAATGTTCTCTATGGCTATAGGTATATTTCAGCTTTAACAATTTTTAAGTTAGAATAACATGCAAGATAAAGAATTTAAAACAGCTCGATGTTTTCAGAGGGGTGGGTGTAACAAAAATGCCTTTCAGTTGTGGCAGAAATGCAACTCATCCCAATGTGAGGCCAGCGGCATAGCCAGGCACACGTGCAGCAACCAGTTCATCTGGTTTGGTCACTTTAGACCTTTTACCTGGCCTGGATGACCAGTCAATAATCAGTCTAGAGGTTTTTTTTTTTTAAGAACACAATAAATTTTAAACAGATTTTTGGAATTTTTACTGGTGACTTAATTAGCAACCAGCAGCAGAAACTTTACATAATACAGTGTATAGTATATAATATAGTCCCATTTTAAATAGAACTTGGCCACATAAGTCCACGGTGTGGGTAATAAGCTGCCTCTGTGGCTGCAAGCAATAAGAATTAACTAGGGCACCATTTAATCAGAATTACGTCTCTAATGTACCGGAACTGTGGGTCACGTGGGCAAAATCTCGCAACCCCAGAGGTACAATTTAATAGGTTGCACCTACAAATACTGTAGATGCATTACCAGCCTTACAGATGTCTATCATGGACCAAGGAGAAGCACTAATCATTGGCAACTCACTGTTGCCCCAGAGATACGTATGGGGGTTTAATAGCTAGACAGAACTACTTCAGAGCAGTAGTCCCAGTCATCATTTTGCATGCTGTCCAGGTCCAATAGAACTTTTTATAGCATGCAAAGCACCAGTCTGTATTTAAATGTTCTAGGGAGCTTTTTTCCAGTCTATGAAGAATGCCAAACATATTGACATTATTGGACAGGGATGTTTTGGGACCACCAGGGGCCATGACTAAAGGCCCCCCCCATATATTTCTTGTGCTGCCGCAAACCAACGCCCAGTACCTATGCAGTCAGTTGACTTTCTCCCAGTGTACCACTGGCCGAGACTGACCCTGGGCATTATTACGTATTCAAAGAGCAGGTAAGTTCTGTGCACACAAGAAACCATTGCTCTTATTTGTAACTATCTGGTAAATACTATAAAAAGGGTATTATATTTGACTCATTTTTAAATGGGAGCATTAAAACTAGCAATGTTCTAGACCAGTGATCCCCAACCAGTGGTTTGTGAATCTAGACTAAAGGCAATGTTATCTACAAACACAGGCAGGAATGAAGACAGGTGGACTTAACTCAAAGGGTCCTGAAAATAAGCTCATCAAAGGGAAACGAGAGGGAGAACTTGTAATTTCTCCATGTGGTTTCAGAACCATAGCTGGGTTACTGCAGCATTATTTGTTCCTTAGAGCTCCGGGGATTACAACTAATCCCTTCACTATTAGAAAATGGCTTTAACTCTTTCATAATTACCGATGTCAGCAATGCAAGGTAAAGCCCTTTTGGTACAAACAAAACTGAAACAGAAAAACAGAATTATTCATACATCTATTTCTAACAGTCCAACAAGTGAATGGATGCAGATACAGCATATACATGGACAACATCGGGCACTTTTGTACCGATCGGTTCCACATTACAATCTCAAAGCACTGGGGCGATTATCTGGTAGTTCCACAGGTTTACAGGACAATTCCTATGAAACGAGTATTATAAATGAAATAAGACTATACACCCTTTGGCAAATGGGGGCATATAAATCCCCTTGTTGGGATTTTATTAGGTTTGTCTCAGATTCCTAAAATTCCTGTTTTCTCCTCTGATTGAAAAATTCTGTATTCAGTAATTCAGTATAGATAATCCAAAAGTTAATGTTTGTTAAAAACCGATGAGTTTACAGCACATTATCCCTATATATCCTATAAACATATTAAGAGATACATTGGAGGATAACCTATGTCAAAAGGTTTTAATGAACAGTTGAAAAAGTAAAAGAAAAACTATACTTACAAATACGGTATATTCTAGCGTGTATTTCACTTTAAATCCAGCTAAATAATCTGTGTCAACAGGCATACTTCAAATCCTTAAATATGGAAAGTTAAAAATAACCCAAGCCAAATAATGGAAATCAGTTTGAGAGGCTTTAATATCTAAATTCATGAGGAATGACCTCACCTCTGCCAAACAGCCCCAGTCCTATATACTCCCTGTATCCAGGCGCCTAAATATAAGGTCACTACTCATGCTTAGAATCACAGGCACCCAACGAATACCTGTACTAGACAACACACCCTTTGGTTTATATGTATGTGTTACATTCTCATTATCAGCCCAAGTACAGCAACTGTGTTTATTATATACCACCCAAGATAAAGAGCCATGTCACACCAATATCAAATGGGTCAGAGGGTGCTCTCAAGGCTATGTCAGGCTCTCTGCTCGGCCATAGGAGGTCCCACTGGTCCCAAAAGTGCAGTGACAGCGAGGACACTGCCCCACATAACGCAGCCATGGTCTGTAGAAAATGAGTAAGAAATGGTGGTGGTTGTGGGTTGTCTATAGCGTGGCAACTCCCTAGAGCCCCAGCACCATTGCTTTCACTGGTATAAGAAATAGCAGCCGGCAGTTCAGGTCAATGTTTCCTATAAAGACTGTATTGAAGTTCTCCATGAAATTAGCAAAAATTCCTGATGCAGAAAAAAATTAAGGCCAGGTCTCAAATCAATTCTGAGTCAAAGTACTGAGCACATTCTGGTTGGATACCCAAGCTGAAACTATGAATCTAAAACTTGATATTAAAGGACAATGAAAGGTTAATATAAATTAAAAGTAAAGAGATTCAGCAGATTCAGCGCTGAAGGCAGATTTTGGTCAGGCGCCTTCTATGGCACCCGATCAAAATCTTTTAACCTGGCCGATCGGCGAGTCGACCGATATCAGCAGCTTCCTGAGATATCGGTCGACTCGCCGACATACCATACATGCGCCGGATATTGTACAAAACGAGGTTTCGTACGATATTATTGGTGCGTGTATGGCCAGCTTATGTCTAAAGGCATTCTTTTTAAGTACTTACTGCATATCTTAATTCCCAGATCCCTGCTTGCTTCTCTGAGATATGGTGCTGGCAGCCTACAGCAATGTGAAGCCTACAGTGACATCACTGAAATCTCTCTCCCCTTCCTGTAGGTGCCAGCGGCAACATTCCTATTCTCTGAGCATGTGTGTAACTTGATCCTGTCTGCTGTTCTGAGCTACACATGCCCACCAGCCAATCAGAAGCCGATCTGGAGGCGGGGGGGAGGGAATGAAACACATGTGCAGTATGAAGCAAGGAGGGAAAGGAAGGGAGAATACCTTTTTAGAGATGGCTGCCTGTTCTAGAAAATGTGAAGTAAGTGTGACTGAGTAAATATTTGATTAGGTGAGCCAAAAGTGTGGCGTTTTTAGTAAACAATAGGAGGACTATTGGGCAGTATGCTTTTTACATTTTGACTTGCATTCTCCTTTAAGGACGCCTTGCAGTTGTTGAAACAGATCCCTAAAAAAAATCTGCATAAAGCCATTTAAATAAAGGCTAACCTTAAACAACAAACATATGATAAACAGAACAAACACAGTAATAGGTTACAGGAGCATTCCAAAGATGGGTTTTCAAAATGAAATCATCAGCATAAAATGTTAACACAGGTATGGGACCTGTTAGGGTGAAGACACACAGAGCTGCTAGTAGCAGCTACTTGTCACGGCTACAGAAACAGACAATGCTGATAATTTACTGATAATTGTCAGAGGCAAATCTCAGTACTATGGCAGGGTATTTTCTGGCGTTTAGGAGTCGTGACTAAGTAGTTCTGTGTGTCTTTACCCTTATACAGAATGCTTGGGACCTGGGGGGTTTTAAATAAAAGATCTTTCCATAATTTGGATGTCCATATCTCAAGTCTCTTAATAATGTACTTAAACATTAAACCAAATTGCATGGTTTTGCCTCCAATAAGGATGCATTATATCTTAGCAGGAATGTAATACAAGGTTCTGTTTAATTATTACAGAAAAGGGGAAAGAAGAGGGAAATTAGTAAAATGGAGTCAATGGGAGATCGGATCCCATACCTGCACCTAATTTCCACAATTGTTTTTTGCTTCCAGTGGTTATGAGGTTGTAACCTCTCCTCAGCATTACTTAGCAGAAGTTCTCTTATCACTGCCACATTTCCCATACATCTCAGCAGGACGTGGTGACAGGTAGATAGGGACTTCTTACTTGGCTTTACTACACAGGCACAGAACTCACCTAATGCCACCAGTGCACTATTATAAATACAGCTATGGGACCTGTTATCCAGAATTACTCGGCACCTAGGGTGTTACGGATAAGGGGTCTTTCTGTAATTTGGATCTTCATACCTTAAGTCTGCTAAAAATCATATAAACAATAAATCAGTGGTTCTCAACCTTCCTAATGCCGCAACCCTTTAATACAGTTCCTCATGTTGTGGTGACCCCCAACCATAAAATTAAATATATCTTAGTTGGGATCAAGTACAAGGTTCTGTTTTATAATTACAGAGAAAAGGAAAATCATTTTTAAAAATTAGAATTATTTGATTATAGTGCAGTCTATGGGAGATGGCCTTCCGGTAATTTGAAACTTTCTCAATAACAGGTTTTCAGACAACGGATCCTATATTTGTATAACCTTTCAAATCACCTAAATCAAAGTGTTTTCTAAAGGGGAGATGTGGCTAATGGCCAATGGGAGTGATGGGATGTTGCTGGATCAGTACCAATGTGTACTGATATCTTCACGCTCACTACTTGTCAATGGCAGCAGAGGGATAATAAAGCGATTAAAGAGAACTTCCTTACAACAGGTTTAGGAAAGGTTTTCGGTTGTTAGGAATTCATTAACGATCACCTAAAAAAAACTGGCAATGATGGGAAGAGATTGCAGTTGTAGAATGTAATTTCCAGAAAAGACTTCTGGCTATGAGCACATCCAGTTTGTAAATAGAGCAAAGGGCTGTTCTGATTTCAAAACTAAATGGATGTTATCAATCATAAATCTGGTCTTACAAGGGCTTAATGGATCATTGAAAATTTTGTCCACTGAGCAGATTTGTGAATGAGTAGTGTTGCCTAAGATTTGCCCAAACTGGTTTCTTGCCAGAACCACTGGGCTCAGCATGGTATTGCAAGGGGTTATAAAGTATATACAAACAACTTTGAATAATTATAAAGATATTGACCAGGAAGTCAATTTAAAAAACGAGAATCATTTGATTAAAATGGAGTCTATGGAGGATGGCCTACTTTCTGGATAATGGGTTTCTGGATAACAGATAACATACCTGTACAACATACCTCTCTGGTGTAAGGGCCCCACCATTAGACTTTGGAGCAGTGGAAACATGCGACGCAATGCCTCCTACTTTTTGACAGGTGGAAGCATAATGCCCCCGGGCACAAAGCAAGGTCCACACAGAACTGCTTTGCTAATATGGGTATCAAAAACCTGACTGAAGGCGAGGACAGACAAAGTGTATATCCTCATCTCTCAGAGAAGTGAATCCGCTTCCATCAGTCCTCTATTTGCCTGCCTTAAAGACTATGGCAATTGCCCAAGTGCAGGCACACAGGCCGACCACAGATCTGCTCCGCTCTGTGTGCCCACGCTCGGGCAGTTGCCATAGTCTTTAAGGCAGGCACATAGAGGAGCGTACAGAAGCAGATCCACTTCTCTCAGCCTGGCAGAAAAGCGCAGGGCTGACAGTAGCAGATATACGCTTCATCTGTCCTCTCCCTTACCAACATCAATATCTGACCTTAGTCATGCTCTTACGGCTGAATTAAGCCTTCTAACATAAGTGTCTGTTACGGCAGCAAAGTGAAGACCAATTTAGGGACTCTCACCAAAATATGGGGCCTAAGGGAAATGTTAAACTTGGGGCCTGAAAAAATGCAGTATATTTAAGGCAGCACACCTTTGGCACTTATATTGTAGTGTCACCCACTGTGTCCTACAGCACTTAAATTTGCCTATTTGTGTCTCTTAGTTACCCTCCCATATAGATTGTAAGCTCTACGGGGCAGGGACCTCCTTCCTCTTGTGTCCTCAACTCTTAACTTATTGCTGCTGTATTTATCTGTATTTATTATTATACTTTGTATTTATCTATTATCTTATTAACACCCTGTTTGTATTAATGTTTTCTACTGTACAGCACTGCGTACATAAGTAGCGCTTTATAAATAAAGATATACATACATACACTCCATTTAGCCATAATGACCCAGATAAACCAGTAAGACTACTACAGTAGTCCGACTATGACAGATTTGAAGCATTACACATACCTTAACCACACTTGCACAAAATAAGTCTTTTACTCTTCCATATACTATCTATATATCCATATTACTTCAAACAAGAAAGTAATACAACCATGAGTTAATGTGAGGTATGTATTATGTTGTATTAGTGCCCTCTATAGCCCATGTTTACAAACAGGCCATGAAGTTAGCCAATCACTGATATTTCATATACTGATTGCCCAGTAAGGGGGTTTGCTGGGAAGTGTAGTCCAGTTGTAGCAGAACCCCTAAGACACCCCCCCCTCCAGTGGACAATAGAGTGATCCCCATCCCTCACCCAAATGATTTATGACTTATGTGGCTCCATATGTGCCCCTCCAGTACACAAACCAGCAGCAACACTCCCTCTAGGTTTAATATCATCCTGAACTGGGATACTCATTGGGTACAGGACACATAATACTGTCTAGTGTAATGTACATGACATGATACTAGCTGCTTCTGTTGTAGAGAGTGGGGTGCAGACTGATTGGGCCACGTATTGCTAGAAAGAGACCCCCCTGCTGGAGAACTGAATTGGCAACTCAGTGCTAATGATCTGCATCTCTTCTGCCTCCTGTTAGGGAAGTAAAAGGGCCTCCACCTTGTTGTAGTCAAAAATAATCCAAGGTATGAGCTTCATAAGCAAGCTAGAAGTGCCAGAGCTGTCTCTCTGTTGAGGGTAGGGATATAAAGAATTTATGTTGTCAATAGAATTGAACTGGTTGATATGGACTATGGCACAAAAAAATACTAAATTTTAGTCATCCTTTTTAACATGAAAATAATGTAACACACTTTGTGTAAAAGCCTGCAAAGTGCCTGTACTGAGAGCTACTATAGTAAGCTCAGCAAAGGCATTCACCTCTACTAAGCACAATTCAGAAATGTAACCTTGTGTGACCCGTTACATAACCCAAGAACAATGTAAGGTCCATACAGAATGGATTTGCAGAGATGGAAGTGGAAGAACTTGATTGCTCTGCACATAGCCCTGACTTTAACCCAAATGAACACCCGTGGGATGATTTGGAATGCTGATTTGAACTAGGCCTTATTGCCCAATATCAGTACCCAACCACTTACATACGAATGTAAGCAAATCCCACCAGCAATTTTCTAGCATCTACTAGGAAGCCTTCCCAGAAGAGTAGAGTTTTTAGGTTGTTTTATCAGCCTAATACCAATGGTTTTGGAAAGATATAATGGACAGGGAAGTGCCTGGAGTTGGGTTGCCACCTTATAACACTGACCTTTGAGTTGGGGGTGATATCACTTGGGGGTGGGGCAATAATGTCACATGGTGGGGTTAATGGACTGGCAGGTCAGGAAAATAGGCGGAGAAGAGGCAGGGTTCTGCTTATGAATTAAAATGGATAAAACTTTGCTGAAAAATTAACCAAAATCCAAATTTAAAAGGGGGAAAAAAAAAAAAAAAAAAAAAGGGACGATAAACCTTGCTCCTAATGTGATCATATTGTGCCTTTAGGGCAGTGGCAGGTCTCACTAGAATAAAAGCTTATTAAAGAAAAACAAAGCCCCCATTTAACAAAATGTCTCCTTCCCTAACCGAACCACATCTAATACATTATCAGCTGCCCCCTTGGCCAGTACAGGTATAGGACCGCTTATCCAGAATGCTTGGGACCTGGGGTTTATCGGATAAGGGATCTTTCTGTAATTTGGAACTCCATACCTTAAGTCTACTACACGGGGAGATTAGTCGCCCCACGACAAATCTTCGTTGTTGCAGGTGACTAATCTCCCTGCAATGCCATCCCACCGGCTAGAATGTAAATCGCCAGTGGGATGGCATACGTACCAAAGACCACTTCGGGAGACTGAGGGACATTGCAGCGACACGTATGCCATCCCACTGACGATTTACACTCTAGCCGGTGGGATGGCATTGCGGGGAGATTAGTCGCCCGCAACAATGAAGATTTTTTGTGGGGCAACTAATTTCCCCTTGTACCACTGCCCTTAACTTAACGATGCAGAAAACAATCATGTCAAATAGATAAGCAATAATGTGTATATTTTCATAGTTTATTATTAATAAATATTTTTTTTGAAATACTTTGGGCAGAAACAACGCATTAGAAAACTGTGCTTTTTAAAAAAAAAAAAACAAAAAAAAACTGTTATTGAACTAATTTTATATTCCCGACTGTCTCGCTGACCTATATTGTAAGTAAATCTCCCAAATTAAAACTGTTGGCATTAATATGGAACAACTGCCTTGATTGTTTGCAGCGATTAAAGAGGCTTTGGGTTGCTGAGGGATTTCTACTAAAAGTGTCCTGCTTGCTGGTAACTAATCCCCATTCCCAGAACGCCGGCGCAATCTGATCAGCGCCTGAGCGTATCAGGGAAGCAGGATGGCGTATCATATGGTCAGTGCCAAATAAACAGCATATCTGCCCAAATAGCTTTGTGTAGAAAGAAGAAAACATTGAGTTCCCCTTTGGTAATAATAAGGATGCCGATACAAACCTGAAAGGTGATAAAAGAGTAGAAAGTCCAAACAGATAAACAGCAGAGCTTACACTGACATTGTGCAAGGACTACACAGCCAAGGTGCCAGTAGAACAATACATTCCTCTCTGGCTAATCCCATTCGTATTATGGCCTTTCATATCAGGGTTGGGCAATATGGAGTTCTCCAGATGTTTTTGAACTACAAGTCACAGGACTAAGGTAGACCCTGTAAAGGTGCTGGGTGCTACAGTTAAGTGAAAGTAAAAATGGTTACAGATCACTGTTCGCACTGGATATTCCTTCTCCAAATATGTATATGGGTTTTACAATATTGCACTGCACTGGCACTTTCTATAGAGCAGAAAATTAGAGTAATCACTACGACCTCCCAAAAGCAAGTGGTAGAGCACTAAGGGATGCAAAAGCTCATTCAAACAGCACTTGTGCCTAGGGCTAGGCTCTGTGCCCAGACCAGCATTCAGAGCTCCAGCATTCAGGGCTCTGTTGTGCCCTGATTGTACTGGTGCTCCCTAACTCCAATTTAAAATAGATTGTTTGGCCTCTAGGGCCAAATGTTCAGATTATAACAGGGATAAAGGCCGCTGGGAATGAGGACCTCATCAATGAGCCGATGTGGTCCTCAATCTGATGGGAAAATCAAGCCTGCCTGATTGACAACTGCCAGATTTGTGCCAGATATCAGGAGGTAGGCCCATCAGAGGGCCCCATACAGGCAGATTAGCTGGCAGATCAGTCTGAAGCGGCCAAATCGGCTGCTTAAGTCTGACCGTGTATGGCCACCTTATGGAGCTGCCCACCTCTGTGCTGCAAATACAGCCCTATGATAACTGCTGGTTCTACTTAAGCAACTATTTTTCAGTCCTGAAGTTTGCTGTGAAAGTCAGGTTTTCAGAGTGTACCATAGAAAGGTATACAAAGCTTTATAGAAGCCCGTAGCCGGTTAAACTTTTCAGATGATTTAACCCTTGTCCTGCTAGCAAATTTTGGCAGAAGGTGAAACATTGTGATCCCACATAGGTTTACAGTGAGGCCGGAGTGTTGGTAATGTCAGTTTTATAAGGGTTAAATACATAATTTAGAATTATTCTTACAAAAGGGGGGTATCTGCATATGGTAATATTTTAGGGTACCCTTTCCAACATACCCAGCTTTAGGCTAAGAAACATGAGGCAGGTTTCCGCTGACAAAAAAGCACCCAAAACTGGCCCATACTTCTTTTGATTACATCAAACAGAACATGTCTTAAAGGGCCAGCACTTGTCCAACATTTGAGCATTTACATGCAATGAGCCTATTTATTTCTTTAAAAACCCAGTGATGCGGGTTAATGGAATTTACACATCCTAAAAACATCTTCGAGATAAGCAATCTATTTCCATTTCGTACGGTACACAGCCTGGAACATTTGCAGAGACCTTTGCTTGAGAACGCTTTATCTGGTGAGAACCACAAAACTTTAACATTATAGATGATAATTCCATCCACGCTTAAGTGCCAATAGGGGAAGGATCACAAAGTACTGCTCTCTATATTTTAGGCCACTTTATTTATAGCCTATGGCTGTACGTTAAAATCAGATGGGCATTTGGCTGCAATGTAATATCTGGCGCAGTCAATGAGTGGGAGTTTGGCCGCCCAAGGACATGTATCAATCATACAGGACCAGCAGGGGTAACCTGGTTGCCTGTGTGGCCCAAGTTTATGAGCAGAACCTATTAAACTTTGACACTGCTGCAGTCACAATCGACTCCTGAACAGACAGGTGACATGAACAACAGCTTATCAATCATTCCAATCGGTCAGTGCTGCCCCAGGCAAAAAGATTACTCAGCTCACATCTGAAGAAGCCCAGCACGTTGTTTATCCAGAGAAGACAGTAACCTTTTGCGACTTTGTTATTTCTCTGGAATAAGCAATGTTCTCAGAGAAAGAAATGTACTTTATGCTCTTCATTTGATATTGCATAGCAATAAAACCTAGTCTGACAGAGTTATTAGAGTTACAATGCAGGTCTCACTAGAATAAAAGCTTATTAAAGAAAAACAAAGCCCCCATTTAACAAAATGTCTCCTTCCCTAACCGAACCACATCTAATACATTATCAGCTGCCCCCTTGGCCAGTACAGGTATACAGGGCCGCCATCAGAAATCACGGGGCCCCTCACAACAAAATTTTCTGGGCCCTCCCACGCCCTGCCCCCAATGGCCCCTCCCCCAGTGACCCCTCCCATCAGTACAAAGGACACACAAACATTGGCAGCCAGGGCCCCCCTAATACATTGGTGCCAGGAAGCAGTGCCCCCTAATACATTAGTGCCAAGAGCAGTGCCGCCCTAATACATGGGTGCCCAGCAGCAGTGCCCCCATATACATTGGTGCCCAGCAGCAATGCCCCCATATACATTGGTGCCAAGAGCAGTGCCCCCTTAATACATTGGTGCCAAGAGCAGTGCCCCCCTAATACATTGGTGGTCAGTGTGCCCCATATACATTGGTGCCAAGAGCAGTGCCCCCTTAATACATTGGTGCCAAGAGCAGTGCCCCCCTAATACATTGGTGGTCAGTGTGCCCCCATATACATTGGTGCCAAGAGCAGTGCCCCCTAATACATTGGTGGTCAGTGTGCCCCATATACATTGGTGCCAAGAGCAGTGCCCCCTTAATACATTGGTGCCAAGAGCAGTGCCCCCCTAATACATTGGTGGTCAGTGTGCCCCCATATACATTGGTGCCAAGAGCAGTGCCCCCTAATACATTGGTGGTCAGTGTGCCCCATATACATTGGTGCCAAGAGCAGTGCCCCCTTAATACATTGGTGCCAAGAGCAGTGCCCCCCTAATACATTGGTGGTCAGTGTGCCCCCATATACATTGGTGCCAAGAGCAGTGCCCCCTAATACATTGGTGCCAGGAGCAATGCCCCCTTAATACATTGGTGCCAGGAGCAATGCCCCCCTAATACATTGGTGGTCAGTGTGCCCCGCTGCCCCCCCTAACACATTGGCGACCTGCAGCAGTTTTACTTCTCCTCTTCAGCTTCTCCGGTGGCAGCTCCGGCATTTCCAGCGGCGGCATCGGATCCTTCTCAGGCGATGCCTCTACACTTATGCCTTCACGCGAATGGACACAGGCCCTTTTATAAGGTTGCGCCCCGTGCGTACTGACGTCACACGTACACACGGGGCGCAACCTTCCAGATGACCAATAACAGGGCCCGGATTTTATTAAAGGGGGCCCGAGCGACTAAGAAAACTGTAGCGCCGCCGGGCCCCCTTTAAAAGTAAAAATCACCCGGCCCGGGACAACTGTACCCCCTGTGCCCCCCTGATGGCGGCCCTGCAGGTATAGGACCGGTTATCCAGAATGCTTGGGACCTGGGGTTTATCGGATAAGGGATCTTTCTGTAATTTGGAACTCCATACCTTAAGTCTACTAAAAATTAATTTAAACTTATATTAAACCCAACAGGATTCTTGTGCCCCCAATAAGGATGAATTATATCTTCATTGGGATCAAGTAAAAAGATACTGTGTCTTTATTAAGAGAAAAGCTAAATGATTTTTAAAATGGAGTCTATGGGAAATGGCCTTCCTGTAATTTGAAGCTTTCTGTATAACGGGTTTCTGGATAATAGATCCCATACCTGTATTACAAATTTACCGGCAACTACACTGCCGATAAATTACTTGAGCCCCAGGCCCGCCTACTCAAGCCCCTGATCTGCCCAATATTACCCTCTCTTCCCTGTAATCCTCCCTCAATGCTCCCTAGCATCATTGCTGCACCCTATTTTGTCACTGGCCCACCCCTTTACACTACAACACAACCCCCTCATGACATCCTACACCCCATTTACATCACAGCCTGTCCCTGTGAAACATTTTAGAAAAGGTTACAATTCTAGCCATCTCTCAGCCGGTGGGCAGACACCCAGCAATGATTGGCAGCTAGGAGAGAGCAGGACCCTATTCCCAGTGTGCACGCTCCATCACAGAGAGCATCTCCTGGTAGGCTGCACACTGGATGGAATGGAGTCCACATGGTGTCCACAAACACTACTGCCCTATTCTGCATTCTCAGCCCAGCTACTCGGAATGGGGACAGCCCATGGGACAGCATTAGATTTGAGAGGGAGAAGGGGGACGCGTTTTTAAAAATTGTAAAGGTGGTTTCCTTCTCCTTAGTGTACAATGGGGTGCTATAACTTTGCAGTTGGCCTTTGTGTTAAATCTTTTGTTATTTGTTTTTTCAGTTATTGGCCTTTATCTTTATCGGCCTTTATCTAAAGAGGCAATATAACTTACTGACAGCTAAACAGAAAAAAGTTGAACCTAATTAATAAGGCAGTCCATTAATGCACCTAATGACCTACGGGTAGTGTTTTTTTAACCAAGGGCCTAAATAGAAAGATAAGTAATAAAAAAGTAATAACAATAAAGTTGTAGCCTCACAGAGCAATTGTTTTTTTTGCTGCTGGGATCAGTGTCCTCCATTGGAAAGCTGGAAAGAGGCAGAGGAGAAAGGAAAAGTTGACATTATATATATATATATATGGGCCATTATATATCATACTAAAAGTTAACCTAAAGGTGAACCACCCCCTTAAAGCAGTGGAACAATAGTGGTGGTAGTCTAAGGGCTTTGGCAGACGAGGAGACTAGTCGCACGCGACAAATGTCCCTTGTCGCAGGCGACTAGTCACCCCGAAATACCATCCCACCGGTGAGTATGTAAATCGCCGGTGGCATGGCATACGTGGTGCCGCGATTTCCCCAAAATTGCGGAAGTTGCCTTGAGAGGTATTTCGTGGAGACTAGTCGCCGTGACAAGGGAGATTTGTCGCGGGCGACTAGTCTCCCTGTCTGCCACAGCCCTAAGGGTGAAGACACATGAAGCTACTCAGTAGAAGCTACTAAACACCAGAAAATACCCTGCCATAGACAATGTTGATAACTGCCTCTACTAAAACACAGAGACAATTATCAGTAAATGATCAACATTATTAATTTTTGTAGCCATGAAAAGTGTCTACACCTGAAGGCCGATGGCCCACGGAGCAAGTTAAGCTGGCCATACACGCACCGATAATATCGTACGAAACCTCGTTTCGTACGATATTCGGTGCGTGTATGGAAACTTGGCGAGGCGACCGATATCGTAGAAGACTGCAGATATCGGTAGACTCGCCGATCGGGCGGGTTAAAAGATTTTGATTGGGTGCCATTGATGGCACCAGAACAAAATCTATGTTCAGGGCCGAATCGGCAGAAAGAGGTAGAAATCCTATTGTTTCTACCTCCATATCGGACGGTCACACGAAAGATCGAAAATCGCCACGTGTGTGGCCAGCTTTAGTCGCCCACGATAGATCTCAGCTACTGTGGGCGACTAAACACTCCGAAATACCTTTCCACCGTCAACAATAGGAGTCACCAGTGGAAATTCCTACGGATCACTTCGGCTTTTCCTTTTGAAGGCAACTTTGCACAACTTCAAAAAACCAAAGCAATGCGTAGGACTTTCCTCCAGTGACTCCTATTGGGAAATTCAAGATTTTGGGTAAGATTTGTGGATAATGACCAGTTGCTTTCAATGACATCTCTGAATGTCTGATGAGAAAGATAAATAGGGCGAGATCTTAGGTGAGAGGTTTTCAGTCATAGATATTCTTGCAACTTTTCTATGGATGTAACTTTGTTATAAGGCAAGTGACCCAGGAAAAAAACATTGGTCCTTCAAAGGAAACTTTAACAAAAAAACTTGGACAACCACTGTAGTAGTGAAACTTTACAGCTCCTTATAAAATTTAGTTTTTCAGAAATGTAAAAAATGTAAATTTAACTTTGGCCAAATCCCTATGGAGAACTTTCTCTTTCATTAAAAATCAGATCTATGTGAAATTGTACGATGCAAGAGACAGCAGGACATGGTGATACAACTGTCAAATGAAAATGTTCCTGTTGTTTCCCACTGCCATTACTACTGCCACCATTCTGATCTGTAATTTGGGAGAAGGACTTTAGTTCCAGTTCTACCGCAGCCGATGGTTATGCTTTTCCTTTAGTGCCTCAGACTATTGATCTTGATGAATTACGAGATTAGAGAATATAAAATGCACACATTTATGGATCTATTTAGAAAACCACTAACAAGCGCTGTCTTGTAAATGAGACGCTGTAATAAAGACATTAAAGTGAGTCAGAGTCGATAATCGGAGTTGTCTGAGAGGTTCCTATTTCAGTGCTTGGCTCTCCAATATAAACTAGGGATTGTGAGCTCAAACTAAATTGGAGGCTGCAGACTCTGGGAATCGTTTGTTTGCAACAACAAACCGCAAGTCGTCCAGTTCTGAGGCCGGGAATGTAACAGATTCCCCTAATCCCTTGGTTGTGCATAATGACTGGATGAGCAGAACTCATTATGTTTTCTACCACTTGAACACAGAGGGTCAATGCAGCAGATTGTATTAATAGGCCTTCTATTTAATAGGCTGCTGGGGTCCGTGACCCCCATTTGAAAGCTGGAAAGAGGCAGAAGAGGGTGACAAGTACTGCAAACTGCAAGTATAAAAAATAAGTAATGAAACACAATTGCAACTTTGCAATGAATATGATGTTCTATAACATACTAAAAATTAACTGAAGGTGAACAACCTCATTAAGCACATCAGGCATGTGGCATACTGCAGATAGCACAATATTTTCCAGGCAGGAATTTTGGGAGGTATAACTACAACAACCAGCTCTAAATATGGGAAGGCCATCTCCCATAGACTCTAAATTACAGAAAGCCCCTTATCCAGAACATTCTGGCTAACAAATCCCATACCTGTACTGAATTATCATACTTTTTTCAATACACTCTATGTTAATATCCTGATATTTTACATCTAGTTGAACTTTACATAAAACAAGAGGCATATCATCTGAAGTCTTTAATAAATGACTAATTGGATATAGTTACCTTATGTCCTGCCACCTTATAACAAACCTTATATTATCGAAACCCAAAACTTTACACGGGTAATCCCCGTTGGTCAAGTACTTATTAGATGGAGTGGTTCGAGCATCTAAGAAGAACCTTAGCCAAGAAAGTTTTAAAATATCTGTAGGTAACGGCTGAGTGGTTTTTTTTTTTTTTGCCAACTAAATGTTTTTAGTAGCTCAGTGACTCTGCCCACAAATCTCTGGTTTAGCTTACCCTCTGCTCTACCCCTCCCCCCTTTACTACCCTGCTCCTTCGTGCAAAATACCCGCCCACTCTGCCCCTTTACATTATTGCCCCTCCCCTTTTTGGCCTCTTCACAGCCTCTTAAATAATTTCCCCCACCCGTTTTTTTTTTGTTTTTTTTTTGCAAGTCCTGATTTTATTAATTTTTTTTAAAAAAAGGTTGCAACCGTAGGGACAATAAGTGGACAGAGGGGGTAGAATCTAGAAATTGGGAGAAGCAGACATCCAAAGACTTAATTAATGTTGTCAAATTCATCCAGGGTATAAAAAGTGATTCTACTCCCAGGTACCTACCATGCATGATGCCCAATAGGCCACTTCTATCATATTCATTAGCCTGCTGTGCCTAGAGTTTTGGAACGGAAGCCCTATGGCAAAATATGTGATGGCCTCTTTACTCTTTGTTCTACACTTCCAATGGAACTGCACACACACATTAACCCTTTCACTGCCAGCCATTTTGAACAAAGCGGAACTTCTACTGCCAGACAGTTTTTGAACATTTTGCACTGTTTCACTTTAGGGGCCTTTCCTTGGGGGGACTTTTAGTTTACCCAGGAAAACAATATATTGTTTTTTTCAGGACAACCTAAGCTTTTAAAATATGGTAGAATTTTTGTGTAATTCCAATTTTGTAACAAGATATAGGCTTCTAAATGTCTAAAAAATGAAAAAAAATTATATTTTCCATAATATAAACACACATACCAGAAACAAAAATTATTTTATGCATGAAAATACACCTGATTTGGAAAGTCCCATGTCTCCTGAACGTGCCAATACCAAATATATATAGTTTTATGGAGATTTCTCACTTGTATAGGTCACAAACTCCCAGCAGTAACCTACCAAATTTCCAAAGCACTGCTCCAGAAAGCTGCATACTTTAGATTTTAAGGCCAAAAATTCCGCTAACAGAAAGTTTATCCCAGAAAATTTTACATTTTTAGAAAGAAGAGATTCTGGGGAATCCAGAATAGGCACAACTGTCTGTCTACTCCAAACTATCAAGTCGCAATGCTTTCCTAAAGTTATTGGTTTTTATCAAAATTTGTGAAATTTTTTTAAAATCGCTTCAAAGCTTCCAGTCTATAGTATCTTAACTCCTAAAGGTCATAAAGTAACCAAATAAAACACCCTAAATATGAATGCCAGGGGTCCACTGAACAGTTTGATGCCCAATATGTATAGGTTTAGCTAAGTATGTGGCATGTAGGGGCCCCAATGTGAACATACCCCCATATGTACTGTCATTTTTGTCATTTCAGCTTCTGCAAAATCAACATTTACATCATTACATGTGGGATAATGCTAGTAAAAAGTACATTCACCCCAGAAAGCCATATATTTTTGGAAAGTACACATTCCCCCGAATCTAAAATGGGTACCCATGTCTTTCTACTCCACAGTACCAAGCCGCAAAGCTTTCCTAAAGTTGGCAATTTTGATAACATTTCCAAAAATCCACTCAAAGCTTCCAGTTTCCAGCATCTTATCTCCCACATAGCATTAGGTACCAAGATAAAACACCCTAAATATGAACGCCAGGGGCCCACTTAACAGTTTGATGCCCAATATGTATAGGTTTACCTAAGTATGTGGCATGTAGGGGCCCAAATGAGAACATACCCCCATATGATCTATCATTTCAGCTTCTGCAAAATCAATAAATTTACATCATTTATGTGGGATAATGCTAGTAAAAAGTACATTCACCCCAGAAAGTCATATATTTTTGGAAAGTACATATTCCCCCGAATCTAAAATGGGTACCCATGTCTTTCTACTCCAAAGTACCAAGCCGCAAAGCTTTCCTAAAGTTGGCAATTTTGATAACATTTCCAAAAATCCACTCAAAGCTTCCACTATGCAGCATCTTATTTTCTACAGGTCATTAGGTACCAAGACAAAACACCCTAAATATGAACCCCAGAGGTCTACTGAACAGTTTGATGCCCAATATGTATAGGTTTACCTAAGTATGTGGCATATAGGGGCCCCAATGTGAACATATACCCATATGTACTGTCATTTCTGTCATTTCAGCTTCTGCAAAATCAACATTTACATCATTACATGTGGGATAAAGCTAGTAAAAAGTACATTCACCCCAGAAAGTCATATATTTTTGGAAAGTACACATTCCCCCGAATCTAAAATGGGTACCCATGTCTTTCTACTCCAAAGTACCAAGCCATAAAGCTTTCCTAAGTTTGACGATTTTTATGGCATTTCCAAAAATCACCTCAAAACTTCCACTATGCAGCATCTTATTTTCTACAGGTCATTAGGTACCAAGACAAAACACCCTAAATATGAACCCCAGAGGTCTACTGAACAGTTTGATGCCCAATATGTATAGGTTTACCTAAGTATGTGGCATGTAGGGGCCCCAATGTGAACATATACCCATATGTACTGTCATTTCTGTCATTTCAGCTTCTGCAAAATCAACATTTACATCATTACATGTGGGATAAAGCTAGTAAAAAGTACATTCACCCCAGAAAGTCATATATTTTTGGAAAGTACACATTCCCCCGAATCTAAAATGGGTACCCATGTCTTTCTACTCCACAGTACCAAGCCATAAAGCTTTCCTAAGTTTGACGATTTTTATGGCATTTCCAAAAATCACCTCAAAACTTCCACTATGCAGCATCTTATTTTCTACAGGTCATTAGGTACCAAGACAAAACACCCTAAATATGAACCCCAGAGGTCTACTGAACAGTTTGATGCCCAATATGTATAGGTTTACCTAAGTATGTGGCATGTAGGGGCCCCAATGTGAACATATACCCATATGTACTGTCATTTCTGTCATTTCAGCTTCTGCAAAATCAACATTTACATCATTACATGTGGGATAAAGCTAGTAAAAAGTACATTCACCCCAGAAAGTCATATATTTTTGGAAAGTACTCATTCCCCCGAATCTAAAATGGGTACCCATGTCTTTCTACTCCAAAGTACCAAGCCATAAAGCTTTCCTAAGTTTGACGATTTTTATGGCATTTCCAAAAATCACCTCAAAACTTCCACTATGCAGCATCTTATTTTCTACAGGTCATTAGGTACCAAGACAAAACACCCTAAATATGAACCCCAGAGGTCTACTGAACAGTTTGATGCCCAATATGTATAGGTTTACCTAAGTATGTGGCATGTAGGGGCCCCAATGTGAACATATACCCATATGTACTGTCATTTCTGTCATTTCAGCTTCTGCAAAATCAACATTTACATCATTACATGTGGGATAAAGCTAGTAAAAAGTACATTCACCCCAGAAAGCCATATATTTTTGGAAAGTACACATTCCCCCGAATCTAAAATGGGTACCCATGTCTTTCTACTCCAAAGTACCAAGCCGCAAAGCTTTCCTAAAGTTGGCAATTTTGATAACATTTCCAAAAATCCACTCAAAGCTTCCACTATGCAGCATCTTATTTTCTACAGGTCATTAGGTACCAAGACAAAACACCCTAAATATGAACCCCAGAGGTCTACTGAACAGTTTGATGCCCAATATGTATAGGTTTACCTAAGTATGTGGCATGTAGGGGCCCCAATGTGATTATACCCCCATATGTACTGTCATTTCTGTCATTTCAGCTTCTGCAAAATCAACATTTACATCATTACATGTGGGATAAAGCTAGTAAAAAGTACATTCACCCCAGAAAGCCATATATTTTTGGAAAGTACACATTCCCCCGAATCTAAAATGGGTACCCATGTCTTTCTACTCCAAAGTACCAAGCCGCAAAGCTTTCCTAAAGTTGGCAATTTTGATAACATTTCCAAAAATCCACACAAAGCTTCCAGTTTCCAGAATCTTATCTCCCACATAGCATTAGGTACCAAGATAAAACACCCTAAATATGAACGCCAGGGGCCCACTGAACAGTTTGATGCCCAATATGTATAGGTTTACCTAAGTATGTGGCATGTAGGGGCCCCAATGAGAACATACCCCCCTATGATCTATCATTTCTGTCATTTCAGCTCCTGCAAAATCAACACATTTACATCATTATATGTGGGATAATGCTAGTAAAAAGTACATTCACCCCAGAAAGTCATATATTTCTGGAAAGTACACATCCCCCCGAATCTAAAATGGGTACCCATGTCTTTCTACTCCAAAGTACCAAGCCATAAAGCTTTCCTAAGTTTGATGATTTTTATGGAATCTCCAAAAATCACCTCAAAACTTCCACTATACAGCATCTTATTTTCTACAGGTCATTAGGTACCAAGATAAAACACCCTAAATATGAACCCCAGAGGTCTACTGAACAGTTTGATGCCCACTGTACATAGGTTTATCAAAGCACATGGCACTTAGAGACCCCCAAATATACCTTGTGCACACTAATTTCATGGCTTATCTTTACCTAATTCATAAACACATGGCAGTTTTATGAGGGGTAGAAGCTGCAGAAATGTAGGGTGACCCCTAAAATCCCTATATTTTTGGAAAGTACACATTCTGACAATTCCAACAAGGGTAAAGAGTCCTTTCTACACCAAAGTACCAATCTGCAAAGCTTTTCTAAAGCTAGCGGTTTTTATGACATTTCAGAAAATCACATAAAAATATTGCAGTTTGCCGCATTTATCTCACACAATTTCTTGCATACAATGGCAAATCACCCCAAATAGGAACACCAGAGGCCTACTGAACAGTTTGATGCCCAATATGCATAGATATACCAAAGTCTGCGGTATGTACTGACCCCAAAATGAAAATAGCGCCTAAGGATTTCTCGCCTGCCAGCTCAGCTTTTGCACACAGAGCCCCCTGACAGCCTATTATATGCAGTAAGACCCCCAAACTACACAGGGGCCCCCAGAAAACCATATATTTTTGGAAAGTACACCTTCTGACAAATCCAACAAGGGTAAAGAGTCCTTTCTACAGCAAAGTACCAATCTGCAAAGCTTTCCTAAAGCTAGCGGTTTTTATGAGATTTCAGAAAATCACATAAAAATATTGCAGTTTGCCGCATTTATCTCACACAATTTCTTGCATACAATGGCAAATCACCCCAAATAGGAACACCAGAGGCCTACTGAACAGTTTGATGCCCAATATGCATAGATATACCAAAGTCTGCGGTATGTACTGACCCCAAAATGAAAATAGCGCATAAGGATTTCTCGCCTGCCAGCTCAGCTTTTGCACACAGAGCCCCCTGACAGCCTATTATATGCAGTAAGACCCCCAAACTACAAAGGGACCCCCAGAAAACCATATATTTTTGGAAAGTACACATTCTGACAAATCCAACAAGGGTAAAGAGTCCTTTCTACAGCAAAGTACCAATCTGCAAAGCTTTCCTAAATCTAGCGGTTTTTATGACATTTCAGAAAATCACATAAAAATATTGCAGTTTGCCGCATTTATCTCACACAATTTCTTGCATACAATGGCAAATCACCCCAAATAGGAACACCAGAGGCCTACTGAACAGTTTGATGCCCAATATGCATAGATATACCAAAGTCTGCGGTATGTACTGACCCCAAAATGAAAATAGCGCATAAGGATTTCTCGCCTGCCAGCTCAGCTTTTGCACACAGAGCCCCCTGACAGCCTATTATATGCAGTAAGACCCCCAAACTACACAGGGACCCCCAGAAAACCATATATTTTTGGAAAGTACACATTCTGACAAATCCAACAAGGGTAAAGAGTCCTTTCTACAGCAAAGTACCAATCTGCAAAGCTTTCCTAAAGTTAGTAGTTTTTATGACATTTGAGAAAATCGCATAAAAATGTTGCAGTTTGCCGCATTTATCTCACACAATTTCTTGCGTACAAAGGCAGCTCACCCCAAATAGGAACACCAGAGGCCTACTGAACAGATTGATGCCCAATATGCATAGATATACCAAAGTCTGCAGTATGTACTGACCCCAAAATGAAAATAGCGCATAAGGATTTCTCGCCTGCCAGCTCAGCTTTTGCACACAGAGCCCCCTGACGGCCTATTATATGCAGTAAGACCCCCAAACTACACAGGGACCCCCAGAAAACCATATATTTTTGGAAAGTACACATTCTGACAAATCCAACAAGGGTAAAGAGTACTTTCTACACCAAAGTACCCATCTGCAAAGCTTTCCAAAAGTTAGTGGTTTTTATGACATTTGAGAAAATCGCATAAAAATGTTGCAGTTTGCCGCATTTATCTCACACAATTTCTTGCGTACAAAGGCAGCTCACCCCAAATAGGAACACCAGAGGCCTACTGAACAGATTGATGCCCAATATGCATAGATATACCAAAGTCTGCGGTATGTACTGACCCTAAAATGAAAATAGCGCATAAGGATTTCTCGCCTGCCAGCTCAGCTTTTGCACACAGAGCCCCCTGACAGCCTATTACATGCAGTAAGACCCCCAAACTACACAGGGACCCCCAGAAAACCATATATTTTTGGAAAGTACACATTCTGATAAATCCAACAAGGGTAAAGAGTCCTTTCTACACCAAAGTACCCATCTGCAAAGCTTTCCTAAAGTTAGTGGTTTTTATGACTATTGAGAAAATCGCATGAAAATGTTGCAGTTTGCCGCATTTATCTCACACAATTTCTTGCGTACAAAGGCAACTCACCCCAAATAGGAACACCAGAGGCCTACTGAACAGATTGATGCCCAATATGCATAGATATACCAAAGTCTGCGGTATGTACTGACCCCAAAATGAAAATAGCGCATAAGGATTTCTCGCCTGCCAGCTCAGCTTTTGCACACAGAGCCCCCTGACGGCCTATTATATGCAGTAAGACCCCCAAACTACACAGGGACCCCCAGAAAACCATATATTTTTGGAAAGTACACATTCTGATGAATTCAAAATAGGTAAAGTTATTTTTGTACACCAAAGTTACACATGGCAAAGCTACGCTAAAAACAGATCAGGAATACTAATATAGGGATAAAAATGTGCAAATCAATGAAACAACAAAATAAGTCACACAACAGCATAATTAGTGGTCAGAATATCTGATCCAATAGTCACGCTGTCAAAATAAACAGTTTTTGGGGGAAATAAAAAAAAAAAAAGAAGTAAAATGAAAAAAAAATAAAAAAATTTTTAAAAAGTTTTTGGGAGTTTGTGTATACATGTGCACATGTAAAAGTTGTGTGACAGTGTGTATATGAGTGTATATGAGTGTATATGAGTGTATATAAGTGTGCAAAGTGGGGGAAAAAAAAAAAATTAAAAAAAAAAAAAACCTGTGCTAAATTGTGTTGTATGTGTGTATAAATGTGTATAAATGTATGTAAGTGTGTGTAAAAGTGTGTATAAACAAAAATAAAGTCACACTTACCTGTCCTGAAGATCAGATCGTTTCCCAGCTCCTCCATGCTGCAGCCGTCTGAAGGAAGTAGGTAGGAGGCGGCTCAGGGGGGAAGCAGGAAGCAGTACAAGCAGCAGATGCGATGCGATCGCATCTGCTGCTTGTAGGATGGTCCTGCGTCAATCGCATCGCAGGACCATCCCCCCCAACCCCCTCGGCTCATTGCCGAAGGGGTTTGGGGCACTTCTATCTCTCTGCACCGGCGGCTTTTGCCGCCGATGCAAAGAGAATGGCACAGGGAGGGAAAACGTAGGTACTACGGTGTTGGCAGGAAACTGCCTTTTTTAAAACAACGTAGTACCTACGTGGGTGGCAGGGAAAGGGTTAATGTATTTGCTGCTACATAGTAAATATTTTGACATCTATTCTGCACATCAACACATTTCTTGCTATCATTTTAATAGGCACCTTTCCCTGAGGTTCCATTAGGAGTTGAAAAGTATATTAGAAGTTTTACAGAGGCGCCTCTGGTACCTACTGGCTCTGAAGCATAGCTGTTATTAGACAGTCACTGAATAAATAATAACTTTATTATTATTTATTGGCATCTGTTAGACAGTTAAAAGGGTGAACCCGCTGCATTATTTGAAACAGGTCATTCACTTAACTACATAGGATACTGGAGCGGTGAGCAGCAGTGAGGGATAGCAAAAGTGTCTGTGTGGCTTTTACAGCTCCACAGTTACATTATAAAAGTTTATGTAATAGTATAAATAAATTAAAGGAGAAGGAAGGGTAAAAACTAAGTAAGCTTTATCAGAAAGGTCTGTGTAAATACAGCCATAAGCACTTACAGTAATGCTGCACCGAGTCCTCTATCAAAAGAAACACAGGATTTTGTTATTGTTAACATGTTGTTCGGGTGTCTGACTTCCTCTCTCAGAAACATCCTTTATTCCTGTTGCCAGAGTCTGTG
This sequence comes from Xenopus tropicalis, assembly GCF_000004195.4. Lineage (NCBI taxonomy): Eukaryota > Metazoa > Chordata > Amphibia > Anura > Pipidae > Xenopus > Xenopus tropicalis. Next base: position 28,802,371 of record NC_030683.2, read on the forward strand.
CAGTTCTCTCCTCTCCTGCTCCCCTCTCCCATAAGAATGCTAAGAACTCCCTCCCCTTCCATTAAGAATTTGTAATCTGAGCTATAAAGGCTGGACTGCAAACAGGAAGCTATTTAAAATGGCAGCTGCTGTCTTAAGCAAACGGAGAAAGCTTCAAGGGCTCTTTACTCTGGTATGTTAATGCTTTCTGCAGAATAAATATATTTTTCTAGGTGGCACTAATGTGGCAAATCTATTGGCAGTAAAATGCCAAAATGATTTTCCTTCTCCTTTAAATTGGAAGCACAAATTACATTCACATGCAAGCCTTACATTTCTCAGGTGCCCAAATAGTGAGTTTCCCTAACAAGCCATTAGTTCAGACTACAGACAAAGGAACCAATTTCACAGGAGCAACCAAATGTTAAACATCAATTCCCAATTCTTACAGTGAACATCAGAAGGGCCACAGGTTGCCCATTACTGTGCAAAGCTCCTCCTGCTTCCAGCTTTGCCCACGACCTTCCACGTGAATTCAATGCTTTCCATGCTGGAATCTGATAGGATCATATGAAAGGGTGCCACAAATCTGGACCAATAGTAGTTAAATCAAGAAATTCAATTTAAAAAAAAAAAAAATTAGATTTATAATACATTATTAATATAAAAGAAACCAAGGCTTGGTTTCTTTTACTTCATAATATATTCATAATGTATAATAGGCTTTGTTTCTTTTATATTCATAATGTATAATTAGGCCTGGTTTCTTTTATATTCATAATGTGTAATACAGGTATAGGACCCATTATCCAGAATGCTCGGGACCAAGGGTATTCTGGATAAGGGGTCTTTCTGTAATCTTAGACCAGGGAGAACCCATGGGTGGGATAGGGAATGGGGCAGTGCTCTAAATGGCAGACTGCAAGGTAATTACAAGAGCAACCAGATAAAAAGATAAGTATTAAATATTAAAAATTAAATTTACCTAATTCATTTATTTGCTTTCATTAATGCTGACAACCAGATTTTACATTTCATGTGAATATAATTCTTTTCATTAACCGTCTTTAACATTATTGCCCCTTTCACCGTGAAATTTAGTAGCTCAGAGGCCAGGACCACATTTCCAAGTAACAATCTGCTAACAAGTTCTTGTAGGCGACTGCCATGGAGGCAAAGGGTAGGTGATGTTTAGTATCTGGTCCATCCTTCCGGGCTACTAAAGTCTTGGGCACCATAATGCCTGAGATCCCCCCATGCAGTAGGGCATAGTGGGTTAAAAAAAAAATGACCTGAAATACTGTAGGGATCCTATAGCTAAGCAGGAATGTGAGGTTTCAGGTTCACCGGTGCTTATATTAGTTTAGTGACTAAGGCAGGTACAGGTATAGGACCCATTATCCAGAATGCTCGGGACCAAGGGTATTCTGGATAAGGGGTCTTTCTGTAATTTGGATCTCCATACCTTAAGTCTACTAAAAAATCAATAAACCATTAATTAAACCCAATAGGATTGGTTTGCATCCAATAAGGATTATTTATATCTTAGTTGGGATCAATTACAAGGTACAGTTTTATTACTACAGAGAAAAAGGAAATCAGTTTTAAAATTCTGAATTATTTGATTAAAATGGAGTCTATGGGAGACAGGCTTTCCGTAATTCGGAGCTTTCTGGATAATGGGTTTCCGGATAAGGGATCCCATGCCTGTACCATATCTGCCATCATTGGGCCAATATGTTGGCACACTGGAAGGTTTATTACAGTTAATACAAACAATTTAAAGTTCACCTTAAAGTTAACTTTTACTTCTCATCTGGTTTCCATTTTTTATCGTTTTGAACTTATTTGCATTCTTCTCTCTTTCCAGTTTTCAAATGGGGGTCACTGACCCCAAACACAAAATAAAACTATTGCTCTATGAGGCTACATATTTTTTGTTATTGCTACTTTTTATTACTTATCTTTTTATTCCTATTAGAGTCTCTTAACAAATATTGCCTGGTTGCCAGGGTAATTTATACCCTAGCAACCAAATAGAAACTGAAATTCTCAACTGCAGCAGCTGCTTAACAAAATATGAAAGTTTCAAAACTACAAATGATAAAAAATAAATTGCAGACCATCGCAGAATATCACTCTCATACTAAAAATGAATCTTAAAATGAATGGCCCCTTTAAACACTGACTGGTTTCCCTTACAAAGTGTTTTCATTATTATTACTATCACTAAAACTCTAAATGATAATTCAATTGAATTATATTTGTAAGTGTTGATTTCGATATCAGGAGGAATTGGTTGAGGTCTGATTCAGACCCTTTCAGTGTAATTTTTTTCTACTGCTGTTTCTTTTACTTTGTATATAATGAGTCGGCTACAGTTTTATATAACTAAGAGGCCATTACAATATTAGCATTCTTTAGGCAAACCTCATTCTCCTTGCTGTACAGATAATTTAAAAGTAATAGTCCCCTTAGAGCCTTAAATAGCTATTCACACGGGTACAACTGATCCCTTCACGTGGAAAATGAGCCTGTAATTTATTCAGATTAGTAACCTTGTTCAAATAACTTTATTGCCTCACTTCTAAATTTATGGTCCATAGCAGTATATAATGAACTTGCTGTACATTGGAGGACAAAAGAATTAGATTTGCAGGTTACGCTGCACAAAACACCAAGGACTACTTCTTCTAAATATGGCAGTTCACATTTGCTTGGAGGAAGCTTTGGTGGTGGGAGATTTACTGGACTTTCATCTGAAGTGTAGGTTGGCAAAAAATGCATACCAACCAACCAGATCCAATTGCTGATGTTTAGCGCAATCATTCACTGGCATCTGATGGTATCAGATCAGCAAATGATTTCAGGCTCCATCATATAGGCCAATGCTAATAGAAATTCATTTTTGGTTTCATAGAAGATCCAGATTCAGCCTTAACTTTTTAATTCCCAATTATTTCCCAAATTTCTCCCCCTGCAGCACTTACTTTTAGGTGCTACAAGCCCCTCTCCAAAACCAAGCCTTTCCAAGGACCCCAGCATGCAAAATCTCAGCCCATGACACACCTATTCCCCATCACCAACACGCCCACTCCCCATCACTCCTCCCCCTGTGACATCACCACCCCCCTCCCTTGATACAGGCCGCTATGATTGGGGGGGAAAAAGCGGCAAGAAAAAAATGTTCTACAAGTTAAGTCCTTGCATGAAGTAATGTCAAGTACTCAAGTCTACTTGAGTTCCCCTGTCACTTCTTTCTGCACCCTGACTGATGGCAGTGCCACTCCTCATGCCCCCCCCTCTCTTCTGGACATGGAGTGTGCTCAGTGGGGTGGGATTCAGCAATAATACAAAGGCTTCATTGTTGTTAAATCCCACCCCGCAGAGCTCAGAAACCTTGCCACGCATTTCATCTTAGACCCACATGAGCTAGGACATGCATTTTGAGCCTACTTCTCAGTCCTGGACAACCTGCATATACAGTTGTGCGTACCATATGAAGTTGTAAATTGTAGAGATACATTTCTGTTTAGAGAACATTATAAGTTTATGTGTGCTATAATAAAACAAGTACCTCAATTCCTCCACCTGTCCTGGAGCCCAGTGATTTAAACTGGTGGTTTTTATTGTAAGAAATTTTATTAGGGCTGGAGAGATGCCGTCTGGCTCCTAAGGTCCCATAGGCATCCATTTCTGGGAATGGTCCTACAAGATGCAACTTCAGCCAATCAACTTATCTTTGAACATCGGATTGCTGGCTCATAGACTAGAAAAGCCCTTTGCGAAACCTCCCTAGAAGGGATTCTTGGTTTTATACCACCAATGATTACTGTAATACAAGTATACCAGAATGTGCCAAGACTAGTACAGAGATCCACTGGGGCAATAAGATCCCATTTCTCATCCTTCTCAGAGATCTGGATTAATTATCCATCATTCCAAGCAGAAGAACAACATGTAACCTCTGAAAGTCTTTAAGAAAAACTAATAATTTCATTATTTTCGTTATTATTATTTTAAATTATAATTATTTTCATTATTTTTTTTAATTCTTTTCGTTTGCTAAGAATGTGCGGGGCCAACACTTCACTTTATCCGAGACCTGAATTATAGTACCACCCTTGCAGTCCTTAGAACAATTCGTATTACCTAAATAAGTATATATATATATTTCCTTAGTTTTTTCCTAAGATAATTATATATCTACAATTTAAAATAAATAATCAATAGGTCAATTGAGTGATAGATCTATTCACCATTATTATGTTTGTAATATTATATGAGATGAATCAAAGGGAAATTACTGCATGCATAGCATCACTTTGCATTTTCTTATCTGTTCGTGTTAATATTGTTTAGCAACAATCAGTGATTTAGATAACAATTAGCATTGCTTTTGCTATACAGACAGATAGAATGTATTTTTCAGACTACAGGATCCTATCTTTTACAACGCATTAAAAGTCTATTATCGTTAAGCTCAATCAGACTACAGGTTCAGATTCTAACAGTGCGTTGGGCAGAACCAATCAAACACGATTACCTACAGTATACCCAATAAGCCTTCCTTAACTGGCTGGGCTTCCCAGATCTAATATGGTTAAATCCTTAGATGCTGGACTTCATCCAACCATGTGTCTAATACCACTTGGTGCAAATTACATAGTTCTATCATCAGAAAAAACCCTTTCAGTAGGCAGGTCTGGTCTGCCCATGGGTTGTGCCCAGCAGCATAGCAGATAATGCTCAACAGTGAAGTAAGGCTCTCCCGGCTATATTTATATTCATGAGCTACGGGGGCCTTTATCAAGGGTTAGACCCAAAAGCTGGAACCCTTTGAAGCGTGTGTGGTTTATGGTACACATACTACTGCATTTTAGCAGCATCAGTCTACAGCCAGTGTATAAATTATTAATTACATCAAATTATAGACTGAATTCTATGGCACCTCCCTGACCATTTTCAAATCAGGCCAAATATTTATTAGAACTTGCATTTTGTCTACAACTCAGGGCCAATCAGTTAAAAATCTAAATAGACATCCATTTTATTACAATATATTCAGGTTTGGGTCAAGGAACACTGTTAAAAACCACAATACTGATTTAACTTCTCAAAGCAAAACACCATATCTTCAATCTTGGTAATAAATGGAATGAGAAGACTCCAACAGGGTAAAATATTATGTTTGAGGTAAGTGTAAATGTTACACCCAGTCATCAGTTTCCTTTGTGTGTGTATTCTAGGGATTGCAGTGTACCATTCCCTTTCTCCAGTACTGTATGATAAGCTGTGTTATGGTCACTGAAGAAAAAAGAAAATATTATGAGATGAAAAGCTTTGTGCAGATAACCCGCAGTCCTTATAGGCCAAAAAAACCTCATTAAAATTGGAGACTTCAATTTGCTTTGTGGGCATAAAGGGATACAGGAAGCCAAATAACATCACAATGTTGTTAGTTTTATATAAACTCCGATAACTGCAAAGCCGTAGACTCCCAACTCCCACATGGAACTCGCAAAGGCTTCAATGCCTGTTATCAGCAAAACATTTCTGTTACTGAAAGTCAGCTGTACCGGACATAAATAACAGTGTTGTGTCTTAGTATATATCTTGGAAAGAAGCTCAAGTCCACCTCCCACTACTTTATACTCCTACCCCCTGCCTCCCATTTTTAACATGCCCATATGTGGGCTGCATCAATGTCTGCCAATGTTTGATAACAGCAATAATGGCCAACAAAACATTTTGGTTTGTTTTAAAGTACACCACAATGTTAGTATTCCTAAATAACAAAGCTAGATATGCCCTTTCCGTGGCACTTAACAAGCCATGGTTTTAGACCTCCTATTCGATGCCACATGGATATTTAATGGGATCCCAATTTTCCAGGTACTTTAAAAAACCTTTTCTACTTTGTTTTCAGCTTTTTGATTCCTAATGATGTACACAGAGATGCCTGCAACTTTAACATTTTTCCTTCTGTAGATCAAGAACACAAAAAAAAAGAATCCAATTGAATGGAAAGGAAGTTTGGGCAGACCCTACAAGCCAGAAGGGGAATAAGACCAGTCTGGTCAAAGTCAATACTTCAGACAGCCGCTCAGTGAAACTCAGAGCTAATCTAAAAATCAAGAATTAAAAACATTATATTAGATAATGGTTGGAATGCTTTTGGAAATCACAGGGGGGGTTTTTGTGATTTTGGGGCACAGGACTCCCTGGCCAATAGACCACTCTATCAGATTCCTGTATGTTTGCTGATGGGATTCATTTTGAATAATCATCTCAGATAATCTCTGGGTTCAATTTAAAATTACTTTTTCCTTTTTTAGTTTAAGAATATGGAAATCAAATTTTTTTTTAAAGAAAAACACGACAACACAAATTCTAGACTATAACTTTAATTCTTGTATTAGTAGTGATATTTATAAATAGTTATGGCCTTGGTATGGATTAAGATAAGTACAGATATGCTTTTCTCACACAGGTGCCGATATATATTACCATTCCATATTATGTTACCCCTAAATATTTTCTATTACATTGTCATTTTAAGGATGCTACTACAATGCCAATGAAAACTAAACTTAGTTATTATATTTACAAAACAGTATGTTACTAAATGGACAATGCCCCTCGTTTTTTTATCCCATTTTTTAAAAATATAAAAAAGGATTGAATGATTTGGGCAATATTACTATATTGGTCACTAGCTCTATATCTACTGGTAGATCTAGGGTTTCCAGAAGTCACTGTTTAAGGAGAACAGACCCCATTTCAGAACATTTTTCCCCCCCAAAAAATGTCCCACCTGCAGCTGTTGGTTTAGGAATGTCTCCAGTTTTTGGCTCATTTGCGACTGTCCAATGCTAACCATTTTTGTTTTATTAAATAGAACTTTGTAGCTGTGACCTTGTATAGGTGTAGTCAAGGAGCAGTGGTTAAATAGTAGACATGAATTTAGTGAAAAGTGTTTCTTGTTCAATAATGCAGAAAGGCAATGGTAGACAGATCTACAGGTTGAAAGAGGCATTGTCCCAAATTCTGTATTTTTTTATCATCCAATTTACAGAGATCCTATATGTATAACCAAAAAGTAGATACACATGAAAAAACAGTTCCACATAAATAAATAGGATAGGTGGAACCCAGTTTTCAAAATATTTAAAATTAAATAACAGAACATTCCTAAAAATAAGATAGTCATAAGCCTGACTGCCAAATGCTGACACACCCAAGGTCACTTTCTCAAATAAAGCAAGGTACGTTTGTGTCTCTTTGGCGGGTAAGCATAATGAGATTGCACGCTGAGGGATTGTTAACTGATGGGCTAAAAGAACATGTAGGAAAAGATTCCAATATCCACCTTCCACAGTCATCATTTTAAACAGGCAAAATACAGCTACCCAAATTTTTTTTTTTTTTGTTCATGGAAAAACATAATATTTAATGCAGAGGGGACTCTCAAAAAATAAATAAATACATGCTTTTCTTGCATTTTGGTGATATATATACTGTTAGCCAGAAAGCTACGAATTAGCAGGAAGGCCATCTCCCATATAGTCCATTTTAAGCAAATAATTCTAAGTTTTAAAAATTACTCCCTTTTTACCTCTGTAATAAAACAGTAGCTTACGGTATGGAGATCCTAATCCAGAAAACCCCAGGTCTTGAGCATTTTGGATAATAGATTCTATATCTGTATAGGTATGGGACCTGTTTTCCTGAATGCTCGGGACTCGGGGTCTTCCAGATAAGGGATCTTTCCATAGTTTGGATCTCCATGCTATAAGTAAAAAAAATAATTGAAAACATTAAATAGACCAAACAGGATTGTTTTCCATCCAATAAGGATTAATTATATCTTAGTTGGGATCAAGTACAAGGTACTGTTTTAATACTACAGAGAAAAAGGAAATAATTTCTAAAAATTAGAATCATTTGTTCAAAATAGAGTCTATGGGAATAGGCCTTTCCGTAATCTGGAACTTTCTGGATAATGTGTTTCCGGATAACGGATCCAATACCTGTACTATGTTTTCATGATTCCTACCTTTCCATACAAAGTTATAGGTGTAGGACCTGTGGTTACCTGTACGTGGCTCTTCTATAAATTGCCAATACTAAATGGGTACACAGTGGGCCAATTAGGGCTTGATGCTAAACCAGCAAACAAGCTTCTATCCAGTCAAAGCAGATTGCAAGTTTAGTAACATCATTCAGTGGCAGAAAGCATCTGTAATGGCTCAGATCATTTTACCATCAATAGAAGTCATGCTTAGAAACAGAGAATTAAGATTTAGACTTTACCTACCAATTTCTGTATAAAGGCCCAATATGACATATGCAAAAAGAAAAGGGCCTTACTGTGAAAGGCTGGAGTATCTGGTCTTGACTACAGTATACAGTTTGGGGCATGTACATTTTTATTCAATAGCCTTTATATACACTGCAGCTTATTGTGGGATTTGGCAGCCAATACTCAATAACATAAATTGGCTCTATATATACTGTAAGCGGCCACAATTCTCTTTCTACTGAGAAGAGACCAAATGATACTCAATTCCTAGCCCTGTAACAAACTAGAACAAGAATAATAATATAATAATAAGAAACAGAAAGGATGCTGGAAATTGCACTGATTAACATGATTCTATCCAATCCAAAGCTATTACTAGGCCTGTTCCAAATGCAGAGGAGAGGATGAGAGAACTGAATGGAAAGATCTATAGGTATAGGATCTATTAACAGGTTTCTGGATAACAGGTCATATACCTGTGCAGCAGAGAAATACTGGTACAGAATTCTCCAAAGATGGGTGGGGGAGGTTAATATTTGCTGCTGACGGCTTTTACACTGTTTTTATCCTCCATAAATAAAACACACAGGCCCACAATTTGAGGCTGAAAACATGTTTTCCATAGTTTCCTTTAGTGATAATGGACTGACCAGCGCCACCGACCAACACATTCTTCCCCATGCTTGTTTACACGTTAGTGAATCATAATACCACAACGAAAACAATTACTTGGGCCCAAAAGCCCTAAAGCTACAGCAAGCTAATTACAAACACAGGCTCAGTACGGCTGTGAGAATGCCACTAGAAAAATAGATTTGGGAACAGTGTATAAAGGACAACTAAAGCTTAATTAAGAAGTAGACTCAAATGCTATGCATTATGGTTTGGGTTCTGTACTAGCCCACAGTGACCACAGGCTTTTTGCAAGATCTGTGCCTCTGACACCCCCAGCAGCACATGGTATTCCACCAGCAATGGGTTTTATCTCAAAAACAGAACAGCTCTGCTCCTTTCATGAAAGCGCTTCACTCTTCAACATGATGTTCTTGCAGGTCACGGAGACATGAGAACAATTATCCCAATGAAATCACCTGTCTTTATGATATGCCATATAAAAGGCGGAACTATTACTGGGCACGTTTTGCTGCTGAATCAGCGTGTTCTTTGCAACATTTAAAAGCAAACGCAAGATATGGCCAAGAAGCAAAACAGCTTTCCTAGTATATCTGACATTCGCATTGGATTACCACACACGTGGCGGTTACATGAAGCATCACTAGAAAATGTTACACTTGGCACAAATATTGAATTATTTGTTTTGTTGCATGAAAACCGAAGCCAGCGCCAAAACCCCCCTAAAATCCCTTTTAAAAGGGACATCTGCCATTGACTTCTACATGATCTCAACAGGTTTTAGATGGCATACTTTTGCATTCCGATTTGTTGCATAATAAATTGTGACAAAATCGCATTCCTCCACCATAATAAGTCTAATTTTGGCATCAAAAACCCCCCAAAAAACTGAACGTTTGTGAAAGCCCACCTAAGTTTGGGCTTCTGCATTAGCCCAAAACCACCATAACCCTTTAGCAGGGAAGATCTGCACCTCCAAAGATGCCCCAGTAGCCCCCCATCTTCTTTTCTGCTGATTCCCTGCCCATATTCTGTGCTGCTGTCACTTAGGGACCCACTCCCAATACACTGTACATATAGAATATAAATGTCACAATATATGGCAGATTAGTAATTAAGATTCACAGTACATTGCAGCCATGAAGAATTAGTTTACATGACAGACAAAACTCATTTTCTGCTTCATTCACACTGAGCACGCATCACTGATGCTTATGACTACATAGATGCTGGTGCAATACATTCAGTATTCAATATATGGTATCTCTACCCATATTCATTATTAGCAGGGCCGGAACTAGGGTAGGCAGGTAGGGACTGAGAAGAACTGCTCATCCATATGGCTGCTCTTTAGGGGTGTGGCCCTAAATGGAGACCCAAAAATGTTCTTGGGTTTGATTTTTTTTTTTTTATTCCACAGTTTAAGATTTTTTTCTATCAGTAAAATTACTCTAAACAGCCTCCAGAATTAGCTACCTTTGTCCCTGCATTCAGTCTGACCTGGCTCCTGAGTTAGAAGTTGAAATCTCCTGCTCATTTCCTTTGCTTCCTTGTGCAGAGTGAAGCCCCGCCCCCACTTCCTGTTCAGTTCCCTCATCACTTCGACTGCTGTAGTGGAAGTGGAGAGCCTTCTGCACATGCCTGGAGGCAGCAGAAGCCACTCTGTGCATGAATAGGTTTTTGTTTTTTTCTTAATATAAGGGAACTGAACAGGAAGTGGGGGCGGGGATTCACTCTGCACAAGGAAACAAGGAGATTTAAACTTCTAACTCAGGAGCCAGGTCAGACTGAATGCAGGGTCAAGGTAGGTAATTCTGGAGGCTGTTTAGAGTTATTTTACTATTTTACTGATAGAAAAAGAATAAAAAGGTTTACTTATTCTTTCAAAAGGCATTTTGGTGTAGTGAGGATAATTCAGGGCACTACTAATATATGATGTGTGTGTAAGTATAGGGGTATCCATATAGTCTTGCTAACAGCCTGCATTTTGGGTTGTTCATGGGCAACATACCCCAGAGTTTGGGTGGGTTTAGTGCTTTAACACATTCAGACGATCATCAATGACTCTAGGTCCATACAGCACATGATGAAACACACTAGTTTTCCTGGCACTCACCAACAAGGTATATATTTCAGATTGTTCCATTAAAATGTTCTAAACAACTTTCAATACAAGGACCTTACTAGAAAAAGAACAGATACTGCATGGTTATTCTGAATAAAGCTCTGCACTAAATTAGCCTTTTTTTCACCGTTGTTGTTTTAATATGAAAGATGAATTGAAGAACCTTGCGTGTCGCACTAGGAACAAAGAAATATTTCCACACAAGCTGAGAAGTGATCAGCACATTGAATCACCAAGTGATGATAGCAGGGTGTGTAACAACAGGAATGGGGAGAAGCACAGTGGCCAAGGCTGCAAAAAACAACATGTTTAATAAAGTTGTGGGTTAACTCTGTTTTATAGCCATGAAAAATGCAGAATTTACAGTTTCTAAAAATGTTGTTATGAACTTGTATCCCTCTTCAAGCATATCTATTTGCATGCAGGGTTTGGTACCAATGTTCTATGTTGAATAAGGAGATACAGGTATAGGACCCATTATCCAGAATGCTCGGGACCAAGGGTATTCTGGATAAGGGGTCTTTCCGCAATTTGGAACTCCATACCTTAAGTCTACTAAAAAATCAATAAAACATTAATTAAACCCAATAGGATTGTTTTGCATTCAACAAGGATTATTTATATCTTAGTTGGGATCAATTACAAGGTACTGTTTTATATCTACAGAGAAAAAGGAAATCGGTTTTAAAATTCTGAATTATTTGATTAATATGGAGTCTATGGGAGACAGGCTTTCCGTAATTTGGAGCTTTCTGGATAACGGGTTTCCGGATAAGGGATCCCATACCTGTATAAGCCGACCAGTGTCCAGCACAAAATAGGGTACTTGGCATGAGGTTGGAGAGAATACTGCATAATTCAAATTGTGCAGATTGGTTTTAAATTAGCCCCCCCACCCTTCATCCAAATAATACAAAAAATAGACAAACAATAGAGGGCAGGGGAGCAAATGATGGCAGGGTTGCTACTAAAACTGGGCCCCTGTACTGCTACCAATACCAAATCAATTCTACCTTGTTGGCTAAGGGCCGACTATGGGGATGCACTGAATGCATAATTTAGAACTCGGCCAAATATTGCACCCACCACAATATTTGTTTGAATCAAAAACCAAATCTGAAAACTAAATTTTATATGAAAATATGGGCCAAAAAAAAGAATCAGCTTCAGATGTCAAACATGAGAGTAGAAACTGCTAGAGAATTACAAGAAAGCTAAATGTTCATCAAAGATAACATATTTTTATGGCATACAGTTCTCTATGTAGGTAAGCAATATTTTAACACTCATAGTGAACACACAGATAATGTGCTGAGAAGCAGCATTCAGAGCACATAATAAACTAGATTATCAGCTGATAATTAGGAGTATATTTAGTAATGTTTTTCCCCCATATCCGACACAAACACCTGAACTCTTAATCTTTAGAAAGGACCTGAACCAGATCTAATGAACTGGGTGTATTGTTCTAAGAAAAATGCGGCACATTAATAGATTAATTACAAGGGGATCTGACCTTTGAACCTACAGGAAAAAAAACTATTTGGCTCACACAAATGCATCAAATATTGTACGTTTGTTATGGAATTCCATTCTTCTTCTGCTGACTTAGCACTGAAATATGTTGTTAATCTAAAGTGATCACCATTGCTTAAATCAGCACATTCTCACTTCTATGCTCTTCATACTATCCAACAGAAGCTACCACTGCATGGGGGAGGGGGGGTTCAGATAAATTAGTTTAATATCTCGCTTTGTAATGGCAGAATTATATACTATTGGGGTTATATAATAAAAGGTTAGTTTGACCAGGAGCAGTAACCCATAGCAACCAATCAGCAAGTAGCACTGACTGATCACCTGTTTACAAACAAACATAGTATTTGTTGCTCCCTCCTGAGCAAAATTTTGCCTTTGTTTAATAAGTATCAACCCAGACATTCCTCCTTACATTTCTGATATGGGAACTTGCTATTCTAGTAGTTTTGTTTTTTTTGGGTTTTTTTTTTTTTTTTAAATAGGGACCCCCTAAAAAATATTCCTGAACTGGAAGAATTACATTGTTTTCTCTACTTCATGACATATACAAGGGGGTATATGCCTGTTTAAGACTGTGTTAAAGCCTAATTTTAAGACCCCAGGCCACACACACACAGATGCCAACCAAGATTGGAAGCGATCCCAGGGGATGGGGGATTCAGCCCCTACCCTACTATATCAGAGAACTTTAGGTGACAATGGCAGACAGGAGTAGACAGACCTACTGCTGCAATTGACATGTCTGCACACACTGAGGTTGCCACCTTGACATTAGAAATAATTTGATTCCAATGTAATTAATGGGGAGGCAGAAAAGGCCAGAAAGTCTGGTATTTTTGCCCATAAAAGCTTGTAACCCTACCTCTCCTTTAAAGCATAAGGATATATTAGTCTGCATACATAAACGCAAACAGTCCCCCCAAAAATTCATCTAAAAGGAAAAGAAAAATGCAGCACTGCATTATTTCCCACAGGCACAATGTAGTTTGTTTAAAGGAAAACTATGCCCCCAAAATTAATACGTAACCAACAGATTATATTATGTTAAGTGACCCAATAAAGAATCTTATCAAACTGGAATATATACAGTATACAGGTATGGGACCTGTTATCCAGAATGCTTGGGACCTGGGGTTTTCCCGATAAGAGATCTTTCCGTAATTTGGATCTCCATACCTTAAATCAGCTAAAAATCATTCAAATATTGAATAAACCCAATTGGTTTGTTCTGCCCCCAATAAGGGGTAATTATATCTTAGTTGGGATCAAGTACAGGTACTGTTTTATTATTACAGAGAAAAGGGAATCATTTAACCATTAAATAAACCCAATAGGACTGTTCTGCCCCCAATAAGGGGTAATTATATCTTAGTTGGGATCAAGTACAGGTACTGTTTTATTATTACAGAGAAAAGGGAATCATTTAACCATTAAATAAACCCAATAGGACTGTTCTGCCCCCAATAAGGGGTAATTATATCTTAGTTGGGATCAAGTACAGGTACTGTATTATTATTACAGAGAAAAGGGAATCATTTAACCATTAAATAAACCCAATAGGACTGTTCTGCCCCCAATAAGGGGTAATTATATCTTAGTTGGGATCAAGTACAGGTACTGTATTATTATTACAGAGAAAAGGGAATCATTTAACCATTAAATAAACCCAATAGGACTGTTCTGCCCCCAATAAGGGGTAATTATATCTTAGTTGGGATCAAGTACAGGTACTGTTTTATTATTACAGAGAAAAGGGAATCATTTAACCATTAAATAAACCCAATAGGGCTGTTCTGCCCCCAATAATGGGTAATTATATCTTAGTTGGGATCAAGTACAGGTACTGTTTTATTATTACAGAAAAAAGGGAATCATTTAACCATGAAATAAACCCAATAGGGCTGTTCTGCCTCCAATAAGGGGTAATTATATCTTAGTTGGGATCAAGTACAGGTACTGTTTTATTATTACAGAAAAAAGGGAATCATTTAACCATGAAATAAACCCAATAGGGCTGTTCTGCCCCAATAAGGGGTAATTATATCTTAGTTGGCATCAAGTACAAGGTTCTGTTTTATTATTACAGAGAAAAAGGAACTCTTTTTTAAAAATTTAAATTATTTGCTAATAATGGAGTCTATGGGAGATGGCCTTTCTGTAATTTGGAATTTTCTGGATAATGGGTTTCTGGATAAGGGATCCCATACCTGTATATGAGTAAATATTGCCCTTTTACATCCTTTCTCTTGAGCCACCATTTAGTGATGGGCTGTGTGCTCCCTCAGAGATCAGCTGACAGGAAATAATGCCGCTCTAACTGTAACAGGAAGTAGTGTGGGAGCAAAAGGCAGAACTCTGCCCATTCATTGGCTGATGGGGACTAGCATGTATGTGTGCCTTGGCTTGTTTGTGGGCACTGGGAATTCCTATGATCCCAGGAGGTGGACCTTAATTCTTAAAATGGCAATTTTCTACTTAGTATATACCCAAAAGCACATACTGCTAAAAAAAAGTACATTTTTATGAAAATGGTTTATTTAAATGAAGCAGGGTTTTATATATGAGCAATATATTTTTATAGAGACCTACAATGTTTGGGCGTATAGTTTCCCCTTATAGTCAAGCATCAGGCACGGCAACGCTCATGTGCACCACTCTAATCTGCTAAGCTATAGATATCATAATAGGCTCAGTGTACTGCTACAGTCATATGACTTCATTGAAAAAGAAGACTGAGCAAATTATTCCGTAAGCCTCTTGAACAGAGGAATTTTGCCTCTACAACATGGGAACATGTAAATAACACAATCGCTGTAATTACAATGTAATTATATTGCTAATAGGAGGCCCATAAATCTCCTGTCCATGCACATGGGTAGAGCAATGAGTAAATGGGGACCCTCCAGTCCTCACTATGTACTTGCATGGGTACAGGAGCCTGGTGTATTTGGCTAGGATATGCACATTAAACGGGTGCTTCGCCTTTAAGTTACTGTGTAGTATGTTATAGAATGACGAGTACCAAGAAACTTCAATTAGTCTTCATAACTTATTTTTTTATAGTTTTTTTTAATTACTTGCCACCTTCTGACTTATTCTAACTTTCAAATAGGGGTCACAGTCCCCAGCAGCCAAAAAAAACAAAAATATTGCGCTGTGAGGCTGCAATTCTATTGTTACTTTTTATTACTTATTTTTCTATTCAGGACCTCTCATATTCATATATCAGTCTCTCATTCATACTGGAGAACTAAATGCGAATAAAAAAATGAAGACCAATTGCAAGATTACTCTCTACATCATACTAAAAGTTAACCCAAAGATGATGATTAACATTAATGTAGAGCTCCAATGGTCCTTATCTATATTGTAACAATTTATTACACAACCAGAAAAATAGTGTACAGTGGAGTGGAGATCAAACACAAAGTTATCAATAAATAAAATATTTCCTTATTATGACATCACATATTCAGTCATGTCACGAATATCACTTGACTGAACCTGTGTATGAAATAATGCACCCCCTACTTTAAAATATAAAACTAACAGAAGTCACCCTGGAGTTCCCGTATGACAGGTTAAAGCTCTCTGCCTTTATAGGGACAGTGAACTCCACCGTGACACCTAATATTCTACATCTGGGAAAAACCGATCCTTCAGATGGGTTCCTAATAGTATCAAGGAGCTCCATGCTAGAGGAAGAATCTTTTGGGAGACCTGGGAGCTGTATAACTGGCCAAAATGGCTAGCTGGCATATGGCCTGATTTTTAAAATATAGGTATACAGATATAGGCTGTGAGTCAAACAGCAATATATAGAGTTACATATAATATTAGCCTTTTGTAAGTATAATTATGCTTGACTTTGAATTTACATAGCTATATAGGTCTATCGCCCCCGGCGATCTACCTTTGACTCCTCTCCCAAGACCCAGAGTACGTACGCATTCCCAATAAACGTGCCATGCTTACACATCCCCCCGGCTTAGACACGGTCCACTAGAAATCCACAGGGGGTCGACTGGTGGACCACGATCAACATCTTGCAGATGTATTTTGTTTCTCTATTACAAGTAGCTGAAATGCAGCTCTTTTAGTTACTTTCTTGTCTAGCATGAAGCTCCACCCCCTTTTGCACTCCTCTCTCCAACTATGAAGATGTCAAAGAGGTGCCTACTGGGCATGCGCACTGCCCCAGCTCCAATTAAAATCAATTAGGCATGCACAGTAGGCATCTCTTTGAGGTCATCATAGTCAGAGAAAGAAAGAGTCCTCAGAAAGCAAATGGGTGAAGCTTCACACTAGACAAGGAAGTTAGTAAAAGAGCTGCAGTTAAACTGGCTGTAATTAAGATTATTAAAAATTAATAATCTGGATGTAGGGAGAAAGGTACCGGTATGTTATTCTGGGAACTGAACAGAGTCATTCTGTATGTATTTGGTTTTTTAAATTTACTTATTCTTTAAAAGACAAAATGAATATTCCTTTTATAACTGCTAAACCCAACAGGGATTCAATTAAAGTAAAAATAGGAATCTATAAAAATAAATATTATAGCAACCAGTTGGTACAAACAATAAGACATTATAATGGATGTTTATTTAAAATTGGAGGGAGAGTTACAAATCACCATGGTGAGAAGATAATTACATTTCAAGATGTAATGTAGGTTCTTAGCTACAAATATGGATGCAGAGAAGTCCAACAAAATACTTTAAAATGAAGCAGAGACCCATCACCATATATATATTGTGCATTTTAAAAAACAATTTTTTTTATATAATGGTTACTAAGGCAATTACAAATGTAGTTTAAATAACCACGGTGCACACACAAATACCCATAAATAAAATACCCATTAATGAAATACAGGAAGTGTCTTACATACCCGTTAATTCTGGGTTTTTTTGTGGTCCATTTACCCACCTCTCCTCTCAATGCAAACATATTTGTTATGTTATACACAAACAAAGGCGGTTTAATGTTCTGATGAAGAATAAAGGACTTTGAACAATAATAATCCGGTGTGCGAGCCTTCTACAATAAAAAAAAGTGCACAAACAAACCCCTGCCATAATCTGGCAATATGCCTGAAGATCCTCTGTTTGGCAAGGTCACCAAACAGGCGGATCTTGAGGCGTATTGCCAGATTTAGTCTTAGACTGAATTGGCAGGGGCTGATCCAATCGCTGACACAGCTAATTTTTTTTCTGTTTACAAAAACAAGTATATTTTAGAGCTGTAGCAGCTGTTTGAAACAGGGGGTCTGACAATTTTGGAAAATATAATTCAAGTTTAAATCATGCAGAATTACAGTGTACTTGCACAGACCTGTTTCTGTCTATAGTGGGGAAGTATCAGCTGAATGTTATCCCCATGATTTACTCATGGGCAATAGTTACAAAATAAAGGACACTTATAATAACATTTTTCCCCCACTGGTTGCAGCCCTAGATAGCTCGGGTCACAGCAGTCATGGGGGGCTATTGTTGAATAAGTTCCAATGTTTTTCCCATCTGGAGTGAAGCCTCTGTTAGCCTATATCTTTGGTGGGAAACATAATTTTTGCAATAGGAGCTTTAAGTGGTTCCACTCAGTTTAGCCAACTGAAGGCCAGATAAATAAATACTTCTGCATCAAGCAACACACAAAATGCTAGTCATGTGAGAGTCACAAAAACTATAACCCACACTGAAACCTAACCTGCCCCTAGTGAACATGCACCCACCCAAGCCTGTGGATCCTTATTTTGAAGTCAACCCAACCCACCTAAACCCACTGGTCATGGGGGACACTAGCTGACTGCAACCCCCCACCCAAGTAGCGGTTTCTGCAAGCATCAGATACATTTGCACTACAGTGTATGTCAGGCCCTTCATTTGCCTTGGCCCTTCAGCCAGACACTTGCCTACCTCCATAGATTACAAAAAGTCTCAAAAATCTCAACAAATATTTCTACAAAAGAAAATGCAAGAAAGATATGTATCTCGGTACATTGCTTTTTTGGGGGCAATAAATTTAAGTATTTTTATAGATTAGGACAAGGAAACATTATATGACTGTGTATTTGTCAGGGTGTATGGGAAAGGATCCCTAATATCTATTTAATCAAACACATTCCTTCCATATGAGAAACAGAGTTTAGACCACACTGGGTATTTAGCCCTGGACATTAAGTCACCCATTTATTAGTGTACTTCACAGGAATCCCTGAAAGGCTCATGGATTTCACAATCGGCGGTTTCAGTCTGCATTCCTAAAGTGCTTACACAATGCCCAATTTAAGGTTAAGTCAGATTTAACACAATTCTTTTTGTGGGTCTGATGCCACTAAGAGAATGAATACAACTCTTGTACAAAGAGGAGAATGGAACACTCCCTCGTCATTTCCATTAATCGCTAACATATGGAGAATTTTCAAGATTTACTGTAGACGAGGCAATATGGCAGCAAGGGACTAACAGTATAAATATGCACAGTAGGAAAAGCTGTAAAATACTGTTCCATACTAAATAGAGTAGCACAGGTATGGGATCTGTAGTCTGGAAACCGGCTACTCACAAAGCTCCGAATTACGGAAAAGCAATCTCCGAATACTAGACAAAGTATGGTGATCCAAATTACGAAAGCACCCATTTATCTTGAAAACCCGAGGTCCCAACCTATTATACAGAATGCTTGAGACCTGAGGCTTTCAGGATAAGGGATTAATTTGGATCTCCATACCTAAAGTTTACTAAAAATTAATTTAAACATTAAGTAAACCCAATAACACTGTTTAACTTCCAATAAGAATTAATTATATCTTAGTTAAGATATAGTTAAGATCAAGTATAAGGCCCTGTTTTATTATTACAGAGAAAAAGGCAATCAATTGTAAAAATTAGAATTATTTGCTTATAATGGAGTCTATGGGAGATGGCATTCCCATAATTTGGGGCTTTCTGGAAAACGAATCCCATACCTGTACTAAAAACATATCTAGTACAGCCAAAGTTCTGTTTGTTGTAGCCCCACAATTATCATTCAACCTTAGAGGAGAAGGAAAGGCAAAGTTACTTGGGGGTTACTTGGCACCCCCAAGTGACTTCAATCGCCTACCTTTTACCCCAGGCTGGTGCCCCTGTTAGGAGCAAACAGCACCAGCCCGGGGTAGTTGCCAGCGCTTCCTCCTTCCTGTCTCGCAGCACCCGCATGCTGCGCAGTAGAGTAAAAAGCCAAACTTAAACAGAGAAGTCGGCTTTTCACTGTACTGCGCATGCGTTTGTCCGTGACATTCGGCAGCAGCGAGAGTAGGAAGCGCATCGCTACAGGTACCCCGGGCTGGTGCTGTTTTCTCCTAACAGGGGCACCAGCCCGGGGTACAAGGTAGGTGATTTAAGTCACTTGGGGGTGCCTAACATTTTGGCACCCCCAAGTGACTAAGCCTTCCCTTCTCCTTTAAAGAACAGCTCTGCAAATCATCATTGTTACGAATAAACAGTGAAATGCTTTCTTATAAAGAGTACAGCAATATCCAGTTCTAACTCAAATGCTTTGCTTTGTTTTTTAGAACATAGGTACATTTTTCACAAAATAAATTTTTGTGCTTGCAAGCATTATGTCTATGAATAAAGAACCCTCTTTTTTGTTAACCTACTTAGGACCAAAGTCAGTCAGCTAAGGACACACAGACAAGAACAGTATTTGAGGTTTCCCAGTCAGCTGAAATGTTCCACATTATTAAACCATGAACCCCACCAAGTGATTCTGCTGAAAAAAAGCGGTTTCATTTTCCATCAGTTTCCCCTTGTTTTAAACGACATAACGGAACTGAAATATACATCAAACACAACAGAAATCTAGGTATCGGTCATATAATGGAAAAAAGCAACATAATAAATGAGTCAGGTCTGAGTTGCCAGTGTTGTAAGACAAAAATCAGCAAAGTTCAGCGTTACTGGCACACACCATGTCTGAGGTGAGTTTGTTATGTCCCATCATTAGTGACAAACAGGCAGCAACTGTGACTGAATGCAAAATATGTTATGTCTTCCTTTATCAGTGAATGGTTATGAGTCAAAACATCGATAAACGGAGCTTTGGGGAAAGCAAGGGAAGTCTCCAGTTTTCCTTGTTCTTAGGTGAAGGCTATGTTGGTTGATTAATGCTTGAACCTGCAAAAATATCTTAAAAAGCAAAAACTGGAGAGAAATACATCAATAACAGGTGCTGCTTGCTCTAGTAAGAAGTTCAGTTCAGACAAGCTAAGGCTACGTACACACTTTGGCAACATATATGTTACTATAGCCTTGTTATTGTGCTTGTCCAAGAAGCCATCTAAGCCACTCAAAGGCATTAATAGAATGTTATCGCTTCAGCCTACAGGGCATCTCACAACCCCACTGCTCTCTGTGGAGAACCATATCGGTTGCTTTAAGGAAAAAATGATGTTGATCAAGTCTAAAGAGGGGTTACCTTGATAATTTTCTATGTGAAAAAATATCCCCCACAATCTGGCTATAATGGCCTCTAATGTTGTTGTAAAGAGTAAAAACTATTCATGTCCCCTCGCAAACACATTTTCTCTAAAGATGATCAGTCCAACCTTGACCGTCTACTCATAGTTTAAATCTTCCATCCCATTTCCCAGGGGTTCTGCCTCTCTGCACTCTCTCCAGCTCATGCTCTCCACTGCATACTGAAAATGAGGCCTTAGCAGGGATCTACAGAAAGGGAAAATTAGGCTTTCATCCCTCAAATCAATGGCCTTTTTTAAGCAAGAGAGAGTACTTCCTTTGCTTGAGAAGACACTGAGTAACACTGCCTAGAGTTGCACAGTCTGTTGTTCACAAAAATGCCCAAATTCTTTACAATTAAGAAGACCCCCAAAATCACTTGAGAGTATGGATTTCTACATCAATTTCATTTTGTAGGGATTATAATTCTAAATTTCAGTTAAAAGTGAGCACAACTAAAATGTACTTTAATACACTAATGGAAACATCTTCCCTCAAACTAGAATTAAACAGCCAACTTGTGCTTGTAATTCAAATTATAGCCCAGAGTCAACTTTAAGCCAGTGCATAAAAACTGGTATACATAACTTGGAGGAACTGAGTACAGACATCCATGATCATTATGTGTGGCATGACCCAAGGGAGATGGGCAAACAAAGCTCTGGAGTGTCACTATAGACGTTCCAGAAGGCTTGTTCCTATAGGCTGCTCACAAAAGAATTTCTGTGACTGGTCTGTTTGAGGTTAAAAAGATTACATTTTAAGGAACTTTTCAGTGTAGGCCTGAACACACAGTTACCATTTTTTTTTTTCCAGATATTGTTTATTTTTGCTTTAACCTGTAAGGAACCTGTGGTCACATTGGTTGAAATATAAACTAAAAGAACTATAAAAGAGACCATACATTTACATATAGTAGCTGTCTGGCCAGGAGAATGCATAGACCAGCGTTTTTCAACCACTGTTGAAAAACGGCCTGGTGTGCCGTAGGCAGGGCACCAATGTACTAGGGGGGCACTGCTCTTGGCACCAATGTACTAGGGGGGCACTGCTGCTGGGCACCAATGTACTAGGGGGGCACTGCTCTTGGCACCAATGTACTGGGGGGCACTGCTGCTGGGCACCAATGTACTAGGGGGGCACTGCTGCTGGGCACAGAGTTAAATTTTTTAACATTTTCTAATGGTGGTGTGCCTCGTGATTTTTTTCATGAAACAAGTGTGCCTTTGCCCAAAAAAGGTTGAAAAACACTGGCATAGACCATGTGACACCAAACATTCATGTTCTTTGCTGTTGTTTCTTTAGGAAAGCTGAATGGCTAATATACCTGGATTACCTAAGGAAAGCATAATTTAAGCCAATGACTTATCAGGACAGTTCCTATATTATATACAGCAGCACTGAGAAGCCCGGTGAACATATCATTGGAGCAAATTAATAATAATATCCATATAGTACAGATAACAGAAGCAAAGGCAATAGATATTTTTCTTGCCTTGCTAGAATACCTCTCTGGGGGAAAGCACAAAGGCACAACAAGGTGTGTCAGGAGAATACACAGTGGGCCTGGACCATCAGCAGACCTTTCAGACCAATGACTTATTTTAAAAACCTGGACCATCTAATGACAATGTTTTGGCAAGAAGAGAGAAAGTGTGCAGGTAGTGGAAGCGAAGGTTGAGGGGGGGATTGGGAATTGACAGAAGTAAAAGAGGAAAGTAGACAGCAGTTAAGCATTGCATATGAGAGAATAAAGGGAATACTGCAAGACAAAAAGAGGGCAGAAACCTAGAAAATGAGGGAACGAAAAAGGAATAAAAAGAAGAGATGAGAGCACCTTATCAAGTATGGCCAGCCTGGGACATCTGCTGTGAATTAATACCCCTTATACCCCTTCTCTGCTGGTCTGCCCACACGTCATGTCAAAGCTCTTTAAACCTTTTAAAAATATTTATTTGTAAGACAATATTCGTTGTTACAACATCCCGAAATCTTCATATCCTTAGTCTGCAACAGCTGACCAGCCAGAAGTGTCCGTTACAAACAGGCCTAGCCAGGCGCTGGCATCAGGACTTTTGCATTTACATAATGACTCAGCCTGCTATACGGCTATTGCTTAACTACAAATATACACATTGTTCCATGACTTCTCTCACTGTGGTTTGGCAGTAAAAGGCATGTCTATTAATACTTTTTGCTTCTTCAGTGAGAAATAGACCTTGCATTGACAGGCCACTTAAACACTGATTGATGGTGTACCTTACAAAATTATTATTATTATTAAGCATCATGAGGCAACACATTGACAATATATGGAACTGACTGATGTATCCTTTAAAATCAAAAGACTGATTTTAAGAATTTAGGTTAAGAATATAGGTGGTTTTCACTTCTTTATCTGGTTTTTAGATCACTGTGCACATTCTATATAAGTAACTGGGTATGAAAGATATGTAGCTGTAAGTTGTAGAAGTAACAGGGTATGTAAGAAATGTAGTATTGTTTCCAGATCCAGCTCTACCACTATACCACCCTACAATAACCCTTTATATTTGGACCCAAGACAAACCTCAGTGACCCCTAACATTATAGTTCTTAGAAGCTGAAAAGAAAGTGAACAACAAGGAATGAAACATAAAGACAATGTAAAAGATGGGCAGCTAAATTCACAAGCCCTTTTCCCTTTACTGTTGTTCTATTCACAGCAGAGATAAATGTGGATAATGAAACTGGATGTCAATATATAATTGTATTATATTTTACTTTAATCTTTAAGAACTGTTATTGTATAGTTAGCCAAAAGTCCTTTTTGCATAAATACTTTATATGCACATATGAGATTATTCTTTACTACTACAAGTGTTGATTTACCCACTAGTTGCACAGTGAATAAAAAAGTAAAGTTTAAACCCTAATTGTTAATAATAAAATAAAGCCGTAGTACTAGACCAACCTTTAAGAATACAGCATTACATTGCGGCTGCTCCAGCAAAAATATTTAGAAGCCAAATAAGCAAAAACTGAACCCTTAGACCTGGGAACATTTCAAATATCTATGATTATACCCTCCTTGCTCAAAGCAAGTTCAGAAATACTAATTGCAAAAAATTGCATTAACTAGTATCTTCAACAAGTCAAAATATTTTTGTCCTGTTCAGCTACAAATGTTGCCCCCCGTGGCTACACAGCAGCTTGTTTATATAAAATATAGTAGTGTGTCTGAAGCAAAAACTGTGTTTTTACCAGTGCTGGGTAACACTGTCATATTTAAATGCACATAGAGTGGATAACTTTTTTTTGGTCTTACTGTTCCTTTAAACCCCAAACTTTTGGTCAAGCTCTAACTATATTATGGCGTGGTTTCAGATGTACATCTTAACAGTCACTCTGCCATAGTAACATTCTTCCCCTAAGGCTACAACCTTGTAAGGATCGGTTTGGGTCCTTCAGATAGTCAACTTGACAAACTAGTAATCTCTGCCCTAGAAGGTAAATTATGACTACCAGCAGAAGCTGCTGTTAATCTGTTGCTTTTACCATCAACATAAGAATGTAAAAGGGTCTTCAAGAAAAGTACGTAATAAAAGACATTATCTAGTGTATGGCTAAACTGTGGGGATATAATGCTATGACAAATATTTCCAGCTAATAGCACATTGGACAACAATACTAGTGATCAATATGATTGTGGCATGTTTGCAAATTCTCTGCCAGAGCAGGAAGGTAATGGCTAAAAATATATTTTTTTTAAGATTAAAAAAAACTATAGAAAATTCTGCAAGATATTTTATCTATGGTAGAATTTATCTGCAGTATGGAACTGAAAATGATTTGGGGGCTTTATCCTAAGAGAAGTTTCAACAAACAAATTGCTTGCGCCTTGAGTTAAAAAGTTAAAATTTAATTTTTTATGTTCTCCTCCTCTGCAAAATCCAAACAAGCAGCTTCCAAAAGGCAACTTTCCCACATCAAGGTAACTTTTGGTCACCATGTGCCAGGAAGCTTACGCTGCCAAGGGAGAACATGGCAGATTTAACATGCATAAGTGAAGCGCTTCTCAGGTACACCTTGTTCTGTTCTAAAAAAGCTGCAGTTGTGGTTATTGAGAAGCAAATCAATCAGCACTGGTAAACCACTTGTTGGCGCTAGTCCTCGCCTAAGTTAGAGGTTTTTGAAAAGTTTGCGGTACAAAAAACATTGCTTTTTTGGCAAATATGATTAATTACAAAATATATATTGCATTAAAGCTTTTCTACACCTGCTAACAGGGGGAGCTGAATTTTCCCCATACATACAAGTAGGGATGCACCAAACCCAGTTATTTGGGTTTGGCCGAATACGAATACCGAACCGAAAGAAAAAGCCCCAATGCTGATAGAATACCAAACCAAATCATGGATTCAGTGCATCCCTAATACCAAGTCATTTATTCTTTGACGACAATGCTGTAACAGAAGAGAGACTTGGATCTCCTAGAGACAGCTGCAGTGAGAATATATTATACAGCGTCAAACGTCTGGAAAAAGGCAGTAGGATATGATTAAGAGCTGTGGCACAAGGGGCTATTCCAGGTGTTTTGCCACCTAGCCTATTTTATGAGCTTGATAGGCAGGTTGATGCTTTTCCAAGCAACTATTTCACGGCCCGCTTGTGCACCCTGAGTTGGCAACAAAATGATCACAAGAGAACTACACAAAGAAGTACAAGCATTGTTTGCACCACTTGCTAGAGTAAACATAACCAATCTGTGCCTTTAGTGCCTGGCAATGGAATTCTAAGCAAATGGTTTAACTTTCCCATTTCTTTCTCATATTTTGAAAAAATATATAATTTTATAGTTTGGCATGACAGATATTACAGTTCGATATATGTATATATAATAATTAATTTTAAATTATACAATGATTGTGATTTAGCCTTTAGTATCAGATACTATTGAGCTTCAAGTTATGGATTTAAAAACCTTTAAATGTCATGATACATGCTCAGACCCACGTGTCCTAGGGTAAATTTTAGGATGAAGCCTCCCATCTTACTTACTTATGAATCTGCATGTAGATAGTACATATCTAACCAGCAGCCCACTTTTTACTTAAATCATATAAAGAGGGAGCTAGAGGTTCTTTTAAATAAGCAGGCTTACCAAAAGCTGGAAACCAATGCAGAAATGGGAAGAACATACAAACTCTTATGCAGATTATAAAATATTATTTTTGAAGATATTTTTCAGCTTCAAGGGTAACTGCATTATCATTTGATGGGTGGGCTCTGACAGAAGGAGCTACAGTTTTAAGTATTTAAACTTATCAAAATGATATTTATTATCTCACAAAATATGAGAGACTAGAGTGCATAATGTCCACAGTACTTTTGGGCACTGAGAGGGTCATGAGAAGCCAGACTGAGATTAATGTTGTTAAACCTTAATTCACTTATCGGCCAAGACCTACCATTCACATAGGCATGCATTTATCAAGATAAATGGATGCCTATGTGAATGGTAGGCACCACTGATAACAATGTTAAAAGTAGGCTTAGAAAAGCAAGATATATCTTCATAACTATGAACAGCTGCCAAGTGATAGAAAATAACATAGCCAAATTGGCAACCTTGAATACCCTTGGCTTTAGAAGGACTCCTATGGTCACAGAATCATGACCTTTTTGCCCAGCCTCACCTAGACAACACGGTCATCAAGATAATGAAGAGGTCAGTGAGGATGTATGGACAACTGTATGGTAACTACCAAGCCATTTACTGAACACTGGAATAAAACCACAAGACAGACTGAAATATAATATAGAGAGACTGAAGTATGAAATAGAAACATACTTTGCAAATATGAGTGAGAGTCAAAGGCAGACAACAAGATACTTAAGGCCAGTGCAAGAGTACCAATAGATCTAAGTTTCTATTTTAGTCTTGGGGAAAAGTTAAAGCCATGTAGCATTTTTTTTTTTTTTTTTTTTAACTACAGCCAAAAGCATCCCAAGAGTGCCTTTTGGAATGGAATCCGCAGATACAGTAAAAAGGCTGCAAGATGGGCACCCTGATCTATCATTGATCATATTCTAATAGAAGGACACCAATATGTACAATAAAAACATACACATGTACTACTGCTTGGCCTTAAAACCCTAATAACGGTTTACACTACAGTGCCGTCTACAGCCCTCCCTGTTATCATGGAATGGATGATAATACAGATGAAAACTACATCACTGAAAAGGGACTGGCTTGGAGGTCACATCAGAGCAGGCGTCAGCATGGGTATGTAATAGTACATTCACTCATAGCATTGCATTGGGAGGCACATAGTATGGTCTGGAATGACCTGAATTAACAGATGGTGATAATATATATTTATATACACTGAAGTGTGACCCCATTGATGTCTGGTAAGCATTTTATGCAACCGCACAATAACACCACTTGTCACTTTCAGACTCTTTGGTTACTAAAGTGAAAAAGTTCAGCAGTTTTCCAAGGCAGGGGGGGAGCAGAAAGTGGTGCATGTAAAGCATGTTGTATCTTTTATACTACTCCAATACAATTGTACTGAAAAACCTCAAAAGATTTATTACGGTGACAGCAGTAAGGTCACAGAGGAACACAGAGGAGCACTTTGCTTGCAGATTAAGTGTAATATACATGAAAAGCAGGACTATTTACAGTTATTTGTTTGCTTTTTTGAGATGTTATTCCAAAATATCACCACTCTTCTCATTCAGCAGTTAAACATTTTATCAGCCAATAATCTGTTAAGAAAACACAATGTTTAAGGTAATTATTTTTAATGGGTCAGATCAGCAGTTGAACCATTTACAGTAATGTGCTAGCTGCATAAAAGTGACAGATTTGGCTCTTTAGCCTCTTAAGTGGCCCACTATACCTCATAACAGAGACATGAATATATTGTCACTATAAGTAATGCCGTTCTGTTTCCAGGAATACCTAGGGCATTAGTGCTCATCCTGAGTGCAATATGAGAAATTCAGAACTTCATTTGTTATATTTTTTTCTTACTAAAAACACATTATCAGTGCCTGAAATTTTCTTTGTACTCTGCAAACACCAGCATAAGTAGAAGTCATAGAAATCTCCCTGAAAAAGTGGCCATATGCATTTCTGGGACAAAAATATAGGACAATCTCTGGCATTTTCCTGTGATAATTACAGGTAGCAATGGGTAGGTAAATTTGGCAGGTCCAATTCTGGGTATTTATCAAGGAAAAACCATATTAAGTAATACCCTATTCAGCCAGTTTACTTTTATATTGTAACCTGTCTCACAGGTGTCAGCTCCTGGGGTGCCAGGGGGACAAAATCACTGAATGATAATTTAGCTTGTCAAGGCCCTTGGATTTGGTTTGATCTTTCAAATCCAGATGAAAAAACGATTGGATTTCCCCAAATCTTGAACCAAATCCAGGATTTGGTGCATCCTAATTTGTTTTCCGTCAGTGCTGTCTAATCCAGAAGTGGAAGAGGTGTAACAGCTGTTTAAATTTCCCCAGTTTTCACTGTATTTGCATTTCTCCCTCCTGCATTCTTGGGGTGTCATTTCCCAATGTGTATTGCTTGGGGTGCCAGTATCTCATTGTACAAAGCACTTTACTATATAAAAGGCACTTGGGGTGTCAGTACTCACTGCCTCATATTGTGTAATGTACTTGTGTCAGTAGCCACAAATTATCTCTGCACAGAAAGTTCTTGGGTCCCTAGCACTCAGTGCCTCAGTGTATAATGTGGTAGGGGTGCCTCTTACTGTATAACTGCCTGGGTTGCTAGATTCCATTGTATAAATATGATGATGATCGCATGAATCATTTTTACCATAATGTGCTGGAAGTGTCACTGACATGAAGATCAGCTCTGTGCATGGCAGTAAATGCTACTAAACCATATGTTAATATTGGTCCCAGCACTCTCATAAGCATAGGGGCGGATTGCTAGCCTGTGCTTATCCACAGGCTGACAATCTGCCCTGTGTGCACTTGCCCGTAGAGTTTTGTGGCTCAGATTACTATTTTTATTACCGTATATCAAGAATTATTATTATCACAGAATACAAGCAAATCCAAAAAATGAAGAACTGTTTGTTTACAAAGAAAGAATTGCAGTATAGGTATGGGACCTGTTATCCAGAATATTCGGGCCTGGGGTTTTCTGGATAAGGGAACTTTCTGTAATTTGGATCTCCACAATTAAAGTTTGCTAAAAATCACTGAAATATGGAATAAACCCAATAGGATTGTTCTGCCCCCAATAAGGATTAATTATATCTTAGTTGGGATCAAGTAAAAGGTACTGTTTTATTACTACAGAGAAAAAGGAAATAATTTTTAAAAAATAGAATTATTTGCTTATAATGGAGTCTATGGGAGATGGCCTTTCCATAATTCAGAACTTTCTGGATAATGGGTTTCCGGATAAGGGATCCCATACCTGTACCACATTCCGGAGCTTTTTGGATAACCTAATGCTAGCTTTAGCTTGCATTTCAAGCAGGCAATAAATAAAGGCAGCACATAACACTAAGGGGCTGATTTACTAACCCACGAATCCGACCCGAATTGGAAAAGTTCCGACTTGAAAACGAACATTTTGCGACTTTTTCGTATGTTTTGCGATTTTTTCGGATTCTTTACGAATTTTTCGTTACCAATACGATTTTTGCGTAAAAACGCGAGTTTTTCGTATCCATTACGAAAGTTGCGTAAAAAGTTGCGCATTTTTCGTAGCGTTAAAACTTACGCGAAAAGTTGCGCATTTTTCGTAGCGTTAAAACTTAACGCTACGAAAAATGCGCAACTTTTCGCGTAAGTTTTAACGCTACGAAAAATGCGCAACTTTTTACGCAACTTTCGTAATGGATACGAAAACTCGCGTTTTTACGCAAAAATCGTACTGGTAACGAAAAATTCGTAAAGAATCCGAAAAAATCGCAAAACATACGAAAAAGTCGCAAAATACCGATCATTACGAAAAAAACGCAATCGGACTCCATTCGACCCGTTCGTGGGTAAGTAAATCAGCCCCTAAGTCTGATATAGTGATGTATGGTACAATCATAAGAGGGCTTCTGCCACCCACTAGCACGATGCAAACAGCTTGTTTATCGTGAGGTAAAAATATGGCAGTCCATGCATTATTATGTGCAATTTCAGCTGAATGCATAAAAAACATGATCAGCAAAAATGCCACAGCTAGGGATTTTCAAGGGAAGTCTCAAAATGTACTTATTACCTCAAGTGACGTGAAATTGGAATTTATACAGTGACTTATTTTTTAGATAAATATATGTAAAAGTGGATTTAGTTTACAAGCAGACATTTTTCTTATCTTCATTACATATTTAAAAAGAGACAAGGAGAATGTGTCTGTCTGTTTATAATTCTCACACATAATGACTTTTCCCCTAATTCTGTTTTCTTAGGAACAATTTTATTTGGCCAAAGTAAGCAAAGAAAGCATGCTATGCTGTAAATACAGGCTACCGTGTCTTCGAGACAACTAGCAATGGGAATATTTTATTAAATGGGTTTCCCACCTTTAGCTTAGCTTTACATATGATGTAGCAATTTGCAATTGATCTTTATTTTTTTTTTATTTCATTTATAGTTTTTTGGTTATTTCACTTTTTTGTTCAGCATCTCTCCACTTTTGGTTCTAGCAAGCAGATAGCTGCTGAAACTCCAATTACCTTAGCAACCAGGGAGTGGTTTGAATAAAAGACTGATATACGAACAGGAGAGGACTTATGTTGAAAAAAAGGTATAAAAATAACAATAAAATTGTAGCCTCACAGAGCAATCTTTTTTGGTTGCTGGGGTCAGTGACCCCATTTGTAAGCTGGAAAGACGAAAAAGGCAAATGATCATAAAACTAAATAACAAATAATGAAGACTAATTGAAAAGCTGCTTAGGGTGGGCTATTCTATAACATACTAAACATTAAATCTTTAAGTTAGGATACCTTCCTTGTCATGTTTTAATAAAGTAACTGGAGAATTTTCCTACCATGGAAATTCGTTGTTTAGTCAATTGGCCATGTTAGAAAATTCTGGTCGAGTACATAAAAAAAATCTGTGAATGCATAGTGCAATATCCTTGGGGGACCTACAGTGGAAGTCACTTTCGTATAATTGGTGTCTGCCAACTATTTCATGTTCAGAACATCCCCCGATTTGTCTTTTAAGTGTTTTATCTTACTATTTCCATGTAACTAGAGAATGGACTCCTTGCCCCAATGGGATTTTTATACCTGCCCAATCAACATTAGACCAATTTTCAGCGAAATAGCAGTTTAGCAGGCCTGTCTGAGGGTCCCATACACAGGCCAATAAGTAGCCGACCCAGACCATTGACAGCTGTTATCGGTCCATCTATGGCTGCCTTAAGGCTACAACAATAACCCAGATCTAGATTTTATTTTTGCAAAACAAAAAAAACACCTTGGGAACTGGTGTGTTTGTTCTCAGAATGGAGATGGGCTGACAAAACAGGAGAAAAACAAAACAGAAGAGGTGGTTTGGAGTCTGGAATCTCACAATTTTGCTTTTACTGTTTTTTCCTGGTAATCTAAATGGCTGTAAACCCAGATAGGCTTCCCATAAGAATAAATTATATTCCATAACAAAAACAGCAGCTCGCTTCCCATCAATTGTTTCCAGTCAGAACAGATAAAAATCACAGGACTGGCAAATTCTTGCTGGAAAATAAACACTCAGAGCACACACTGGACTATGGTGTGACACTGTGATTAGCTGCTTTATGGTGGCTGGCAATGGGGGGGGTGCATTTTTGTCATTTTTCAGGGTTGTGATATATGTCTGCCTTAGAATAACTGTACTTTCTGGTTTTCATATTGTAAGAAACTTTTTATCCATTCCCTAATTCCCAGAAAAATATATGTGTATATGTGTCAAAAAGGGAATAAAACTCCTCCCTTGGGAACAACTGCAAGAGCTTCTACAACCGTCAGCAAATTTATCCACAAGGGAGTCACATTGAATCAGTAAGGAAATATTTCAATAGGAGTTTTTTTTCTTTGGCTCGTTGCAACTGAGGTAAAGTGATGGACACCACAAGATGTACTACATTCTGGCCACAGTCCATTTCTCAATCTGGGTATAGGCCTTGCATATACAGAGTTTTACCACTGCATCTGCCAGTACCCTGAACATGATGTACCTTTACATAAGCTAAAAATCTGCTAAAGCAAGTGATTCAGCAGCCAGCTTAAACTTAAACCAGTATCATTCAGTTCTGCGTAAGGTTCAGACAGCACGTTGGGTTCTTTTTGATGCAGATGGGTCAGAAGGCAGCAACTCCAGGACAATGGATATGCAGCTTTACTGAATTACAGAGTATGAGTTTTGAGGTTAATATAGAGCCAACGGGTAGATATATGGCATGTATTAAACCAAAAAGGTGATACAAAATTTGACCGAAATCCAAGTAAGATGGATCGAAGGGAAGATGGTGAGGCAAAAGGCTGCACATTAAGGCAGCCATAGATAAGACAATATTGGTAATACCACAATTATCACACATTTTCGAATATTCTGGGCCATGTGAACAAAAGTAGAAAGTTGCACAGCCCTCTTACTTCTGAATCCGTGGCATCCACAAAGGGACCTCAGCAAATCAAATTTTTTCAAGCAGCCTGATCTATTTGCTTTCCAAGAGGTCTATTAGACTGTACGGCCAAAGCTGGCAAACATTGTCCACCTTTAATAAGAAGGCTTCAGCAAAAGCCAGTTGCCTTATTAGAAACTGTATAGTGGTGTATAAATCAAATTTTCAGGCTTATACACCTTCCTGTTCCACAGAGAGAAAGGCAACAGTCTAGTAAGCCTGGAACAGACCTGCCAAGAAGGTTAAAAGACATCTGGGCTGGAGCTTTAACGGTTTAAAAGTGCATTGTGGCTCGAAGATTAGAGTCTCTAAAGCAATATTCAGAATATTGGTGTGTAACTGGTACGAATGGAGTTAAAGGAAGCTAATTAACTAGAACAGAAGGAAAGAAATAGATCTGAGGATCAACAGCATGGAAATTGGAGGAGAAATGACCCTTGCACACTGCAGACCTGTGATCCCAGTCACTCAGTAAATTTGGATCCCTGAACATTAGATCCAATATGCTCTCAGATTGGTCACTTGAAGCAAAGTTGTGGCAGCTGAAACCTTACCCCACTGTCTGAGGCTGATAAGCTGCCAATTCTAATCTGAGTCAGGAGGATCAGAATTTGCTCTGGCTGACTCGGGTCACAATCGGATTAGTCTGCAAGAAGCCAAAGATTTATTGAGTACTAGAGGACAAGAAACACGTAGATTTGGAGGGAAATTATACAGGGACAGTGGGAGAAAGTGAAATTAAGGTTAGCCTTTATAAAGTTATGGATGGTACTGGTAAAGAAGGATGACGTTACTGCTTCAAACATCCATTAAAGAAATACTGTTGGTGGGCATCTGGCAGTAGCACCCACAAACATTTCCATAACGTGACTAAACTGAACATCCAAATTTCCTTTTAGAAACATAATTTTTGTACAGAACAAATGGTTATAATTGCTTGCCATTTCAGGGGTATATTTCATTGCATGCTTTAGATGGTGGACCATCCTCATAAAATGTCCTACCTATTACTAAGCATAAGTGAGGTTTTTGCGGTGAAATTTGTGGCTTCACCAGCAGCGAATATTTTTGGCAAATTCATGTTAGAATTTCACCCAAAAAGAAAGAAAAAAAAAGTGGTCTTTGCACCACAGGAAAAAAATGCTGTCATTATTATGCACCTCTTGCCTTCCCACGTGAACCAATAGAATTGGAGCCTTAGCCAGCCCTCTCCCTGCCTCACTAAAGATTCTGCCCAATGTCATGTTTAGAAGACCTCACCATTCTGCTAAAAGCCAAAAACCAATTGAAATGAATAGTTTGACATCATGCTGCAAAAGCAACTGAGAGAAAACAAGGGAGTGTTTGTTCCCTGAAACGCACCCCTATTGTAATCTAATATTTTGCGACGGACATATACGCCTGTGACACGGATAGTAATGACATTTGCATAGGTCCTTCTGTTATAAAAGGGGATGCAAACCCCCAAATTATTTTTTTCTTCAATGAAAGAAACTGCAATTCTATGCAACTTTCCAACAAATATTCACAATATTTTTAAAGTTATTTGGAAATGTAATAGCTACTGAAGCTTAATCTGCATGTTGTTTTGTATTCTCCAGGGGGTGGTTCTGCCATTTGAAACAATGGAGCAGAAGCCAGCTGATTCAGAGACCTGTGAAAAAATATGCAAGGCTGACTGCATTCTGCTTTGTTCTAAGACAGAGAGACCCAAGCGAGAAGTGCAGAAAGAGACAGAAAAACACTGTTTCAAATGCAATTATACTTACAAACAATATTAAATCTATTAAATGTATATGAGAAAGTTAAAAAACCTCTATACTTCCATTTTGAAAATGCTAGACGTAACTTGCAATGGGTTGCATCAAAATGCAAGTGCAATTGTGATTGCTTAGATGCGTCTAGCAACATGAAGTGCATACAAGGGAAAATCTCTGCACTGTGGGTAACAAAACCTACCAGATTAGTTGCACTTTTGTTTGTAAATGACCCCTAATGATTCCCAACACCCTTCTTTTCTTTTAAGACTCACCTCAGCTCTTCTACTGGGATCTGAAATTTTATTAAACATTTTTCAAATATTGCCAAGACCAAATCTAGCAAATTCAAGTCAATGATTGAATGAATGAATGAATACCTTCTAAAGGGAGAAATAAAGTTCAGCAAATGATTAGGCTAGAAATGCTACACCTCATGTCTTAGGGTTTCTGTACCAGCCCAATGCCCCCACTGCTGTGTAGCATTTAAGATCTGTGGATCCCAAGATGCCTACAGAAGCTCCCCACCTTCTTTCTGTTGATTCACAGCACGTTGTGTCAGTTATCTGAGTCTAGGGACCAACTTGCAATATGATGTATATATGTATAATATAAAATACAAGATACAAGGCTGACTAGTAATTCATTCAGATACAATTTACATTTTTCTTTTCTTTCCACAATATTAGCAGTTTTTTAAATGAATATAATGTTTTTTTAAATAACTCCACCTGCTGGTTTTGTCTGACTGTCTGCAGTCAGAAGTCTGAGAAAAGAAACCTGTTGTGATGTGAATCTGTCTAGAACTGACCTCATATGACTCTTTTAACATCACTTTTTAAGAAGAGAAACATTTCATCATTATTTTTTCTCCTGACTGTAGACCAGTGATCCCCAACCAGTGGCTCAGGGGCAACATGTTGCTCACCAACCCCTTGGATGTTGCTCTCAGTGCCCCCAAACCAGGTAGTTATTTTTGAATTCCTGACTTGGGGGCAAGTTTTGGTTGAATAAAAACAAGATTTCCTACCAAATAAAGCCCCTGTAAGCTGATAGGGTGCATAGAGGCCCCTAATAGCCAATCACAGCCCTTATTTAGCTCCTCCATGAACTTTTATGGTGCTTGTGTTGCTCCCCAAGTCTTTTTACATTTGACCGTGGCTCACAAGTAAGAAAGGTTGGGGATCCCTGCTGTACCATCAGGTTAAAACCTGCTAATTATTGCAAAAGTGCTAAAAAAAAAAAAAAAAAATACTGAGCATTTTTGCATTTATTTATGTCCTTTATTAAGCCTGTAGCATCAGGTTCTATAACATACTGTATATAACTGTGCTTCTTCTGCTCTTATAATTTCCAACAACTCTTAAAGGAACAGTAACACCAAAAAATGAAAGTGTATAAAAGTAACTAAAATGTAATGTGCTGCTGCCCTGCACTGGTAAAAGTTGTGTGTTTACTTCAGAAACCCTACTATAATTTATATAAATAAGCTGCTATGTAGCCATGGAGGCAGCCATTCAAATGAGAAAAGGCACAGGCACATAGCAGATAACAGATAAAACACTATTGTATTCTACAGAACTTATCTGTTATCTGCTATGTAACCTGTGCCTTTTCTCCTTTTTTCCAGCTTGAATGGCTGCCCCCGTGGCTACACAGCAGCTTATTATATAAATTATAGTAGTGTTACTTTAGCAAACACACCAGTTCTACCAGTGCAGGGCAACAGTGCATTATATTTTTATTACTTTAAAGCTCTTTCATTTTTTGGTGTTACTGTTCCTTTAAAGTTTAGCTTCTCAGCAGCAGCCTGGAGAACAACCAGCAGTGTCACTGGCACTCAAGAGATGGTCAGACAAGATCCAAGATGGGGTGCCCCTGTGGACAACTTTGAAGCCATAGATCATTATGGTAATAGGACTACTGAACCTCTGATGTACATTAAGTGTAGTATATAAGACAAAGCTTTCTAGTCATATTCTTTTTATAAGCCTACAGACCATGTGCACTTGTACAGCCACAAAGAATGATGGTACCAACAGTCATGAAACCTGTTTTGACTCCTTTGCCCAGGTCAGAGGGCCGTGTCTAAAGCTGGCCGTACACATTAAGATTAAGAGATCTTTTTGTTATAGTAGGCCCAAGCTTATCCCAAGACAATCGTTTAAAAGTACGATTTGTTTATCAACGAAAACAACAATTTCAAGTGATATTGTTAAATACTGTGTATTGGAAAATAACAAATATCGTCTAGTTGAAGCTAGACTGTGGGTAGCCGCCTACTTGGCTCTGCAAACAGTTGAACAATGGACAAATTTAATTTCTAACGACAAAAAATTTAAAACCTTCCCAATCGATTTTCTGACTGGTGAAAACAAAAAAAATCGCTAGATCCCAATCACACACAATCACAATCATTCAGTGCCCACTAACCTTACGATAATTTGACGGATTTGTTGGATAGCACAAAGATTGGTCATTAGGGAGAGAAAAATCTTGTGTAACGTGTATGTCCAGTTTCAGCCCAAATGCTGAGTACAACCTAAAGCTAAAATCTATGAATTTCTCTCCTTAGCACTAGAGAGATAAATGGAGAACTACAAAGTGCTGTGGTTCTCATTAAAGCAATACAATGAATGAAAGTGCTTTAATTTGCCGAGTTTCCGTAAGCCACAAGTCTTTTACGAAAGGAAATAGTGTTGCAAAATAACATAGAATAACACAAATGGATCACTGGCACAACATACAATGCACCAATAATGGAGGGTAAATAAGAAAGTGACCCTGACTCTGTCAACCTAGTTTTACAGCACAGATACATTAAGTAGCGTTGCGCCAAACAATGACAAGTATGTGCAGCCACTGAACTCTACTGAGCTACAATGAAGCAGGAAAATAAGCTTCTTAATTACATAACCCAGCCAAACCATGCAAGCTTTGTTTTTGTGTTTCTTTGGAAAATCCTACCTCTGGTGCCAACTCGCTACACTTCAACTGAATGCTGTGCCCCCAAGACTAATAGCAGAGAGAAGTGTTGTTGCCTCTTGCAAAGCCATCAAACAAATGGTAACAGTGCAAAGACATATATAGATATTAACACTTGAGATCAGGGTCTCTTTAATACCACCAAACGTGCATGGTAAAATGAGAATGACAACTGGCACCTAAATATGCATTTTTAAAAACAACTAAACTGCTTTAGGGCCAGTGTTTGACACTGGCATAAAGCAATAGTTTTCAGACTTGGTTTTTAGCAATGTTATACGGGGTCCCCCATAGCTTATATAAATATAGGGAGACATTGGTACATCAGCTATAGTTTTAGCAAATAAGTTTTCACCCAAAATCTCATCCTAACGGACCTAAGTTTTCAGGTATACCTACCCCACCTAATCCAACTGGTCTTTAGACCAAGCTTCACCCACTGTTTGGAAGCAACCATTCTAAGGTGGTGTAATAAAAAAGAAATCCTACATATATCAAGGATAATGTACCCCCCACTGTAATTTGTAAGATTGGGAAACCACCAAGGAGTTCCAGAACCACATAATGCTGCAGGCCAAGTGCATTTATAATGCCCCAGGTCCCAGAACTTCCAGGTGAATTCTAATAGCCTTTAAAATTATAGGAGAGAGTACAATATCACTTATCTATAAATTTTAATTTGAGACAGAATACAAGTTAGAAGAAAGCATGATTCCTTGAGTCCACTGTCTAACATACTCATACCAGTGCTGCTATGGACACATTTTTCCATTGCATCCTTCTGTGTATTCTGCTGTCCTGGTAAGTTATAAACTGCATGTCGTGATGTCAGAATGTGTCTTTTACAAGAATATCATTTACTGAAAGCTGAATATATATTGATGATTATTTGGACAATCAAAACCCTTAAGGGCAATATATTATTTGTTGTGAAGATTTATAAATATTTATAAATATGTTTAAACATTGAGTATGCTGTAGACCGCAACAACCTAAGACAATGGGTACAATTTTATTTGTGGTTCTAAATTATATAATTTGTATAGATTTCATCTCTCAGACATGAATTTGTTTAGGCTTAATTACCCTAGCAACCAGGGAGCTGTTCTGAAATGATAAATAGAAATGGACCTTAAAAAATAATAAGGAAGTAAAACAAGACCAACAATAAGTAAAGTTGCACAGTTGGTCAGTTTTTTCTGCAATATGGATCTCCTTACCTCAAGACCTAAAAAAAACCCACCAATACTGATGCATGCAGCTTTGTTGCCATCAAGTATGAGGTACTGGTTTAAATAATAGAATTATTTGCTTAATATGAACTCTATGGCAGACGGCTAATTCAGAGCTTTCTGGATATCACATTTCTGGATTAGAGATCTTATACCTGTACACACAAGTCTTGCTACAATTGTTCTTAAGAAAGCACCAAGATTTTGTACAATATGGGAATATACAATGAGCTCACAAATTTTAAATTAATTACACCTTTCTGTACATGTCACAGTTTCATTATGTGTAAATGTTACATCTGTCCAATATGTCCCAGCATAACAGCAACCTCTCCACTAGTTCCTGGGTGCTGTATTTCCATGACAGGTGCAGCACCCAGGTTTACCCTTGCCATGCTGGGAATCTGACTTTATTAGAATTACAACCAATCATCAGCCAGGCTTGGCCATACTTGCCTTCTGTACAGCTGTCTTCTTCATTATGGGAATTCAAAGCTTGCTTTCTATAAACTCTCAGGCACGCACTTTTAAAAAATTATTTTAAAAGGTAAATAGAAGCAACTTAAATACAATATTTTAAAACATGATGAAATGTGCCAATAAGTGTAAGCATAACTGTCAAACTGAGCAAAAATAAGTGAGCAAAATGGCCTTAAGTCTATTACCCAGACATGCAGACAAGCACTACAGCTCTCTAGTAGTTGTACTGGCACAGGTTCCTGGGTGCTGTAGTTTCACAACAGGTGCAGCAAACCTGCCCTTGTTTATTCTTCATTTCACCAAGTTTCTACAGTTAAAGAAATATAAACAGATTCTCAGAAAAGAATGCGTGGCACTAATATATTTGGCTTGTTTTAATAAATCCAGGCCAGAAAATGCCTAATTAGGTTGTGTTGTTTGCAAAAAACCCAAGAAAGAAAGAAACCTAAGAAAGTCCCATAAGAAAGACTTTGAATTATAACAATAAAGTGAATCACACTGTAAAGGAAAGCAATGTACAGCTGTACATGGGAGGACTGAGGGCAAATGTGGATAAAGTGAAATAGATAAAAATTATGGGGGCTGGGGAAGGTCAGCGACTGGCAATAGAGACAGGTTGTACAGCTGTAGGGGGCCCTAAAAATCTACATTTTGTATGGTTCAGTATATCAGATGGAGCTTAACACTGAATTGGGATGACAAAAAAGGGGCACTGGGACCCAAGAGCCTCTAGTCATGTCCCTGAATGGCATTAAAAAAAAAATAAGCTGCAACTGTACAAATAATGATCTAAAGACCAAGCTACCTGCTTTGCCTGTATATTCAGAGAATATATTGGATCATAACACAAATCAAAGCTGCTTACTAGGATAAGGCCATCTGCCTGCATTTTACATGATACTAATATATGCTTATATGGTCAGGAAAATAACGATACTGTACCTTGTCTTCAATCTTTAACCAGTAGCTAACTACCAGGGTCTCTATGGAATGCACCAAGGCCTGCCTCCCCATAGGGATATTGCACCATGATGTAAACCCCATTTTAGCTATGGTGTGAGTAGGGATGGTGGGGTAGGGGGAGTACAGTTTAAATCTTGCACCCCAACTCATGGGGCTTTTGTTTCATTACTGTTCTTAACCTGACATGACCACCAACACACAGCAAGAGATCATGCTTTCCTACCCTCTGCAGTGCAAACTCACATTCTGCTCTTGCATGGCAAGCATTATATATCCAAAGGATACTGCAAGATCCAGCTTTATGAATTCTTGGAAGGGCTCCTACAAACCTTTGTTTTCCCCATTTTAATACATAGTTGGAACTGTGAAAGAAAATGCATGACAAAGTGCACCCCAAAATGTTCTTGCAGCGGGCAAGTTTAGTTTACCTTCCCACAAAACAGGGATCTATCCTCAACCTGCCCTTCAGGTGTTGGCACTGCCCTTCAATCCCCAAATTCTTTATCAGTAAGTGGATTCCTGGTGAGTTAATTAAGGTGCATGGAATGTGTATGAGAAATGAGCTGGCATGTCTGACTGCTGAACCCCAAAGTACTAATCTTTTTCTTTTTTGTCAATGATCCAAACTAGGTTGGAGAACTAGCTTCGCCGCCCAAAAAGTTATGCATCATGTTTTAATTGGAATCTTCTATTGCAGAAGGAGCTTTCACGGTACTTAGGGGTATCAAAGTGACCTACACTACCTATTTTAATTGTCTTTAGTAGGGTTCTCCAAGCAGCTGTAAGATTATAATTATCAACAGAATCTGGAAGTTGTAGTTAAACAATTTAAGAGTCTCAATATGGACAAACCCAGGCAAGAAGTTACTTTACTTCATATCAGCTAAGTGTTCATACTATCCTGACTACCAGATAAGCCCAAAGAAGTACCAATAACCCAAGGCTACTTCTCTGGGAACATTTTAATCTACAGATATGTTCTAGTTATTCCCTTTGTGAGAAGCCCAGACCTTTTTATTATTCACCTCCTATCTGATAAGTAATTCATAAGAAAAAAATTCCTACCTTTTTTGAATTCCTCGAGCATGGCATCCAGCTTGGTGTCATTGAAAACAAAGTGCAAGGGGTGGTTGTAGAACCTGGTGATAGTCTTTAGAGGTGTGCAGTCATCAGGATCCACAAATGCCAGGTCCTTGACAAAAAGCAAGTCCACAATGTTGGACCTCTCCCCTTCATAGACAGGTATCCGGGTGTAGCCGCTTTCCATGATCTCGGACATGGTGTTGAAGTCCAGAACTGCATCCCCAGCCATCATAAAGCAGTCACGGAGAGGGGTCATCACATCCTCCACAGTTTTGGTCCTCAGTTCCAGGGCACCCTGGATGATATTGAGTTCCTCTTTGACTAGGTCATTGTAGGGGTCAGTGACCCTCAACATCTCTAACAGTTTCTCCCTGTTATAGACAGTGCCTATTTCCTGACCCAGCACACAGTCCAGCAGCTTGCTTACAGGGTAGGAAGCGGGAAAGGTCATCATCATGAAGAATTTGGTCAAGAAGATAGTGTTGGCCCCGACAGCTAGTCCATGCCTGGAACAGATCGCCTGTGGCACAATCTCTCCGAAGATGACAATCCCAATGGTAGACACCACCACGGCCACCAGTCCAGATCCAGCGATGTCATCCAACAGGATAGTCAATGTGGTGTTGACCAAGACATTGCCCAGCAGAAGCGAGCAGAGCAGGTAGTTGCCCTGTCTACGGACCGGTTCAATGCGCTTGGCGTAGTTCTTTTCCCGCTCGGTGCCACAGTTCTGGACAATGCGCAGCTCCATGGGATCCAGCGCCATGAGCCCCAGGTTGAGGCCGCTGAACATGCCGGACAGGCACAGCAACATGGCAATGAAGATGACCTGAAGCCAGAAAGGCAACAAGAACTTCTTCTCTTCCACCACAATCACCTTGGTGTCCTCCCCATCATGATAGATCCA
Organism: Xenopus tropicalis; assembly: GCF_000004195.4. NCBI lineage: Eukaryota > Metazoa > Chordata > Amphibia > Anura > Pipidae > Xenopus > Xenopus tropicalis. Next base: position 28,844,504 of record NC_030683.2, read on the forward strand.
GGTGGTCTCTGCCCAGGGCTGTGGGTGCCCCCCACTGGGTGGCGTGGAGATGGAGGTGCACAGGTAGTAGGACTTACTCTTCTCAGTCTTCCGCAGGGGTTTGATATCGATCTCCACGATGCCGGAGCTGCGGCGGCTCAGTGCAATGGAAGGCAGGATGATGATGTCCGAGGTGCGGATCCCGCAGGGGTGGAAGCCTTCCTCTTCCCCCGGGGCCCCGCTCCTGCTCCGGCTCCGTTCGTGCTCAGTGAAGGCGATGCGGGACCACGTCTCGTTGTTGATGTTCTGACCGTAAACCCGCAACCGGACCCGGGTCCGCTCGCTAACCCGCAGCGCTCCGCCGTGCATGGCCGACACCTCGTCCGTATCCTCCAGCCGCAGCCCTATAATGACGGTCTCCTCACTGTCCTCTCCGGCCGCGGACGAACTAGCCATGGACCCGCAGAGCACCAAGAACACCAGAGCCAGGAGCCAGCAGTGGCAGTGCGCCGCCATGTTGAATAGGGGCAATGCTTTAGGACCACCCGCCATCTTTAGTCCGGGTGAGGGGGGGGGTCACATCCAATCATGGCCTGGCTCCATCCCGGCTCTCTCACAGGCAATGCCCGCGCTGCCCGACACCCACCCGGGTTCTGACAGGAGCTAGCAGCCGCGTCCAGAATTGAACCAACTCTTCCAAGCGGGGGCGGGCACCTACTGAGCGACTTTCCCGACAACAAATGAAAAGGTGAGAGCTCTAGAAAATGGGCGGAGTAAACTGACAGCTGAAAGAGGCGGGACCAATCCCTGTGTTTTCAGCCGCGGTGGGCGGGTTTTGGAAGGGAAAGGGGCGGTGTTAGCGTGGAAAGGGCTTGGTCTGTGTGAAGACATGCGGGTTTATGGCATGTGTACACAGAGCTGCTTGTGCTGCTGATTCGTGTAGCGCTGGATCCTCAGCGTGTGCTTCTCCAGCTGTCACATGGAGTCTGAGTTGTAGCTCAAAAACAGCCAATGAGCCGTAGTTTCACAAGCTCTATGCAGTCACCTAATAAACAAATCATTCTTACACTTAAAGGGGAATTGCACCCAAAATATTGAAAGAACATGTAGTTCTGAGCGATTTACCAGATAAATGCATTTAAAGACATCTGTAAAAGGAATTGAAACAGAGAGCAGTGTTTGTTTAAATTTCTCTCATATAACAATATAAGCAGGTCAGTTCTGAAACTGCTTCCTGGTTGCTATGGTACATTGGACCCTAGCAGCCAAATAGCTGATGGAATTCCTAACGCAAGAACTGCTGAACAAAAAGACAAAATATTAAAAACTAAAAGTTAATGGTGAAGTCACCAAGCTGCTGTGTACTATGGGGCCCCAATCTAATAAATATGAACCTTTGATGCTCAGGCCAGAGGTTCCACAGAGGAGGCATCATGTGATGCTGGAAGGCTGGCACCCAATTGTTTGGGGCATGTGTGCAAAGTAATGTGTAAATCAGGGATGTCCAACAAGAAATGTTGCTGACTAGATGTTTGCTTTCAAACTGGTGATGAGTAAATGCTGCCTGTTGATTGGTTGCTATGGGTTACTGGACCTGGTGCAAACTCTTCTTACATTACTCACTGGAGAGCTGTTTGTTTGGAGTCTGAGAGTGTGAATCCAGTAAGTTTGCAATATCTGTGCCCAGTAAGCATTGCTTTTAAGCTTTTTAAGGCTCTACCTAATCTACAAGCAATCCGACCTTTGCTTGCACTGAAGTGTTTTATAGCTTTCCACCTGCACATGAAGCTGTTCCAGGGTTTCCTCCCAGTAATAAGAGCATGGTTCTTTGCAGCACTTCATTTCCCCAAGCAGTGATTAAATGCTGGGGTCATAGGAGAAAGTGTCTTTTTGTGCCAGTGCCATATACTTTCTAGAAAATATATAAGGCGGGGTTTATTAACCCGTACAGTTTTGAGGCAGTTCTCCATGATGCTCTGTAACAGTTTGATAGTTTGCCTACAGCAAACCCTAGATAAGCCTTCTATTACATACAGGGGAGCCATAGGCAACCCAGTAAGCCACCCATCCCCCTTGCGTGTGCTTTGGCACACATGCACAGTTCCGTTAAGTGTGAAGAGGGGGGTGAGGGGGTCATTGCCCCCCCTCATAATGACAAGCGGCGGGGGCAATGACAAGGGAGCACAGGCTAAGGGTAGACAGGAGAGGTTCCTGCCTGGCGCCCCCCAATCATTGTGCCCTAGGCAGGTGTCTCTTTGCCTACCCCTAGTTCCGACCCTAATTACATATAAGAACATTAGTGGGACCATTAATGACTGCAAGTGCATTGTGTAAAGTTCAGTTTTGAGGGGCCCTCACACAAGTCTACCCGACTGATATCTGGACGCCATCCCCTGTCCCGTCTCCCTCCTCAGGTAAGCAATTACAATCACTGGGGGCCGCTTAACATTAGCCACCCCCCAGTGATTAAGCCTTTCCGTCTCCTTTAAAAAAGGCATGGCTGGAACTGATCTATTTTGCTGCCTCTGGCACTGTTGCGCATTTGATTTTTTTTTTGAATTATCTATTAACCTATCAGTCTATCAAAAGGATCTCCCAGCCTGCACCAAATATCTCCTGACAATGTTTTCTAGCGGCACAGGGACATGGTTTATCCCATGCTCATTGGTACAAATCCAAAGGGCAACATGTCTGTACATTTATATGTTTGGACGATTAAATTTATGCTGTAGTGTGTTTAGTCCATATTAAATATAATTTCCCATAATCTCCTACACACCTACATGCCCCCAGTGAATACAGGACTGCTGAATGGTGTTTTTTATGGGGCAGATGCAATCCATTTTGGAATGCCAAGACCTCTGGCTATTCTCCAAAGTACGGTTTAAAGGAGAAAAAGGCATGGCAAATTGCACCTGTTCCAGGCACTTTGCACCGTGCCCTAGACTTTCTAAATGAGGTATATTGTCCCGGCATGAAAATCCTCTGCAACGTGCAGAACATTTCATAGACACGATGCCATGTGTCAGGGCCCTCAGAGGTGAGTGATAGTTCAAACTGACAGATACAAATCTACGGTACCATTCCCCTTACCAAACATGGCTTTAATGATTGCCTAGTGTTAAACATTAAATAGGCGAAAAGTGATAGACAAGATAAGAGGGATTTATCACAGATATCGCTATCATTATCTTCCAACTTTCTGAGTGAAATGCACCAATAAAGTTAAAGGCACTTTCTTAGCTCTGCATCTTATAGGCAGCATGGTCGTGTCTGTGCCCTGGGCAGCTCAGGCCACTTTCATAAGGATTTTAGAATGTACAAGGCTCCATAGTAAAGTACCTGTTTTAGCTTCAAAACTCTCCAACTTTATCAGTGTTCTCAGATTAATCCTAGAAACATAATAAGGGAGTGAATTAATCACTCATAGCAAGATAATAAAGGGGTTGGTCACCTTGAAATTAACTTTTAGTATGTTGTAGAAAGTTGGATGAGGAGTGCATTGGTGTGTTGATGTGATATGTGATATATGTATCCCATCCCATGTGATGTGATTGTGTGGCCCATGGCCAAACGAATGGAGCACTCCAATATTGCTTACCTCAAGGTGGGTATATCGGTGAAGGAGTCAATAAGAATTCTTACCAATTCTGCCATGTGTCTTGTCAGACTCTTGATCTGATCCAAACTGTATATTCACATCAGTGTAATCTTTGCCATAAAGCAAGACCAGTCTCAATCTTTCTATATGTAACACCCCTAACTAAAGCAAGAAACATGAACAATTGCATAGACAGTTTACAGGACTACATATCCCAGCATGCCGCAGACCTGAGGACCTTGCTGGGGCTTTGAATCCACCAATGATAAGGAAAGGCGCAAAATGTTTTGAGGACCACCCTCCTGGATTATAAAAAGTGGAGAGAAGTGGGTGCCAGGGATAAAACTGCTGCCTGTTGCCTACCTGCTGTGCCTGCTCTGAGTGTGAGAGCTGCCAGAGGGGAGAGAGACACCTGCAGGGATCCTGGCCCAGGAGAAGCTGCTACAGGGAGAAGCTGACCCTGCTATCCCAGCTCTGGACTTGCACCTGTAAAAGAGCTATCAGTGCTAGCCAGAAAGGGAGCAGGGGGAAGCTGCCTACTGTTGGTAGGAGAGTCCCAGGCTGACAGGCTGCAGAGAGGCCCAGGGGATTACAGATGCTGGAGGGCAGAGCTGCCTGTGTCCAATCTGTTACTAAAGGGGATACAGTGATTTGGAGCACAGACTGTGAGTAACCTGCAACACCACACACTATTGGGGAACTGTTTATTATCAACCAATAGGAGCTAATCCATCTGTTGCTGAACTATACACTCTGCCAAGTCATTTCTCACCTGGAAGGAAAGTGTTTCTTCGCTAAGTTTATAGAGTTATACTGCTAACCGGCAAATGAAAGGAACAGTGCTATTGGCCAATAAGCTAAACTCAATAAGGGCCCCAACGTGCACAAATCATCTGGGACTGTGACAGGGGAATTAAGTTACAACATTTAGCATATATATTTTCTGCATACTTTATATTGGCAATTTAAATTGTGTTATTGTTCTTTGGTATATTGTTATACATATATATCTTGCTTTAATATTTTAAATCATAGTCAGATCCCTGCTGATTGTTTGTTACGCTTAATAAAGAAAAGGGATCTTATTGTTTACCATTATTGTGGTCAGTCATTGGGGTGTCACTGAGTGTGCTGGAGTTACCCATATATATTAGTCTCACCCAAGGGTGTGCTACATATAGAAAAAGCAGACAACAGTATCCTTTTAAATGGGACCTGTCACCCAGACATAAAAAGCTATTTAAAATCTCAGCTGTCAATCATATAATGCCTGCCTTAGGCACAGAGGTGGGACAGACAACGTCCATTAAACACTTTCCGAGATGTCACTGCAGCCCTCACTTTCCCCTTCCTCCTCACTATCTAGTTGTGTAGCCAGTGCATGGGTGTGGGTATAAGGTCCCCCATTCTTGTACATACACAAGATTTTGGGGTGATACAAAGCTTGAAATAATAACAGTGACTACAAAATGGCGCTGGCCTGCTTGCTTTGATTGTGTTATACCAAGACTGAAGGAAATAGGATTAAAATAAATGTGTATGGCCAGCATTAGTCTTTAACATTAGTGTTTTTTCTGTTGTCTATTCTGTAAAGCACTGTGTAAATTGATGGCCCTATATAAATAATAATAATTGTCTCAATCGCATTATCTGTATGTAGAATAGACTGAGGCATGGATAGATGTTACTAAAACTGCAATATATATATATAATTTATTATACATATAACAAGTATAAATTGGAACTCGTAATAAGGCAATCAGAGCATGTCCAAGTGCTCAGACTTAATATTTGAGAATTTCTGATGGTACACAGCGCCCCCTGCAGGACTCACACTGGCATCCATATGAATTTTAGCGCTGTGCCCAATCTCAGTTATATTCTAGTTTTTATTATTTGGTAATGCAGAATATTATTTGCACACTGGTTTATGGTGTCATTTTTTACAATTGTTGCCTAAATTCATAATAGCTGCACAATTACTCTGGGATCTGTTCAGCATCACAACTTCTCTGAATCATTTCATTTTTTTTGTAATTTGGACTTTGCCTAATGGAGAAAATACAAGGCATCAGAGTGTGACATCTAGAAAAATGTTCCACTTGTGGGAAAGTATAGCCAGCCATATTTTATTGAGAGATGTGCGGCATGACATGTTTCCCATACACAGATTCTTTTGCAACTAGTTGCAGCTAAGGATCTGCTTATCGGAACAGATAAACACGCACAGTTTTAATTAAAGATGAATGGTAATGCGGGTATAGGACCTGTTATCCAAAATGCCTGGGGTTTTTCAGATAAGAGATCTTTTTCTAATTTGTATGTCCATACTTTTAAAAAAATAATTTAAACATTGATTAATCCCAAAAGTATTGTTTTGCCTCCAATAAGGATGAACTAAATCTTAGTTGGGATCAAGTACAGGTACTGTTTTATTAATACAGAGAAAAAGGAAATCTTGTTGAAAATTTTTAATTTGATAAAAATGTAGTCTATGGGAGATAAATGTCCCGTAATTCAAAGCTTTCTGCGTAATTGGATTCCTGATAATGGTTCCCATACCTCAAAGGCACTTGAGTGAAATTGTATGTGCTATATTCCCTGTCTGTCACTAACTTCACTGTAAGCTGCAAATGTCAGGGCCAACATGTGCTTTCTCAGGACATCCAGAAGAGCTACTAAATCACTAGATTAAAATATTCCCATGATATATTTAGTAACTGAGAAGGGCAGATTGGCCCTAGCCCCTGGCATTCTAGTCTGCAGTTCCATGGCTAATGATGATTGACCATCTATTCAGCTGAGGGTCATATTTATCAACAAAGGGAGAGACAACATTTGTCAAAAGAGAACTCCATAGCTCTATTAAAGTACAGTTTACAGTAATTCTGTCTCGTTCTGGGCTGAATTGTTTGTTTATCCTTTGACAAATATGTCTCAAGAATTCATCTCCAGGTAAGGTGACTGGTGTTGCCTTATGTGACCCTATCATGTGTAATTTGCTTTTGTAGAACAAACTGCATCTTTCAGCAGGAAGAAGTCTAAGCTTTGATTACTACAGCGACAAGGCTTTGGATTCTGTATTTCCTATGATAAATGAGCCCCCACTGCTAACTCTAGCCTACCCCATGTAGTAGTGCCTCCATCCCAAATGCACCCATCTACTTGATATTCTTGTAATTGATGCCCTAAAGTAAATAAAAAGAATTAATCTGACCTATAAGTCCTGACCTCTACGTGCAAGTGGGTAGTGGAATCATAAGAGGGTCATAGTGAGCCCCATAACCTGCAAATTAAATTAAAGTGCTGCAGAATGAGAAGGTGCTTTAATTCAACTGGAACATATTCACAGGTTAATAAATGTAAGTACTGACAGATCTGCCACCTTGAGTGCCTGCTGTTACGTTTTCACAAACCCACCTTGTTGGTGAAATCAGTGAGAGGCCCCTTCACCTCCATGATGTCACTGGCGGGTTCGGTTCAAATAGGGGTCCTGGAGCTTGGGCAGGTGCAATTTCCCTACGGGTGGGTGAGGGGCAGGTGCAGATCATAGTTTTTGTGACCCACACACAGCAGACTTAAGGTCTGGTGATCCGAATTACAGAAAGATCCCTTATCAGGGTCAGACTGAGCCAGCGGGACACTGGGAAAAAGCATGGTGTGCCCTGGCCCATACCTGATCCCTGTCTGCTTTTGGCATTTGCTCCCCTGCTGCCCTACCTCCCCCGATCGAGGCAAAGTAAAGCTGCCCATACATGCACCAATGTAATTGTATGAAACGCAGTTTTGTATGATTTTCAGACCATGTGTGGGCTCCCAAATATCATCCCAATAATTTTCGTACCATGGTGTTCAGTCAGATAATTATGAAACCTGTGCATGTATTGTGTTTCTAACAAATCCTTGGGGGACCTGCAATGCATTTCCAGGAAATCACTTTCATACGATTGGTGTCTCCCAACTATTTCATGTTCAGAATTTCATTTTCTGATTTCTTATTTTTAGGGCTTTATCCTACAATTTTAGTCTAAACGTTAGTTTCCGATCGTTGCATTTAAACATACGACTGATATCCAAATGTTCAGAAGATGACTAAAATCTGAACGTGTATGGCCAGCTTTAGTATTAGTTGCATGTGGGGGTGGAAGTGGCTAGTGGTGGGTGAGCAGGCATGTGGCAGGGGCCACGGGGGTGTGTGTGGGGGCCCCTGGGTAGCAGCCCCGGAGGGCCTTGGACACCCCAGTCAGACCCTGTCCCGAATCCTGAAAATCCCAGGTTCCAAGCATTCTGGATAATAGATCCTATACCCGTACAAACAACTCCCTTTGTTTAGAGAGACATAAGGCAAACCTGTCTAAAATAAGGAGTTGTTTGTTGGTGCTATGGGACCTGGGTATTTTAGAACTTTTACGGATAATGTGTTAAGATCCCATAACTGTACTTCATGTTGCAAACAGCGAGTCAACGAGAGCCGTGACAGTTTTAGCTGTCCCCATTAGCAGCCCCTGTTCCAAAGTAACCGAAACCGGATCCTGTAACTGATCCTAGTGGAAATGTTATCGCGTCATAAACAGGGTAGCCTAGCATCTTGCTGAGTAAAGCCTGTTGGCTGAGGGGCACGGCATGGAAATGCTGCACAGGAATACATTGCTAGCAGAGGTGATGTGCTCCTTTCCCAAAAGCAAAAAAGCGGATACAAACGTGATTTAGTTCTTAATGCCGGCAGTGCCAGTGCACATTATCATATAAAACTTGCACTGAAGGGGTTATAGTGCTCCCACTGTACCTTGTTGTACCAAATAGATATGGCTATTAGATTTTATTACAGCGTTGCTATAAAATCCTGGGACATTTTCAGGACACACATTTCCCTAGAACAGAAAAAAAAAACAAGACTGTCCTTGGAAGTTAAGGTTACTTGGCAGCTGTGAACATGTTCTGAAAGGGCTCATATACTAATGCTATACTAGTTATTGTGGTGGCAATTGATTGATGGTGGGCTGAGCTTACATCATTATTTCTAGGGTTTGTGTGCAATTCACTAGGTGCAAGTCCGATGTGGGACTCCCTTGGTTATGGGCATGGGCCCTAGGGAGAGCCTGCCCAGCCAATATCTGGCCTAAAATCAACCTGATAGCTATCGGGCAGATTTAAAAATCCTTTTGGCCAAATACTTGCCCAGTGGGTCACCTAGGGCTGCTGAGAACCTAAAATTGAGAGGCCACTCTCGCAACACGTATTTGTAATAGGTTACTTATAGGTCTATGGTGGAAATCAGAAAAGGCTAATAGGTAAAGCACAGTGGCATAACTATAGAGGAAACAGACCCTGCTCTTGCAGGGGTGCCCAGACTGAGGGGTCTGCTCATGGCCGTTTTTGGCCCCTGAGCCGCCTGAACTGCCCCCCCCCCGCTTACCTTTACAGCACCAGAGGGGGTCCAGGGGGGGCCATATCGCTAGTGTATAGAGTGCGATTGCGATCGCTGCACTAGCAGAGCCAAATTTCCATTTTAAAAACTAGAAATGTGGCTCTTAAAGTTACCAGGAGTAGATTTTTGCCGCCCTGGTCTGCTTCTTCTATAGTTGTTAGAAGTCACCCATTCCCAGCTACTTTTTTACCTACCCTGGCACAAGCGGGGCTGGGAGTGGGGGATGCAAATGGGCAGGCCAGTCCAACCCTAGTAAGCTGGCAGAAAGGCAGGTCCTTCTGATGCCACCCATCTAAGGGTGCAATATTGCTTTTCTGATCAAGAAGCGGCAGGGGCCTCACCTCTCTTCACTTTGCAGTTAATCTAGAACAAAATCAGTATAATCTGGCCATTCATGTACCTAGTCAAATTACATTATCTGACATTCTTATCTTGTATTTTGCAATATACATTTTAACAGATACACCGTATGATTTTTTTCAGTTTTCTTTTGGTTTCAGAATAACGTTTGCATTATTCTTAACCCATAAATCCCTTTCAAACTCAAATTTAATAATCAGACAAAGTACAAAAAACAGGGAGCACTCACCAGGATAGGTCCCGCACATACAGTGTCCCGTGCTGACACATCCAAAGAAACGCCCCCGATCCAGGCGTGATATGAAACAACAAAAAATGGATATAGTAGGATGGAGCACGCCAGGACTACTGTGATTATAAAAATAAAATTATCCTTTATTTGACGCTTCCATTAAAAACATATTACAAAATTGCAGAACTGGAACTCCCCAGCTTGACGCGTTTCGTGGCCCAAAGCCACTTCATCTGATGAAGTGGCTTTGGGCCACGAAACGCGTCAAGCTGGGGAGTTTCAGTTCTGCAATTTTGTAATATGTTTTTAATGGAAGCGTCAAATAAAGGATAATTTTATTTTTATAATCACAGTAGTCCTGGCGTGCTCCATCCTACTATATCCATTTTTTGTTAATAATCAGACAACAATTTCAAATAAAACCGGATAATTCACAAGACGAAGAGTGTGGGATGACAGCATTAGGCAACTTAATAACAGGAAAAGGATTGAGCACTCAACAGGTGTTAAATGACATTTAAACTTGTTACATTGTGATCCACACAGGAAAACCAGTGTGTGCTCGGCGGTCGGATTGGCCATTGTTAGAACAAACTAATTAAAGCCAAAGAACGGAAGAGGCAATCACTTGAGATTCTACCTAAGCCTGCTGTGCTTATATTAACAGTTGCCGTTTGACATTTTGCCTTCCTCTTTAGCGTTCCATTAATGTAATATTCATGCTCTGGCCTATAAGAAAGGTTATTTTTGAGCAACGCAGCCAGCCAAAAGCCTCGCGGGGTGTCATTGTGTCTGGGAGTGTTTAAATATCACTCTATGGCAGCATTAAAATGCAATGAAGGAATTGCTCATGCTTATAAAGCGGGACAGAAAAAGGCACTGGCACAATACTGTAAATGGCATTTTTATATTTCTTACTGTAATGTAACATGCTAAATAAAATGCACCTCAATATTCAGTAACAGACGCTTTTCGCTGCCATTTTTTTTTCATTGTAACCGCTCCTTATTTGGGTGATTTTGTTTATCAGCTGTGTCTCTGCTTAATGCTACTTATGTCCCAGGACCCACTATTTGGGCTCACTTACTTACTTACTCACTATTCCTCTCTGTCCAACCTGTCACATTTAGTCACACCCATAAATCTCTGCTGAATTCAGGTACAGGCAGGTGATACGTTATCCAGAAACCCATTATCCAGAAAGCTTTGAATTACAGAAAGCCTGTCTCCCATAGACTCCATTTTAATCAAATAATTCAGATTATTAAAATATAAAAAATCCTATTGGGTTTGATAAATGGTTTATTGTTTTTTTAGTAGACTTAAGGTATGGAGATCCAAATTACAGAAAGACCTCTTACCCGGAATACCCTTGGTCCTGAGTATTCTGGATAATGGGTCCTATACCTGTAATCGAAATGTTTAGTTTAAAAAAAAAAAAAAAAAAACAGTACCTTATGTTTGATATAATTAACTGAGATATAATCCTATTAAATCCCAATCCTATTGGGTTTAAGTACATTTTAGGAGATCCAAATTATGGAAAGATCTCTTATCCAGAAACCTCAGGTCCTGAGGATTCTGGATAACAGGTGCCATACCTGTACCAGATGCAGGCCTCCTGCATTCTACAATGTGACTAAATCCAATTGGCGATGTAGTATTGGCTTTAGAAAACTTTTAGGTAAAAATGTCAATAACAAAATTGTCATCATAGTTGTGGCTGCTGAAAGAACAACATATATTCAAATGGTTCAAATGGTTACATCTAAAAAAAACAGTGGTTCTGTTATGCTTTAGGGTTGAGACTCTAGCTATCTTTATAGGCCAGGGTGTTTTTTCTACCTCATGCCCCCCCAAAAAATTAAATGAGGATCACAGGAATAGCTATCTCCTTGCCAGTAGGATTTATACACAAGAACTTGAGAGACAGTGAGATGACAGTGGTCCAAGATCCTATCTGAAACCCATTTTTTTTTACATTACTGCAGGACTGCAGACTAAATCAGCATTCATTAGCAGTGTGAAACAGCTCCAAATATATCATTATATTGGATGGATACTGTCTATTATGATATTTCAGTTTATTTGTAAAGCACTAGTACCTTGTGTACAGTACAGTCCATCCATCACTATCCTGTGGACTTTTGTGTACTTTCAGTCAGGGTAGGGCAGGCCACTAGTGTGCAGTAGGGGGGGCATTTATGGCTGGGCTGTGGGTCCTTAAAGGAACAGTAACACTAAAAAAATGAAAGAGCTTTAAAGTAATAAAAATATAATGCACTGTTGCCCTGCACTGGTAAAACTGGTGTGTTTGCTACAGTAACACTACTATAATTTATATAATAAGCTGCTGTGTAGCCACGGGGGCAGCCATTCAAGCAGGAAAAAAGGAGAAAAGGCACAGGTTACATAACAGATAACAGATAAGCTCTGTGGAATACAATAGTGTTTTATCTGTTATCTGCTATGTGCCTGTGCCTTTTCTCCTTTGAATGGCTGCCCCCATGGCTACACAGCAGATTATTTATATAAATTATAGTAGACTTTCTGAAGTAAACACACAACTTTTACCAGTGCAGGGCAGCAGCACATTATATTTTAGTTACTTTTATACACTTTCATTTTTTGGTGTTACTGTTCCTTTAAGGTGACAACTGGCATTGGGTACACTCCATTAAACTCCATTAAACACTGATACCAACATAGTTCACAGACAGAGGTACAGGTATGGGATCAGTTATACAGAATTCTTGGGACCTAGGGTTTTAAAGATAAGCGGTCTTTTAGTAATTTGAATCCCCATACCTTAAGTCTACTAAAACTAAACTTTAATAAAACATAATAGGATTTTTATGCCCCCAATAAGGATTAATTATATCTTAGTTGGGATCAAGTACAAGGTACTGTTTTATTATTACAGGGCAATAGGAAACTGAATCTGAATCCTTAAAATCAAGTGACTTTTTGTCACGTAAACCCAGAAGTTGAAAATTGTTTGACCCTTAACCCTTCCACCCTTCGGTTCGGTATTCGTCCAAATCTGTCACGAAGAATTTGGGATTCAGCCGAATCTCAAAAAAGTGGATTTAGTGCATCCCTAGTTTTACCCCATTTGCCTTATGCTTTATCTCTGTTGCCTCTGTGGCCCCATAAACTCCCAATACACAAGTCTGTCATGTTTTGTGCTGGTGTGTGACATAATTCCATCTTTGTTTGGAATGTACTGAGCTGTGGGCAATGGTTTGTATGTGTGTGTGTGAGCATGGGGGGTTGGTGTGAGAGCTGTAATGGTGGAAATTGCCCCAGGCCCCTGTAATCAGTTTTTTCTTTGCTAGGTTTCCCTGTACTGCAGCTGAATGTGTTCTGGTCAGTTGTTTAACTGGCTGTAGCCTGACTTAGCTAGGGCCGCTGCTCTCTGCTTGTTCTAGTTAGTCCTGCTCTGCAGTAAATGTCTGTCACTTCATCTCATGACAGCAGCGTGATAAAGAGGTCTCAGCTGAGCAAACAGTAGGGCCAGCAAATAGAGATAGCAGAGACAGCCAAATCCCTGAATAAGCTTCTGTGTGTAACTGCTCCGTGGATGAGAATGCCTTATTGGATTCTGCGCCTGCTTTATTATACATGACCCTGATATATTTTGAGTAGATTGGTTGGAGGTTGGTTGGAAACAACCATGAAATTGCCTTAACAAAGCAAACTGGCCATTTGCTTTGATCATTTTTCTATGTTCTGTTCTGTGTAGTAATGACTACACAGAATATTAACAAAGGATGTGAACAGTATGGATAACTTGTAGATACTGGCATTAGCAGACATTCTGTAACGGAATTAGCCAAAATACTGTAAATAACTGTACGATGCACCCAATGATGAGGGCGATTTGTGGTCAGTAAAATATGATTGTTGCAACAATGGGCTTCCAGGGAACTAAACAGTCAATGGAGCAGTCAATGGAGCAGGCCCGGACTGGCAAACTGTGGGTTCTGTTGTGAGGGGCTAAGGGGCTGCTGTAAGATGCCATAGACAGTCACTATTTATTGGGCTGCTGGGGGCTGTTTGGGCCTCTGTGTAGGGCCAACTTTGACTCCCAGTCCAGACCTGAAAGGCAGAGCTGTCAACCCCCCTATATTTTCAGGAGTTACTCTATTTCGGTGCCTCTCCCTAGTCTCCAGGCACCCCATAGCATTTTCACGATTCTGTGCAAATTCTGGGTGCACATGTGCAGTGATGCCACTTTAAGCGGTTGCTCATGCACGGGTAGCTAATTCTCAGCGGCACATTTTCACATGCACATAACATCACTTCCAGGGGCACGCACCCGTTGCACAGGATATACAAAAAATCCCCTACATTTTAAAGTTACAGGTGCACATAGCCAAGGCCATAACCAGGACCACCATCAGAGGTTTCCAAGGAGAACACAGTCAAGTACAGAGGGGCAGCGCCGGATTTCAAAAGCAGCCGCCCCTAGGCCGTCCCCCATTCGCGCCCCCTGTGCATGCGCAAACAAGCCCCCCCCTCCCCCCATGCCGCGCCGCGTCGCGTCGACGCAAGCTCGCATGTGCGGGCATTTAACGCCCATACGGAGCAGTGGGGAGAAATCCCCACTGCTCCGTATCGGAGCAAAATTTCAAAATTTCGTTGCGGCGGGGCGGCATGCCGCCCCTAAATTTGTGCCGCCCTAGGGCTCTCCGCAAATCCGGGCCTGCAGAGGGGGTCCCATGCAGGGCCGTATTTATATATAGGCACCAAAGGCCCGTGCCCATGAAGCTCAATGGAGGTGGCCCTTAGGTGCCTATATAATAGATACATTTTTTTGTAAGAAAAATTTAAAATCTCCCCATCTGCTGCTGGAGACTTGCTGTGTAAATATGGTGGCAGAGCTGGAGGGGTAAGGTAATCAGGTGCACTGTAGCGTGTCAGAGGCAGAAGTGACAGTGATACCCGCAGGGCGCTCCACTAATCCACCGGTCGGACGAGTGTTGGGGGCCCCTGCGGGGGAGGGGTGTGTAAAAGCAGCAGGGGCCATCATTGGGTGGTGCACCAGCCCAATAAATAGTGACTGTCTATGACATCGTACAGCAGCCCCTCTGGCATTTGCCACAATCAGTGTTGTAACTAGATGTTTCTGGGCCCCACAGCGAATTCAGTTTAGCCACAAAATGTTGGTAAATTGACCAATTCTACCAAGATATATTACAACTGCCCTCTAAATAGGGCCTTACTGGACCCCCGACCCTGCTGGGCCCCCCTGCAACCGCAGGGTCTGCTTTCTCTGTAGTTACACCTCCGGCCTGAATCGACATATTGCACAGAATGGAACAAACGGACCCAAGAGTGAATACACGTGTACATATGTAATTTATTTGCTGTTTTGTCCTATCATGTATCAGAGAAATAGCCTTCATAGGTATGTACATAGCATGCAGGGCAATTCCAGCATAAGGATGTGCAGCATTAGCATAGCTTAGCTCCCGTGTATGGCCCACAGCACTAACAATCAGATGCCTGTGCAGCTATATTGGCCTGTTAATTGGTTCCATTTCCCCAAGACCAGTTACGTCCAGTTTTACATTGGAAAGAGTTTCTCCCTTAAAAATCTTATCTGATTGGGTTACTTGGAAATCAACGTCAATCACAAGGCAAAAGACATCAAAACTGAATTGCATATCATTTTCTGAAGGACGGGGAGGTCACAGGCTCATGTGCATAAGGCTTTGCTACTAAATACTCTAAGCCTGAATATGGCTCCCCTCTATGTGGGAAACTCACTGAAACATTCCAAAATTACACATACTCTACTGTTATTGGCTCTCATTTGGTTACTTCTGTTGTCTTCACATTATACAGCATTTCATTAATTCATTAATGGGGGTAGTTCACCTTTAAGCTAACTGTTAGTATGGTAGAAAGTGTTCTATTCTTAGCAACTTTTCAGTTGGTCTTTATTTTTTATAGTGGTTAAATAATTTGCCATATTCATTTGCCTCTTTCCAGCTTATACATGACAATTTTATTGTTACTGTTGGATTTTATTTCTTAGTTTTCTATTTTCATCTGCTAGTCTCTCATTCAAACTACCATGGTTTATTGGGGAAGTTGGTCCCTAGCAACCAGATAACTGTGGAAATTTCAAACTGGATAGCTGCTGAATTAGAAGCTAAATATTTCAAGCACTACAACAGATTAAAAAATGAAGACCACTTGCAAATTGCCTGCAAATACTGTCTTCATTTAAATCAGGTCTATATTAATTCATTTAAATCAGGTCTATCATAATTCAGTTTCTTATAGACCTCCCAGTGTCTGCTGCTGTACTAGGAACATCCGCTGTCTCCAGAACATGAATACTGGGCCCCATTGCTCAGTGCTTCTGCAAGCTCAAATGGATTTCTGATGGTTTCCTGCAGAGAAGAAAAAGAGGTAAGAAGTCTCATACTATACACAGAAAGCATCGAATCTGGATGGTGTGTGCAAAATAATGTACCCCCTGTTGTGAAATATAAGGATTTTAGAAGTCATACAGGTGTCCCCAGACCATATAAAGGTAAAAGGCTGCTTTTGCAAGGTGACTTACTGGCAACCACATGTCACAGCTTGTGTATATGTATTACAGTCTGAAAACTCATACGTTTTCAGGACAATAGTGCCTGTACCAGCAGTGACAGGTGGTTGCTATAAAAATCAACACTAGGCAACAGGGACAGTTTCTAATCTTTCTCTGCAGGAGGAGAAAATGCCTGTTGTGACATTAGCCCAAAGGTAAGGAACCTGTGTCACCATAAACCAGAGGACTTTAGCTGCATTATTGCTATGGATGTTGCCAGAAACCTCCTTCTGCTTCAGTCATGGCATCAGGAATGTTGTGATTAAAGGAGATATATAGCATGAATGCAATCTTGTAGGCAATAATGAATAATATATGGTGCTGGTTTCACTTTGGGCCAAAAATTATCATCATCTTTAAAAATTAGAGTTTCCTATTGATTGACTATGGCGACTGTCTGTGTGTTAAATAAATGGTGGGCGTGTCCTAATGGTCCCTGCCAGAATCACAGTCGGAGGGGGATAGCCAATCACAAACCTGCAGTTACACAAGCAAAGACCGGCTTCAGTTCCCTGTCAGGTCCCCCTAGTTACTGATTGGTTCCTATCCTACAAAGCAGTGTGCTGATTGCAGCCCCCCTGCACAGCCTGGAAAAGGAGGCAGCAGGAAGTGCAACAGAGGGGCGGGACTAGTACGATTTTTGAAGGAAATTTCAATAAATCAGCCTGAAAACATAACATTTTAAAGCATGTTCCTTTAATATTTAAAAGACTATAATGAACTGGCACATTCTTGTTTTTCACACAAGTCTTCTTTAAATTCAGAGGAAGTCACTGTAGCTGCCCTGCCTTAAAAGAAGGTGATGGGCTTCTGGCAGCAGCATTATCATAAGGCTACTTGCTAAAAAAAATAACATTTTGGGCACTTAAACTTGCAATTGTAAAAATAGAAAAACTAGCAAGAATGTGGCTAAGGTTCCATAGCACCCCATTGCTGGCACGTCTTCCTTACCTCTAAGGAATGTGTGTTGTTGTACATAAGTGAATACACATGCACTTTCTGTCATAAGTGTGCTGCGGTCAAGGTATTTGCCCAAGGCAACCAGAAGATGAATGCCACTTAGGTGAAGAATTAATGAAAAAGTACAAAGGACATATTATACTGAGTGACATTGTTATATGTTTTCTCTACAACTCACTGAGTGTCATTTGCAACAGCTGCAGGGCTGGAGCTTTGACATTTGGCAAGTAATTTCATTTCTGCTACCACAGTAAATGGCAATTTGCAGTTGGCCATATTGCTTTTCTCCAGCAAGACGTACTCCATTTGCACAAAATAAAATGCTGCAATCTAGTGATTCTGTGGGAATCCCATAATCCTTGCTCAAGGCAGGCATTTCCCATTCATATAGATGAATAAAAATACAGAGTAATGATTTGTCCTGTGCCCAAATATACTATTCCCCTTACCTTGACGCAATGTACAAGGGCCCAATTGGCATGTTATTTTCCCACAATGCAGTGTTTTCCCCCCAGATTTTCAGTGTCATTGAGGATGCAAACGGCAGGTCTCTTGACACAATTGTGCCTACCGCAGTTGGGTTTGATTAGAAAAAATGGACACATCCATGTATGCGTGCTTTGTTGCAAATCAGATGCAGTTGCACTGCTTCTTGACACAGAACTCTAAAGGAACCCTGGAGTTGCTGCTTGGTCAGGAGATGGTGGTAGCTCCAGGGTTTAACTGTATCAATAGGCACAGCAGCGCCTGATTCGGAACAGGAGGCAGGAATGACTGAGTGGCGCTGAGCACAATTATATGGAAGCAGGGTCGGCCTGGGCCACTGGGCACCAGGAACCCCCCCACTGGCCCAGACCCAATCCCTGTTGGCCTTCCCCCGCCACCGGTCTCCCTCCCCTGATGCACTGAAAGCAATTTTAACTTGGGCGGCTGGCAGGGACCCCTGCGGGGGGTTAGGGGGACATGGCGGAGGCACCTTGGGGGGTGGTCTGACCCTGTATGTAAGTGCAAGGAGTGTATTTTGACGCATGTAACTTTAATGAGAGTGGTGTTATGCATAACTGTTACCCACTGCACTTGCGAATGTACATAAGCCCTATTGTCTATGACCAGGCTGTCCAGTTGCAAGCTCAAAGGCAAGATGTGGCCTTCCAAAAGATTTTTATGGCCTTCATTGTACCTAAGACATCCTGATTTTATTTTTATAATAATTATCCCCTAGACATATAAAATAGTGAATAATTGGCCTGTGGAATGAAAAATCTTGGATAACAGCAGCCTATTAGTTGAACAAAATAATAAAACATATAAGTTCAATGTATAACTTATAATTCCTACTTTTAACTTACAAGCAATATGAACCAGTCCTCCCACCACCTTTACACTGATGACCTGCACGTTTATAACCCCTCTTCTTCTTCTTTAACTCCTCTCTTATCTCCAACATCAATAACTTTCTCACTATCTTATCATCATAGTTGTCCTTCAAGTATTTAAAATCACTGAATTAACCATCTTCCCTTCCTTATTTCTCTCTGGGTTATTAGAAATCATCTTAATCATTAACAATACCTTGTGCTACACTCTTTCAGTCACATATCCACAGCCTTCCCAATTCTGCTGCTAAGTCTACAACTATTATATGACCATTAAGACACTCTTACAATAAAGCTAATATAGACTGTATCATGTCATCATCTCGCTGCCTATTGCTGTTCCTTTCTTAAGACTTTTTATGCAACAGCTCAAGATCCTCCTTGTCAAGCAGAACTGGATAGCATGCTTTCTTGGGATACCAAACGAGCAAAAGAAAGTTCCAACAAATGCATTGTAGTAATGACAGAAACATCAATATGCCACAAGACATTCTTTTAAAGGAACAGTTCAGTGTAGAAAAAAAAAACCCTGGAAACATGCAAAATAAAACACGTTTTCAATATATCTAGTTAGCCAAAAATGTAATCTAAAAGGCTGGAGTGAGCAGATGACTAACATAATAGCAAGAACACTACTTCCTGCTTCACAGCTCTCTAAGCTGTTAGCAGTCAGCATCCAATCACTGACTTGAGGGGGGGCATATGGGACATAACTGTTAGTTAGTTTGCTATTGAACCTGACCTGTGTGCTCACAAACTAACTGAACAGTTATGCCCCATGTGCCCCCCCTAAAGTCACTGACTGAAAGAGAGAGAGAGCTGAAAGCAGGAAGTGGAGTTCTGGCTATTATGTTAGATATCTCCTCACTCCAGCCATTACAGATGATATATATTTTTGCCTTACTAACTATATTCGAAATATTTTTTATTTTGTGCAGTCTATCTGTATTTCCCAGTTTCATTTTTACACTTAACTGTTCCTATAAGATGGTACAGGCTGCCTAGCTCAGGGGCACCTCTGTAGTGGTGAGGTCCCAGCTATGGCTGGTGTTGGACACTGCTTTAATTGGTTGTAGTGGGTCCCCATGGGATGTCTGCAGTGATTCCAAAGGAGCCTTACTTTTGGGCACCTCCCAATCTTCCCAGCAGCCATATAATATGCTCAATCTTTACAGGTACAAGCCACATGGGACAGTATATACTGTATATGCACGTAATATATTCCTACATGTTTTATGGCAGTTATCGGAAATAATGAAGACAGCCACTACTGTACAGAAATAGGATACATTTTACAATGTAGGATTCCAAATGATATCCTAAGTATTATATTTATGCTGTAGCAAGTCCTGAGCTAAAAGCTCAATATTCTAACTGTAGAGGTTTTCGACTCCCCTTCTCCCTTGTCAGACTGTAACTTATTAACCTGGAGCATATCACACCTGAAACTCTAAACTCCTTCTAAGAACAAGACTTTAATTTTCAGGCAAATAAGTATTGTATTCCAACAGTAAAACAAATGTTGACTAGTAGGTCAATCAATATAAATGTTTAACGAAACATGACTGGGTCACTGGTTTAAACTAGAACACCAACTAGTCCGTTGCTGTAGGTCGTAATGTAACTAGGAAGCAGTGAACTTTTGACATGGTCATTATTTCGATCATAAGGAACTGCTGAGTTTGATAGCATCTATAGTTCCCTCAGGATTTCTAATCTGGCCCCTGGTTCCATTTAAACAACTCTTTAGTAGTAGTAAATCTAATTAGGAACATCGCTGGGAACCTGTTTCTCCAAATGCTTGTGGGACAATTTACAACGCAGAGGAATTACAAACAACTTCAAAGTACAAGACTCGGTTCCCTGCACCAGCTCCACCAGCAAGGAGTGCAGCTCGGGACCAGGTAAACCAGTTGTCACCTCAGTTGGCAGGATCAGTTCAGTCAAGCCTTTGTTTATATTGTTCTTAAACACGTTTGTTTAGTTTTATTTTCATTCACATTTCCTCTAGTGCTGTGGTTTATGAACCTTTTTGATTTACCCCCCCTTCCGTTTGTGGTTGAACATTTGGTCAAGGCCCACAAAAAGGTTGCTCCATCACCCATTGAGCCAGGGCCAAAATTAGAGATAGGTTGCTGCCTAGGATGCAACATGGGGGTGGAGGCTAAATTAAAAAAGACTGAATGATATGCATGTTTCTTTTCTGGTTTACTAGTTCCTGAAATGGGGGTGGAAGCAGGGGCAGGTAAACAAGTGGGGTGGGGGTCTGGGTTGGTAGATTGGGAGTGTTGGGTTGCAAGGAGTGGGCAGTGGGTGGGGGCACATGAGGTACTTGGCACCGTGGGAGCACCTTGGAAACATGTACCTCTTGGTCTGGCTCTTTATTCAGCCACAGTTCCAAGAATATCTAAGCCCCAAGTTTCTCCCTACACTACACCAAATGACCATAAAATCCACCATTGAGCTTCTGGGTGGCCAGAATTTCAATTTGCTTCTATATTTTTTAAAGGAAAATCATATTTTTTTTCGAATCATAATATCTATGCAGGACATTAGTGGTGAGGGAAGCCATTAAGATAACTCTGTGCAACTTTGTCATTACTGCTAGTGTGAATTGTCCTGTAGATTTAATTTGCTTTGTTGTTGTGTCTGAAAAACAGTTTTAAAATTGTCCTTTGAGTCTAAAAAAGGTTTCCATTGTAGAAGAAAATCAAAATTATGCAGTATTCACAGTCAGGAGAGCTAGACTAACCTTACTAAGGTGAGAGCTTCCAGAGCAGGGCATGTTTCCTGCTTCTTGAAATGAAAATTTGTCCACGAATCTAGAACATTTCAGGATACTGCTCAGTTCCTCATCAATTTCCACGGCTTCTCCTACCTGTAAGAACAAGGCCAACTTGTTGGGACCCCAGAGAATTGTATTGCAAGGTACAGGTACTGTGATTACATGACATACAGTGTGATGAAAGTGTAGTGCCCCCAACCTGACTGGTAGTACATTTAGATAACAGCCTGCGTGGGCTCGTTTCTGTCCCTAGAGCTGCAGCCCCTGCATTCGGCATGCTGACAGTCAGTACTGAAAGTCAATACCTGATAGAATTATCTTTAACAAACAATATTTTACTTTGAAAGTGATGTTGGCATCAAGTTCCAGCTTCTGCTCATAGCCCGTGATTCCACCGTTGTAAACAGCCCGACACTTTACTTTCACTGCATCTTTCGGTACTTTAAACAGACGGAAGGTGGCTGAGACAAACTTGTAGTCCCCTGGAATATACAGCATATTCATATTACTTCTGGTAAACAAATGTGTGTGGAAAAAGAATCTATACAGACGTGGATATAGTTGTATCCATTCAGTATGTATTCTCTGCGCACACTTGGGGGCATTTATGATAACCCTGCATGCAAGTACTTGAGCAAATTCATGCCCCTTATTGCTCATTCAATAAGCACTTGCATCTGGAGTCTCGCTGCACTTTGGGCCTTCTGGTCGGCCCCAGACTGGCAATCTATGGGTTCTGGCAAATGCCAGAGGGGCTGCTGTAACGTGCCACAGTCACTATTTATTGGGCTGGTGGGGGCTGTTTGGGCCTCTGTGTACTTAAAATGTCAGGGCCTATTTTGAATCCTAGTTCAGACCTGCTTCTGGCAGATTAAAAATTCTGTATAAGGTGCTGTGTTTGCCAGCTCTTTCTAACACTTGTGCCTCAATGATGTACAAGTTAGAGAATTGTTAGGGGCCAGGGGAAGGGGACACCCCTATGCCATTCCCCAACTGTCCCCAGGCATTGATGGTGTACATAACTGTACATAATATTTACTGAATTACAATAATTACCAATAATGTTTTTCAGCTCCTCATTTACGGTAATGTATCTGGCAGTGACAAGACGTGGAGTGCAAAAGCCAATATCTGCAGCGATGTCAAACAGTTCCTTCCATGTGAGTGCCCCCCCAAGGCCTTCACCTGCATTACAGGATATGGGACATCATGAGAAGGCCATGCCATGTTACTGTATGTCAATCACATGGTAACTAACTGGATATATTCATCGGACATTACATATACACAGGGAATTATATAACTTCTATATATCATTACTGGCATTACTTACTATAAGGCAATTATTAGAAGCTCACTGCCTTAGTTCTATTATATAGACATATACTGTAAGTGTGTGTGCTCTGGTCACTACAGTAGTGCCATGTGAATGAAATAAAGTTGACCTACCCCACAGGACTTTGCTTTCCTTGAGTTCAGCAGGGAGTGCCTTGTTAATATACATATCACTGAAGTATATTTCACCACCATCCTGGTAATAAGAGTCATTTATTTGAATTTCATAGGCTAACAATGCCCTATGCCTAGCTTAATTTTTCCTTGTGTGAGGGGAGTAGCTAATTAACAGGTCACCAAACAAGCAGATTTGGGCCTGATTTGGCCACCCACATTCTGTGCAAAATCAGTCTGATCCAATCATTGGCCTTAGGGCCGAGGATCTGATTTAGAGTTTCCACGTTTTCTAGGTGTCGAGAGGTGTCATGTAATTTGGGGGTGGGGCTATGGTATAAGGGGCGGGGAAATTGGCAGGTGTGATCAGGAAAGGTGGATGGGGTCAGTAAATAGACAGGGGAACAGAGCTGGGCCCATAGTTACTGTATAAAGGATGATTGGCAGCAGAGAGGGTCAGGAAAGGGAGGGATTTATAGGCCATTACAAAGTTATCAGCAAGTTCATTAGCTGGTGATTTATCGACTAAACTGGTCAAACACCGGCCAGGTGGCAACCCTAATCTGATCATTCATTGGGGACCACGAGCCATTCATCTGTGAAGACCTGACGACAAGGACTGCATCAATGTGCTGGCGCTCTCCTCCCTCAACAGGATTTACAAACCTGGCCAAGTTTCAGACAGGTATCAGTTGGACACGCCTGTTGGTGGGCCACATACATAGGCACATAAGCTGCTGAAATAGCCAAATCAACAGCTTATATCTACCTATTGATGGGCACCTTAATACAACCAATAAGCTGCATTATGGCACATCAGGTTTCCACAGGAGACCCACGGTGACCTGGCGTGACATCACTTTGCATTCAGGGTGGGCAGCAGATAGCACATTGTGCTGCGGATAAAGGGGTTTTGGGTCTGTGGGCAAAAATGTATTTTGCAGAAGGCAGTTGTGAGTCAGGTGTGGGTCCTGTAATGGGAACTTGGGTAGGTGTTTGCCTCACAGTGTTCCTAGAAGGATAATGTAAATTTGAGGTGGCACTAGAGCTCCCTCTTGTGGCTGATATTTTTAGATATGGTAGCAGTTACTGCCTTCCTTGTTGGAATGCAATAATGCGAGAATCATGGGGACACTGCAAGAACCACATGGCCACCCAGATTTTGTGTAAAATGCAATTTGTTTAATGTTACCTTTAAAACTCTATATGCTTCTCTTAGTACTGCCTTTTTGTCTGGGGAAAGGTTTATTACACAGTTAGATCTGTAATAAACAGAATCAATATTTATTCATTACATTTAGCAAAATTACAATCCGAAAGGAAAAGATATTCATTTTCACTTACATGATCACATCATATCTATTGTCCTTGATATTGGCAGCTTTCAGATCTTCTATGTACCCCTTAACGAAATCCACATTGGGCAGCTGGAATCCAAATTTCTCAGTGTGGAAAACAATGTATTTTCTCGATAATTCCAGCTAAAAATATGAAACATAAATGAGCATTAAAATATTATTTTTCTATTATTATAATACAGGTATGGGACCTATCATCCAGAATGTTCAGGAACTGGGGTTTTCTGGATAAGGGGTCTTTACCTAATTTGGAACTTTATATTTTAAGTCTAGTAAAAAATCATTTAAACATTAAATAAACCCAATAGGATTGTTTTGCTTCGAACAAAGATCAATTATATCTCAGTTGGGATCAAGTACAAGGTACGATTTTATTCTTATAGAGAAAAAGGGAATCTTTTTTAAAAATCTGAATTATCTTCTATGGAAGATGGCCTTCCCATAATTCGGAACTTTCTGGATATTGGGTTTCCAGATAACGGGTCCCATACCTGTACTATAATAATGTGTGCACTCACTTGTTCATCCGTCATGTCTATTCCTGTTACGTGGCCTTTCTGTCCAACCAGCTTACTGAGCATATAACAATCCCGGCCACTGCCGCTGCCCAGATCCAACATGATACAGTTCTCCAAACTTTCTGGCACAGACAGTCCGCAGCCATAGTACCTACATAACCAAAGCTGAAATTAGAACTGACATATTGGTTATTTATGGTAATTTTACTTGTTTATATTACAGGACAAGTCAGTGGGCTTATTCACCCATGCAAGGGGGGTCCACAGGAGTTCCTGCTTGAATGACACCTAGCTAGAAATTGGGCAGATATCGAGCAAACAAAGTCCTGTCAGTGAGGACCACGTTGGTGTGTTGATGTGGCCCTCTTCCAACCTTTCCAAATGAGTGGAGCTTTTAATGTATGACCAGGAATAGGGTTTTAATTGGATAAAAAAGGGACATTTGCAGACAAATGGCAGCTGCTTCTTTGGAACAGGGCATCACAAGTTACCAAAGCTAGACATACACACGCCCTTCACACCAAGTTGGCAACTTGGCAGATATGATTGTTTCATAAAGTCACACCAACCAACTTTTCAGATCTGAACAAACTGCTAATCATTGTAGAACAATGATATCTGTAGTCATTATTTATTATACATACACACCTTGAATATTACACTAAAGTATGAAGATCTCTGGTATATGGCTGCCACAATCCCCCTGCCGTAACCCTGGGGTATAATATCAGTTGATCTGGTGGGGAACAAGCAACACTGGCAAACTGCTCAGAATTGGGTGGGCTGGGAAGCTGTCAGTAGGCTGCCCACAAACCTTTGCACACACCACTTGTTATTTTCTAGTTGGCCTGAAGCACAGCAGACAGCCTGGTAGAGTAAAATGTCAGGTTAACCATTCCTCACCGATACTGGAATAAAGTTGCAGTTTAACATTAGTTGGACACCCTTGATACATGTACTGCACACATCTAAAAAAAGCCTTGGCCGCAGCACACAATACCGTGAGGAGATGTCTTCATGAATTTGATCTAGCGCAGCTTTTAGGTGCAGGGGCAGTGGCTTAGAAGGAGCAGCACAAGCAGAAGTTTTCAGGTCCTTCGTATTACTCAGCTGCTTTCCATAGTAATTCTGGGTTGAGAAAAGAGAAAAAATGGGTTCATTTTCCTGTGGCCCTGCTGCAAGCCCAGGAGCTCTAAGGGCAATGACACATAAGGAGATTAGTTGCTCTGCGATTAATGTGTAGTGGTGGCGGCTAATCTTGGAATTCTTTCCTACCGGTGGTAATATAAATGTCCGGTAGGAAAACATATGTCACTTCAGCTTTCACTTCAAGTTACCTCGCGAGGACTTTGGAAAGCTGAAGCAACGCGTATGTTTCCCTACTGGAGATTTACATCACAAGGCATCTAATGTGTCATTGCCCCGAGGAGCACAAAATCGGTCTCCTTAGTGCAACAAATAAAACAAATAAAAAAACTAGACAAACTGAAATGTTGCTATAAATAAGATATTCTATAACCTACTAAAAGTTGACTTTTAGCCCTTTTAAACAAATGGAATGATGGGACATGCTAATTACAGGACACCACCATTGAAAGAATAGGCTGGGACTGGCCTTACCCTATACATGGGGGGGGGGGGGTTGGGGGTTGTAGGCCACCTTTCCCTCTGTTTATCCTGTTGTTACCTTGACTTCTTCATAAGTTTTCAATGGGCTGGAATTTTCTGTGGCAGAACTGTGAAAAAGAGCAGAAAATACAATTTTTTTTTTCTAAACATCGCTCAACACTTTTTTTTTAAATAGAGCACTATCCCACCTATTCCCACTGAAATGAATGGTGTGCCGCGCGGTACTATGGTGTGCTGCCATGTGACTTGTGCTCCACGTGAGCCGGGGGAGGTTAAAGCAAAGTTTGCCCCATCTGTATATAGGAATGAGAAGGTAACATTGTCAGGAGTCACGCATTACTAGGCACGCCACAGTATTGTGGATTTATAGCAATAGTATCCTGTTAAAAAGTGCTCTGAGTTTCCTTACAAAGAGGGATTTCCAGTCAGTGGGTATAGCACCAACTAACACCAACCAAAAGAATTTATGGCTGAAAAAACTTATGGCACCCCCAGAAACTCTTGTAGTTGGTGCCAGTCCAGGCATTGCCAGTAGCTTGAGTGGGGGTTGCAGTAGCTTGAGTGGGGGTGGCAGTATCTTCAGTGGGGGTTGCAGTAGCTTGAGTGGGGGAGCCAGTAGCTTGAGTGGGGGTTGCAGTAGCTTGAGTGGGGGTGCCAGTAGCTTGAGTGGGGGTTGCAGTAGCTTGAGTGGGGTTGCCAGTAGCTTGAGTGGGGGTGCCAGTAGCTTGAGTGGGGGTTGGAGTAGCTTGAGTGGGGGTTGGAGTAGCTTGAGTGGGGGTGCCAGTAGCTTGAGTGGGGGTTGGAGTAGCTTGAGTGGGGGTGCCAGTAGCTTGAGTGGGGGTGCCAGTAGCTTGAGTGGGGGTTGCAGTAGCTTGAGTGGGGGTGCCAGTAGCTTGAGTGGGGGAGCCAGTAGCTTGAGTGGGGGTTGCAGTAGCTTGAGTGGGGGTGGGGGTGTTGGGGCAGGCGCCATGGGTGAAACTACAGAGGAATGAGACCCAGCGGCTGCAGGGGGGCCCAGGAGAAATAGTGGATCCCATGAAGTCCTAATTAGTAAACAAATATAATAAACAAAAACAAATTCAATAATTTTATTGGTAAAACAAGTCAAGTCAACCTCTGCATATTTTTGGGGGACTGAATATAAATTTGTTATGGGTCCCAATAATATCTTGTTATGCCACTGGCAGGCCAAGGGCTCCCTCAATCTTAGCCCCCCATTGCTTGAGCTGAAATCGCTGAAGTTTCCTCTCAAGGCGTATGCCATCTCACTTGCAATTTACATTCTAGCCGGTGGGATGGCATTTTGGGGAGATTAGTTTCCCGCGACAAGGGAGATTTGTCACAGCGACTAATCTCCCTGTCTGTCACAGCCCTTAAAATCATGTTCTTTAGGACACACAATTAAGGAAATTCTTCTTAATCCTAATTTGCGTAGGCAAACAAGGGGTCTGGGTTCAGTTCAGAATATATTCAAAGATTCGAATCCCAAAAAAGAAGATTCAGTGCATCCCTAGTTACTATTGCGCTCCTGATGCACGTGGTTTGGGTTCAGTTCCAAGGGGTGACAACCCATGTCATGCCAGTCTCCCACCCAGTAACACCCCTAAACACACACATCACCATTATCACTATCACGACTGAGTGATCTGTTTGTAACCTACTTAAAGGAGCCCAGGCACAATGCAGTTACACTGGAACGCTGAAAACCAAACCTTTACTCTACGGCCTGCATCCCCATAGAGACTACATGGCTTCTGCTCCAGGAGGCAAGATAGTGCTCACTAAAACCAAAAAGGTCTGTAGGGTGGATATGGGCAGGTAAGTAGTGGAATTCAGAACATTTAAGTACACAGAGGCCCCCACAGCCCCCACAGGCCCAATATATAGTGTATATGGCACCTTACAGCAGCCCCTCTGGCATTTGCCAGAACCCACAGATTGCCAGTCCGGGCCTGGATGCGGAAGCCTGCGTATATTTATATTTGCTGACACTCAGTTGCTGGTCACATTATATTGGTTTAGGTAAATTCCATTTGATTAATCACATATATTTAGATGCAAAATGCAATATGAATTGTTTTACTGCACTAGTGGTGGGGCTATTATATTAATGGTGGAATAATTTGTTAATATAAATGCACTGTACTATGCAGTATCACAGTTATGCCAAGGCCTACCTTATGAAGTGTCACTACAGTTGCTGAGAGGCTCAGGCCCATTGTGCACAGCAATCTGTATGAGGAAATCCTAAACATCTCCCCCTACTGTCAACCAGCTGCATAACAGGCAGTGTATACATTAGCTACCTGCTGTATGGCAGGGTACTTTGCATTCTGGGTAATAGACTGCATATTGTTAGGGTTATCTAACTGCCTTAGCATATGTAGGGGTTTACCAAAAATGGACCCTTAGGACAGACACCCCCAGACTAGGCCACTGGTTGGTCCTAGTTAAACAGGGACACTGGGATGACTGGGTTCTAAATAGTTAACAGGGAGTATACCTGTAGTTTCGGGTTATGGCCACCGGGTGGTGCATAGGCCCATATAAAGGGTTGCAGCCATGTGCTGGCAGACATTTTAGTCCAGGGACTGTGCAGGTAGTGTGCACTCCCTGGCACAGTTACTAGATAGTAGTTTCAAGTAATAGGACATTCTAGGAGTGTCATGTAGGACACCAAGGTAGAATGGGCGGATATTGCCCCTCCAGGAGTGGTAGTGGGGTTAAGAT
Source organism: Xenopus tropicalis (assembly GCF_000004195.4). Taxonomy (NCBI): domain Eukaryota; kingdom Metazoa; phylum Chordata; class Amphibia; order Anura; family Pipidae; genus Xenopus; species Xenopus tropicalis. Next base: position 28,873,519 of record NC_030683.2, read on the forward strand.
CCCCCAGCATTACATCTGCTGGAGTGCAGGATACAAAGTGGCTAGGTAGGTGGATCAAGTCCCCGCTAGTCAAGGAGGCCGGATCTGAGGGTGCCATACGATAGTACCGGAGTGGGTCCCTGTGGTGTAACGTCCTAGCGTGAGTACTGGGAGAACCCCATAAGGGGGTGTCTTGCCAATAGTACCGGGGATAGCACCTAGAGGGGAGCAAATCTGAGAATCCCATGAGGTAGTACCAACAGAAAAAGGTTCTCAATGAGAAGTAAGGAGTATATGCCCTGCAATGTGTATAAATGATGTGCCACTCCTGGAGAGGTGTCTGCCTGAATAAACCTTTGCATCTATTTCACATATACAACTGTGTCTGCTGTGAATATCTACCAAGCCCAGAGGACCACTACCCAGCTGGTAAGGAATAACCCCAAGAGGGAGTATATCACACCAGGAGTAAGTGGGTCCCAAAAGGGGCATAGCATCCTGATCATTTCCCAGGGGGTGGATTACAGTTCCACAACACCATCCCTGGGTGGAGGCACGCCATTAAAGGGAGAAATCCCTGTAAACCCCCATAGTAAGTGGGGGCTCAGGACTCCTGTAGCGCCATAGTATAGTGCTCCAATAGGTAGTGCCACAGAATCTGCAAAAGTGGGCTACACATATTATTGTACTACGGTTCTTCCACTTCAGCTTATTCTTCCGCTTCTTCTTCTTAGCACCCCCCATTTTCTAAACGCTCCTACAGTTTTAGGGGTACAACACCCAAACTCTTCACACCTCTTCGCCCTATAGCGGAGCAGGTTGCTTGTGCTTTTCTAACTGACCCCGCCCCCATCTTTTTGTGGCGTCGCTCCGGACCCCCCAATTTTCCCATTGACTTTGACAGGGAAGATTTTCAAACTGCTGCCACTCTTACAGCTTTGAAGCTACACCCCCCAAACTTGAATAACATGGGGTCACCCTGAATGAAAATGGATGCCCAAAAGTGGGTGGAACTACTGCCAGCCAATCAGATTGTACCTTTTGATTTTAATGGAGGAAATCCAACCTGCTGCCATTCTCACAGTAATAAGCCGGGGTCCCCAATTAAAAATTTAAAATGCTGCCATTCTTATACTATTTACACCAGGGTCCCAAAGCTTTGCAGAGTTAGTCACTGGGTCACAATAATTCAAGGTTTGAAAAAAAAAATAAAAAATGGGTGGAGCCACAGACAGCCAATCTGATTTATTTCATTGATTTTAATGGGGAAATTTAAAGTGCTGCCTTTCACACATGTTTAATGCCAGTGTCCCCAAACTTTTCACAATTTGTCACTGGGGGACTAAGGTCAAAGGTTAGGAAAAGTGGGCGGAGCCACATTTCCTCCCATTACATTTCATTGGTTTATATTTAAACTGATGCCATTAAGTATTAATTCCAGGGTTGTTAAACTTTGCAGAGTTAGTCAATGGGTATTTGCAGTTCAAGCTTAGAAAAAGTGGGTGGAGCAACCAACAACCAATCACATTTCACCTATTTACTTTCAATGGTGAAGTGTAAAATGCTGTTAGTCCCATAATTTTTAAAAAAACCTGCTGTGTAACTAAGTGGCTAAAGCAAGACAGGAAAAGGGCTATCTGGCCATGATGGAAGCACTCCTGATAGGAGGCCAAATGTGCCTAATGTGTGGCTCCTGCTTTGGATGTGATGATGGTGCCATGTTTATACTGCAAACAAATCACAGCAGCAATCTTTTAGTTACAGGCACTACATTTCCCACAATACTCTGCACCTCTGTGAATAAAAAGTGAATTTACCCATTATAGGGGGTGCTAACAGTGCCACTGCTTCCCTTATACTCCCTAGGGTTAGACCTAACCTTTTCCCTGCTGTTCCCTACACGGTCACACAGTAACCAGGCATGACAACAAGTGACAGAGCCACATATACACATATATACGGTGCATACAAAGTTATAGAGCAGCTTACAGTTCTCATAGCACAGTGTACACTTCTCTATAAAAGAACACTTCATCCTTCCCCATAGTAACACAAGGACATACTAAACACATTAGATATCATTTGTATAATGCAAAAACAGAGCCTTTACCTGCAAAGTGACATTTTCTGTAGGGCGACCGGTCAGGATAAGAGGCCGTCCCTTCCTATTTTTGGTTAAAAAGTGAATTTACCCCATTATAGGGGGTGCATACAATGCCACTGTTTTCCCTTATACACTTACAATATATTATATTTAAGAGAACAAACCTTGGATTTTTCATTTGAATACATTCCCTAGGGTTAGACCTAACATTTTCCCTGCTGTACCTGAAAGACCAGATTGTGCTATACACTGTCACACATTAACCAGGCATGACAACAAGTGACAGAGCCACATATACACATATATATACGGTGCATACAACGTTATAGAGCAGCTTACAGTTCACATAAGACAGTGTATACTTCTCTATATAAGAACACTTTATCCTTCCCCATAGTAACACAAGGACATACTAAACACATTAGATATAATTTGTATATTGCAAAAGCGGAGCCTTTACCTGCAAAGTGACATTTTCCAAAGGGCGACCGGTCAGGATAAGAGGCCGTCCCTTCCTACATACATTTTTTTCTTCTTGCCACTCCCTCCCAACATGCACTTATGGACTGTGTACAGCTATGCCATTAGCTATATTCATGTGTGTGCTTGTGGGGGACAGTGACGGGCAGATTAATCAAAATGTCAGTTTAGAGCTTAATACATAAAACTCACCCATGTTCTCTTCATTCCTATGGGATTTTTAGAAGGGTATTTATCAACAGGTAAAAGTTAGAACTCACCATTTGATAAAAGCACTTCTAAAAACCCCATAGGAATAAATAGAACATGGGTGAGTTTTTATGTATTAAGCTCTAAACTCACATTTTGATAGATATGCCCCTAAAGCCGGCCACACAAGCAGCGATATTCAGTGCCTGTATGGCGGATAGACAAAGGTGCCCAAGCAAAATCTATATTTAGGGCTGAATCAGCAGGTGGAGGTAGAATTTCTATTATTTCTACCTCCATATCTGACGATTCAGCCCAGAACATCAGTGGAGGGAATGAACCAATGGTCGCACAAAAGATCGCTATTGCTACGTGTATGGCCACCTTAAGAGTAGTTGAGGGGAAAGCAAAGCTATACTGGCCGCTATATACATCTGCTAAACCCACAAATAAACCCTGCACACCAGAAAACAATCTATCAGGGAGGTACTGTAGTTAAAAAACATGTTTTATTTACCAAGTTATTATACAGCAACAATATTGCATTTGTGACAAAGAGAGTTCCCTTGACAAAGGTGTTCAGCCGAAACGTTGGGGTATTCTCTCATTCAGTGTATCTGCTTTCATTTCCTTTTTCAGTGGGTGGTATGTATTGTTTTGTTTAATGATGGATATTATTATTTTTTTCACAAATGCAATATTGTTGTTGTATAATAACTTGGTAAATAAAAATGTTTTTTAGCTACAGTACCTCCCTGGTTTATTTGTGGGTTTTGTTGGTATATATAATCCTCTTATGTGGGGATACAATATACTGTAGATATGACACAAGCAAGCCTTCCTGTGGTAACAACCTTCCCCCCCCCCCCTTGTGGCCATAAAAACTTGTATGATTGACCATAGAGTTTCCATTTCTAAAGCTTCATTTCTTAATGTCTTTATCACACAAGACAACTCATTACATATCTCTGTCTATGACAAAGTAACATAAACAAATGGATTTTCAGGGATAATCAGTTGTACTGTGTTTGTGTGAGGTAAAGCTTATTATTTGTAGAATTATGACATCTAACCCCACAGGCTATAATCTTTATTTGGACCATTATATAACTTGCTGGTCTCTGTGCCTTGAGTGAAGGAACAATTCTGCTGGATCTGCATCATGAACTGTGTTGAGAACAGGGCCAGCCTTAGGCTGGTTGGACCTATTGGGCACAATCGGGCCCTGCACCTATAACAGTAATATACTCCTAAGTCTTTCATTGTGTATAATGTGCTTGAGGTTCCAGTAACCACTCAGTCTCACACTGGATATAATATAAATAAATTCTGTTAGGCTGCCATGCATTCACAGGCTTTCTTGGCTGCTTTTCTCACTGCCTGCAGGCATGGTTGCCTCATAGACTGCTTGTAAAACATGGGATCCTTCCTAAAGTTTCAGGTAGATATCAAGCTGCCATCTTCAAAAAAGTTTTTGAAACCAAACATCTTCAGCATGTGCAAATTACCTGGCAGGGCAAGTTCCTAGGGATGCATTCTGTAGGAGCTGACTTCTGGTTCTCTTATGAGATGGTTCAGTGACACCTTGATATATATTGCTGGATTGGAAAAAGGATGGAAAAACCAACACTCCTTGCATTCACCTCACTCCCATGGTCCCAATGATATCTAATATACCTACTTACATAAATCTAATACAACACCTTATGTAAATCTAATCTAGAAACAGTAGATGGCGCCAAATAGCTCGGCAAACGTTTCCCAAGCCACTAGCTTTGTGGCTCTTACCACGACTGGAGTTTGCTGTAGATGTACAAAAGCACAGATCTATCCATGGGTCCCACTAGTGCCCTGAATATAGGAGCCACTGGGGCTTGGAGAAGGGTTTGGAAGAATAATTAGGGCCTAGGTCTCTTGCACAGGTCCCTTATACACCACTGGAAACTTCTCTTTATAACACCTCTGTGAAATCATTGTCACTTGCTTTGCTGTCCCTTTCATTACAATTATACCATGTAGCTTATTTATAAATGGTCTGTCCAATCACTATTTCTGAGATACTGTTTGGTCATTGCTGGAGTCACAGGTGTGGGGCCCTGGAAAGCAGGGTGGAGAGAATATTCACCTTCTGGCTGTTGTTGGACTACAACTCTCACAAGCGATGAGTATGTATTATAGTAGTGTGTTCCATTATGAACTACTAGAAAGGAGATGATTTTAAAAGACATATTGTGTAAAAATCAAGAATGTCCCAGCGCATTATGCTCTTCTAAATATAGATTGAAAGTGCTGAGAAAAGCTGTGTTTTGGGTTGATCTTCTGAGAGTCTCTGTGAAAACCCCACCAGTCGCACCCATCTTTTCCACATCCTGATGCCTCCTTTCTGGGGCAGTGCAGAGGGGCCGGCAGCACTGAGCACACAAAAAAGATAATGTTCGTAAACTTGAAGGCACGGTGAGGCGTGCCGCATACCTCCTGGGAAGAAATTAGCCAAAGTCTACAATCGGGGATCCAATGCTTTGTGTCATTATCACTTAAAGGAAAAAGAAAGGTAAAGTCACTTGGGGGTGCCAAAATGTTAGGCACCCCCAAGTGACTTTAACCGCCTACCTTTTACCCCGGGCTGGTGCCGCTGTCAGGAGAAAACAGCACCAGCCCGGGGCACCTGGAGCGCAGCACTTCCTCCTTCCGCCTTCCACTTCCTAAACTGCCGGTGGCCGGGCATGCACAGTAGAGCGAAAAAGCCGACTTAAATGTTTAAGTTCGGCTTTTCACTCTACTGCGCATGCGCGCGCAGCGAAGCCGGAAGGAGGAAGCGCCGGCAGCTACCCCGGGCTGGTGCTATTTTCTCCTAACAGGGGCACCAGCCCGGGGTACAAGGTAAGCGGTTAAAGTCACTTGGGGGTGCCTAACATTTTGGCACCCCCAAGTGACTTTGCCTTTCCTTCCCCTTTAAGGGCTGTGACACACGGGGATATTAGTCACCATACAACAAATCTCCCTTGTTGCGGGCGACTTATCTCCCCGAAATGCCATCCCACCGGCTAAAATGTAAACCACCAGTGGGATGGCATACGTGGCTCCGCGATTTGCCGAAAGCCCAGAAGTTGCCTTGAAAGGAAACTTGCGTGACTTCGGCAAATTGCGGCGCCACGTATGCCATCCCACCGGTGATTTACATTATAGCCGGTGGGATGGCATTTCGGGGAGATTTGTCGCGTGGCAACTATTCTCCATGTGTGTCACAGCCCTTATAGGGAAAGGAAAGCTCCATCCAAGAACAGGTCATTTGTATTTGTCACAATGAAAGCAACTTTGCAATATTCATTCATTATACATTTTTATTGGAACTGGGATTGTCTAAAACAGTATATGCCTGGCTGTGTATATTCTCAGCACTGCTGGTTTTGACTCCGGAAACAATGTAGCAGAATCTGTCCGAATAACAGACCTACTGTAGAAGAGACCTGATTCCTGTTCCGCTATTTTAGAGAGAAGGTACACGGAGCTACTGAGTAGCAGCTACTTGTCAGGGCTAAACGCCAGAAAATACCCTGCTATAGACAGTACTTAGAATTGCCTCTGCTTAAACATAAGGACAATTATCAGTAAATGATCAGCATTGTCTACTTTAGTAGCCGTGACAAGTAGCTGCTACTAGTAGCTCTGTGTCTCTTCACCCTAAAATGGTGTAATAGGAGTCAGGTCTATTCTAGGTCTGTTAACCAGATTCTGCTACACTGTTTCCAGAGTCAAAACCAGCAGTGCTGAGAATATAAGATTCTGCAACTACTTTTAATAGCAAATACATGTACATACAGGTTTAACACTTTAATTCACAGCAATTGCAGAAAAAAAGTAATTTATTAAATTCATAAAAAATAATAATCTCGCCACCCAGAACCTAAGGGCATGCCTTACAATTTTTTTTCACCACGGTAACTTTTTTAAATGACATAATAATAAAATTAATTAAATACAATAAAACAGGCAGCTTTCAAACATAGTTATTTAATAGCAAATGGTATAATAATTTCCATTTTCTTTACTTTTTTTAGTGATACAATTCATATGCTAACACTTACACTGTTATAAATCACACATTATGCTAATACATCATTAAATTCTGTTACAATCAGATTGCCCCATATTGTGTCAGTGAAGGTTCAGGGAGTTGTGGGTTATAGAGACTGGAGCTGGAGGGAAGCTAGCTGGGTGTCTGGGGTGGGGAGTCGCAGAATAGGGAATGCCGAGTGCTAGGATTCCTGCATGGCAGTTATGGTGCCACGTTCAGCCAATCACTGCCCCATGTGCTACAGATTCGGTGCTTTCATGGGTCACCTTCGGGCCTCCCTACTGAAGGAGCAGACTTGAAACATATTCCACAACACTGTATAACAGGGTGCATACAAACACATATACAATACACATTATACAAATACCAATTAATATAAAAGAGGTAAGTGACCCCTACACTATGTAAGAATCAGGAATGCCAGAAGAGATTTAGTAAGCGCCTTAAAGATCTGTTGGTGGGTGACGTCTAATGATCTTCGGAACCACTCACCCATCCCTAGCAACATCCTTTTGGGCCACAGCAGCTTCCAGAATTAGGAGCCTGATGCTGGTTCCTCGCCTTTTGGGCAAGCTGGAAAGGGTCCCTAATGATTTCCTGTTGGCAAAAAGAAAACACAATTATATCTGCGAGTCTGTCAGGAGTCTCTGCATAACAGACATATATATGATTTACTACAAATATTTCCATGCCATCCGGGCAAGCCCGGTTTCCCATTCAAATGAATTGATAGTTGGCAGCTGAGTTGTTCTGCCATACTAATACTTGAGATGACTGGAGCCTTGGGCTAGTGGCACATGCTCTGCTTTCTCCACCGGTAGGGCGCTGGTTCTGCCTGGGCAAAAGGGGTCTCATTTTACTAAAGCAGGAAGCGTCTCACTTTGACAGAAATTACATTAGAGGTCAAGTGAAAAACAGAACCACATTTCACCATGCCAAGGGCCCAGCTGTCTAAAGGTGCTCATACATGGGCAGATAGTGGCCACTAAATGCCCTCTCATTAGTTAGCTACCTAATGACCAGTGTACAGACTCATGACTATCCCTTTTCCAACTAATATCAGGCTATGTTATTATATTCAGTGAGCAGAGCTGAGGACATGGGTGTCGATGAGCCTGCGTGGAGCTCTTATGTGATTCAGTTGTTTGGATCAGCCTGGTCTAACTCTTCTGTGGCCAAAAAAGTCAAAAGCCAATTATCTGAAGACCTGCCCAAACACGCATTCACAATGGATTGGGTGGGCAGGAATGTTTCTCCTTCCTTAACCAGATAGGCTGGCATCACTTCTTGTGCAAAATCTTCCTATGTGGCCCACCATTGTGCTTCCACATTTTCCATCCTGAAAACCAGTCATAACCTTAAACCAGAATAATATAGAGTTGTACAGATATAAATACATAGGTATTAACTATTGTGATAAGGGTAATGTGGGTTTCTCCCAACACAAACAGAAAGTGGCCTTCAGGGTTAGTATTCTTGGCTATTATCTGTAAGGCAAACAGCCTTATTCCTTAATGATATCCTTTTGCTGAAACTGTGTGTGCATGGATTTAGAATAGGCCGACTGAGAAACATGAGGAATAATGTACAAGTCAAAACAAACAGTGACGCTATTCGGTAGGGATAAAGGGGTCCAAACCCACATGTGCTGTTTGCCACACAGCAGTAATGTAACTTGGTCTCACCAGGCCCCACTGCCAAAATTTGGGGGTCTGTCGAGAACTGTCCCTTCTAACCCTCCCCTCCTGGCCCACATTGTGCTGCAATTTTGTATGAATTCCCATTCCCACTGTTCTCTTTATATAGGGGCAAAAAGAAATATATATATAATCACTTTGTGGCTGAACTGTTTAAACAGACTTTTTGCATGTTGTGATATACAGTAACAAGGCTATGAATGCGCAGTGAGAAAGGAGCAGTTTTATCTCTAGGGAACACACTGGGCATTTAATGAGAGCGGACGTTGCAAGGTCAGCGGCGCTGCACGCCCCCATACTTATTAGGAATTAGGAACATTCTTTTCTTGTACAGACACAGAGTTCCATTCCCTCTATCATTCACGATAAAGCAAGAGTGGCGGGAGACTTCACACATCTGTTTGGCTCCCACATTAAGGGGCTGATTTACTTACCCACGAACGGGTCGAATGGAGTCCGATTGCGTTTTTTTCGTAATGATCGGTACTTTGCGATTTTTTCGTATGTTTTGCGATTTTTTCGGATTCTGTACGAATTTTTCGTTACCAATACGATTTTTGCGTAAAAACGCGAGTTTTTCGTATGCATTACGAAAGTTGCGTAAAAAGTTGCGCATTTTTCGTAGCGTTAAAACTTACGCGAAAAGTTGCGCATTTTTCGTAGCATTAAAACTTAACGCTATGAAAAATGCGCAACTTTTCGCGTAAGTTTTAACGCTACGAAAAATGCGCAACTTTTTACGCAACTTTCGTAATGCATACGAAAAACTCGCGTTTTTACGCAAAAATCGTATTGGTAACGAAAAATTCGTACAGAATCCGAAAAAATCGCAAAACATACGAAAAAGTCGCAAAATGTTCGTTTTCAAGTCGGAACTTTTCCAATTCGGGTCGGATTCGTGGGTTAGTAAATCAGCCCCTAAATGTTATAGTTTGCCATTATTTATACAAGACAGGAATGCTTTTACCAGCAAGAGTGTCCCCATGAAACTCCCTATATGTGTTGGTGGTCCATATTTTTCTGGATATAGGGTTTCTCTGTCATTTGGAGCACTGTGAACTCCACCGAAAAGCTCGTTTTTTTGGGTTTTTTTTTTTTTTGCAATGAACAACATATGTTATTCTAAGCAGCTTTCCTTTAATTAAAAATTCCTTAATTTAAAAATACCAATGGTTTTTAAACTAATGTGTAAATGTTAACAATGCAGCAGAAGCCAGCTGATGAAAACACCTGGAGGAGCACTGGCTTCTGCTACAGTGTTTCAAGGCTCCTATCCCATGTGATTATATTTTGCTAGCTGCTGTAGGACCACCATAAGAAAACTGTTCTGTCTTTTGGGCACTTAAATATGGAGGGCACCTATAATTTATAGTATATGATCTTAAACAAAATGTATGTAAATATGCAAAACAAACCCACTTATTCTAAGGAAGTAGCCAGAAGCTGATCACACCTGGTATAGAAGGGCAGCTTTTACCGGACCGTGTTTTTATAGGGCCATGTATGGCCAAGCTTTAATATCTGAAAACACAGCATCTACATTTCTTATCTTCATCAATTCTGATTGGCCACCTAAAGGAGAAGAAAAGGCATAAGGCTAATACCACACTGGGCTGATTTTTGCTCTGTGAAAAAGCACAGGCCGAGAATCAGCCCCTACGCTGGCATTACCCTTATTCCTTGCCTTCACCCGGAACCACTGCATCAGCCCAGTTGCAGGCACAAACAGCGGATTTCAGTGCAAAATGCATGATCAAGTGTTGCCGCGCCAGAAACCGCCACGTGTGCCTGCTCCCAGCCTGATGCAGAAGTTCTAGGTAGGGATGCACCGAATCCAGGATTCAGTTTGGTATTCGGCCAGAGGCACCGGCCCAGGTAAGTAATTATAATCACTGGAGGGATTCCTAACTTCTTGCAAAAACAATGTATTGTAAGATAAATAAAGAGCTGCATATACAAGCAGCGCTCTATATAAATAAAAATATACATACATGGAGTCACTGCTCCATACATCTATATTCTCTCCCCCCATTGGCTGTCCTGTTGGTATAAGAGTGGGCAAGGCATGTGCATATTGCCTAGTAAGGTGGTAATAGTGTTGAGTTTTCATGTTAGACTTTGTTGTGTCTGTCCTATCCTAAAAGACTGGCATATTTCCACAAAGCAACGGATATTCCTTTGTTCTTACAGCTGTACTTGACCTTGAATATCTGGAAGAAGGTGAAGGACAAGGACAGTAATGTGGAAAACTGCAGAAATAAATTAGTAGGAACACAGAGCTTATTCCAGATCCAAATGTTCCCACCAAGAGAAATAGCAGATACAGAGCTGCACGTGGCCAGCAATAAAGGTACATACTGTCTCTTTAAATTAATTAGTCCTTCCCTATATAAGAGTTGTCATTATCCATTTATATTTTGTAACCCAATCCATAACTTATAAATATTATTCTATATTAAAGGGAACCTGTCACCCTAAGAAATAATTCTTAATAACTTTCTTTCATGTTAGTTTAGCAAAATGAACTTTACTTACAGTATATAAATAATTTAAATCTGGTTTCCTTTAGTCTTTGAATTACACAATCACAGTGAGCATCATGTCAGGAAAGCTTTGCATCATGAGTGCTTAATGGAAAGCGAAAGTATTTGTCTTCCCCCCCCCCCCCCCTCTATGTCTCATGCATAGAGGTAGGACAGGCAAAATACAACTGACAGCTGGGATTTTTAAAAGCCTTTATAATGGGTATAGATGTGTTAATAAAAAAAGGAATTTCAATTTCATGTTTATGTCTCTTTATGTGTTATAGGTCCCCTGTAATAGTATTAATAGATTCTGCCTTCTGCCACTAGGTAGAGCATTCAGTGAAAACCAACAGCAGAGAAACTCTTCTAACATCACTGAAATATGAGATTGCTGCAAATGCTCCACACAACACTGAAACTGGAACTCTCTGAATTCCTATCACACCCTTCTAGATACACTACAATAATTTGCAGCTGATTGATTCCATAGACATCTTAAGGCTAATGCACACAGGGCAGATGTGAGCCACCTGTAAATCACATTGGTGTAAATATGCTAAAATTTGCTGCTACATAGACTTTCAAAGTAATCGCTGTGACCCTGGTGGTGCAGATCATGTGATTGTTCTGATGATTTTTTGCATGGGAAGCAAAACACTTGAAGTCACCTTATGTGACATAGCCTTTAAGGTATGAACAATCTGTGACAAAGCATGCAGATAGGATGGATGATGCAGCTTTAATTGATGCACGTATACACACAGTAACACTCATTTCTCACTGAAACAAATAGTGTGTCATCTGCAACATGTGTACCTTTAGGCTAATGGGGTGTTTGTCAGTGCTTACCACCATGAGGGGTGGTGGCAGGGAAAACATGGTTCTCTGGGTGATATCCAATGTTTTGGTGCCCCATCATTTTCTCATTGCAGAACACAAATGCAGGACTTTTGTATCCGTCAAGTTGATAGATAGGACCTAGCACATGCTGTAGCAGTGTTTCCCATTTACTTTGGATGAGGGGCGATTTCTAGCATTTATTTCCCTCTCCTACAAAGAGAGAAAAAATCTGACAAAACACTAGTTTGCCCACTGTGGCATTACCCTTAAAATCTGCTGCACCTCTACCTACTGTTATTACAGACAGCTAGTCTACTGTCTAGGCAAGTCTAACCCACCTCACATATGTTTGTGTGTGTACTCACCATGCTTAAAAGGTATAGTATTCCTTCATATTGCAACATAGTAACTCTATACACAGGGCAAATGTTTACTGAGGAATTACACTCACCCGTTTTGGTTGGCATTTGCTGGATAGGTCTCCCTTCTCACATGGGCGGAATAAAAATTCATCAGCAAACCTAGAGTTCTTTAGGATCGCACCCAATTCCTCATCAACTTTTACAACTTCCCCTTCCTAAAGGAAAGAAAAGGGCAATTTATTATCATTTTTGCTCAGCATGACTATATGCATGAATATTATCATAGAGACTGTGGCTGCTGCACTACCAAATGCCCCACGGTCAGAGGTTTCTGGTCACTGAAGCCTATTAAAAGAACTAAACGACCCTGCCCTAAATGGCTGAATGATAAAACAGGGCACAAAGGGAATTTAAAGATCTTTGGCATAGCACTTAGTTTATTTGTGAATAGTTATGTTTTTTAATCGGTTTGGCCGGTAGAGCACAGATTTTGATTGGTCTGTTAGGTCTGATATTCCAGCTGACCAATGACTGCAATTGAATTTACATATTGGGGACTGATTCTCAGCCTGTGTTTTTTTTTTAAAGCTAGCTATAAACCAATAAATCCGCTCACAAATCTTTGCCTAATTTGGCCATACATATGCTGGGCCAAACAGGCTTATCTGATTGTTTGGCAAAACCGTCTGGAGAGGGGAGGACTGCATCAACGTGCTGATGCGATCCTCATCCCAAAGGGTTTTTTAAACCAGCCCAATAGATATCTGCCTGATTTTTATCCAGATATCAGTCAGACAGGCCATCAGAAGGTCCCTATACACAAGCCAATAAGCTCAAGTCAGGAGGGGCTGAGTCTTCAGCTTTTATTGGCCCATGTATGGCCATCTTAGGTAGACTGTTAGGTAAACTAAAGCAGCTATATAAGTCAGAGCTAGTGCCTGCCTGGCTCTTGAAATGTTTAGTTGCCTTCAGGCCAAGTAATACTACCTGTGAAGAAACAAAGGTATGCATATTTAATAAAGATGCTTGAAACAAACACTGATTGTGTATGGCTAGTGCAAAGTAAGGTAAGGTATTGCCTTTACAGTGTTCTATACCTTGAAAGTAAAGTTTGCATCGAACTGCAGCTCCTCTTCACAGCCTGTGATCCCTCCATTGTAAATAACTTGCCACTTTTCCTTCGCCTTGCCCTGGGGCAGTTTAAAAAGACGGTAGGTGGCAGATACAAAGCTGTAGTCACCTGTAACATACATTAGAAACTACATGAATCACATCAGATTCACAGTGCAGACAAACTGAGTACTGGAATAATGAACTAGGCAACCTCTTGCAGCTTGAACTGGAAATCCTTTAAAGGGGATGCAAGCAAACATCAATATAACATTCACATAATAAACAACTTTTTAATACCTAAAGATTTTAGTGGCTTATATTTTTTTGTAAAATAAATTGTAATTAATTGCAACTGACAGTATATGTCTGTTCCTTTCTGCACTGCTGGTACAGATACAGGGCTATATTTTGCTCTTGCATATTTGGCTATTGGAGCATGAGCAGTACAGTTTACATACCAGAGTAAGAGGTGCCACCTTCATCCTCTACTCTAGCTACAATCTCAGCCTTCCCTATTTTTCAGGGGTCCGAGTGTAAATCTAAGCCAGTGTCAGCAGGGTGGCAATATACATCCTACACATCGTATTACTGCAGGCAGATATGGAAAGTTAAAACTATAAATTTTTAAAAAACTCAGGGAAGAAGTTGCTCCTTGGTAGAACACCCAGAAACCATTAAATGGACCAGGTATGCACACTAACAACTACTTTATGGAGTCATAAAGGCCAAGGGCAACACATATTAAAAAAAAAAAGTTTCAAAGTCAGACCTTGCATGTTATGGCACTTTCTTCAAGCCTATGAACATAACTGAGATAACACTTCAAGGTCTTCATTTTAATTAACATTCTAAAAATTCCTCTGTGCAACCTAAGCAACCCAACATGCCACACTGAAAACAAACCTTTTAGTTTATATTTTACAGACGAAAGAATCTTTTATATTTCAGAACCTTGCTGAACCCTTGAACTGATCCCTAGGAAACTCCCTGTGTAATTAGTCACTGTGCCAATTTGTGAAACCAGGACTTTTTACCCACTATGTAGTATTTTTCTCAGAATGCCAGGGTAAAAAGGGTACCAGGAAACATGTGCTGCTAGTTGCCTGTGATTTACCAGGTGCAAATTAATGTTCTCCTTGGTAAAGCACAGGGCCGCCATCAGGGAGAGGGGGTACAGTTGTGAAAGGCCCCATGAAATCTTTTACTGTAAGGGGGCCCGGTCACGTTGCAATTTGCTTAACTTCCACAAAACCTGCATAGTACACTATATAACTTGCCTAGGAACTTAAGTAACTTGCATATTAAGCAAAAGACAACGCAGAGAAGGTTTGCAGGGACAAACGCCACTAAGCCCCCAATGAATTAAAAAGCTTAAATTAGGATCTCTTTAGTGAATTATACATGAGCTTTCCAGCAGGTATTGGTTGCTTATTGGGCCCCACAGCAACATCATTGGGCCCCTACACTTATGCAACTTGCATAACTTATGCAAAATCTTTTGAAGGAACTTTCAGAATTTACATATAAACTCCACTGTCCCCAATTAAAATACTGACTTATAAGCACATTAATTATTTTTAATATTTTTATGAACTACTATTGACTAGTTATTGGGCCCCACAGCAATATCATTGGGCCCCTATACGTACGCAATTTACGTAGCATATGAAAAACTTACATTACTTATCTATGCATATGGTACTGAAAGTTTGTGTTCATGGATTGCCCCATATAAATAACTTGTGCAGGGTCCTACAGTTTATGATGGCGACCCTGGTAAAGCAGCATTAAGGCAGGTGTTAAACTTTGCACCTTCTTCAGCAAAGGCAATTAACCTGTATTTTGAGAACTGGGAAAAATGGCCATTTGCTCTTCTAGATAAAGCTGATATGCCAGTTTGAAGGTCAGTTAGGGTGACATGCTGGTTGTGTATCTTCTGTCCTTGATATTCTTGGAACTTTGGCTAAATGGCTGATATTTTCCTATATCTGTACCCAAGAACACTGGCCAAGGTTGGCCTTTCATGGGGGGGCTGCAGAAGTACCACATGTGTTATTGACCCATCATGCTCAGAAACATCCACACTGATACCCACTGCAGTTTTGTCCCTGCATGAATCAGACATCAGACAGCCAGCCTGCTCCAACCAACTTACTAAGAATCTCCTCCAGCTCCTTGTTGTCAACGGTGATAAAACTGGAGGTTACCAACCGTGGGGGGCTGAAACCAATCTCCTCTGAAATCTGCACAAGCTCCTTCCAGCATAATGCTCCACTGAGACATTCACCTGGGAAACAAATAAGAAAACTACATTAAATAAAACTCATTAGCCTTGAATACTTTACACATAAAGTACAATTATGAGTGGTCAATAACTCAAATAACTGTAATGCAGTTTGCAACATTTTTACCGAAAATGCACCATTTCCCTCACAATTCCAGCATAATTGTGGCAGAAAGGGAGATTTGCATCCACCGCAATTGTGTCCAATGTCAAAATGCGGGCTAATTAATCTGTGATGCAAATAGAATGCATCCGTGACTAATTTTTTAGTTGCTGTTGTGTGTTTGCGGTGGGAACCTTGGAGCTATCACCCTCTGAAATGGTAGTAGCTTCCGGGTTTCCTTTAGTCAATATGTGCACTTGCGCGTGATTTGGAACAGGACGCAGGAAGGATGCATTGTCACTGAGTGCAAATATTGGAAGTGCAAGGAGTGGTTTTGGATGCAAGTACCTAAAATGAATGGCAGGTATGGGGAGAAAATACCAGCAAGTATTATGGCTAGAATTGAACCCTGGAACCCAGTGCTGCTATGCTGCACACTGCATTATCACACTGCCCAATTTGTGTTGAAGGATGTGTGAGGCTGTGGAATGCCCTTCCTAGTGATGTGGTAATGGCAGACTCTGTTAATGCCTTTAAGAGGGGCCTGGATGAGTTTTTGAACAAGCAGAATATCCAAGGCTATTGTGATACTAATATCTACAGTTAGTATTACTGGTTGTATATATATAGTTTATGTATGTGAGTGTATAGATTGGTTAGTATAGGTTGTGTGCTGGGTTTACTCGGATGGGTTGAACTTGATGGACAATGGTCTTTTTTTAACCCTATGTAACTATGTAACTATGTAACTATGTAACTATATTTCTCAGTAATCTAAAATAATTGTATATAAGGTTAAGGGCAACATTATTACATAAGGGCAATATTGTTGCACCGTGCAATCCCTAAGTATCTTTTAGGGAAGGAGGGGGTTTAAAATCGACCCCTGTGCTCCACTCTGCCATAATCATGCTCAGATTTCAATGCCTAAACAACTCCACCTGAACCTGAATAGGCGCTCCTTCTCTAATTATGTTGCTGCTGGGTGTAGTCTGTCCGCATGTTTCAGTTTTCTTTCTTTCTCTTTCTTAATTCATTTTAAACGTATGGGAAACCAGAAACACCCAGTAATGATTTTATTTTAACTTACTGGCAGTCAAGTAGCAACATGGGTAAAGTTTGCTTCACTCAATAACCCAGAGCAATGATTGGATTAATCTGATTTTGCCTAAAGGTTGGCATATTGGGGTAAAGATCTGCTTGTTTGTTGACCTCATGAAATGAGTGGATCTTTCCATGTATGGCCAGCTTAAGATAATTTGCAATGAGTCTTCCTTTTTGTTTTTATTTTTCATATTTTTGTTCTGCAGCCCTCACGCTTGATATCTAATCAAGAAGATGTGGGTAAGGAAATAAAGTCAAGCAATAAAAAAAATTCAGACCAAGCATGTTATGGCACTTTCTTCTTGAACATAATGAGAACTCCATCACAGACAGTATTTTCAGGTAAAGGTTTGAAAAGGCAACAGAGAAAGGCAAATTAAAGAAAACCAGTTGTTTAGAATATAGCAATCTGTAACATGCTTACATTTAATGTAAACATGCACAAAATGGAAATGTACTTGCACCCTATTACTTCCTATGTACAGCACAGAAGTGCTCACTATTCACATCAAGCACTGAAATCATTATCATTCCCACTACAGAGTTCCAACAGCATTATCAGAAATAAACAAACCCCAATCGCTTTTTAGCACCTACCCCACAGGATTTTGTTCTTTTTCAGTTCCTCAGAAACCGGTTTGTTGGAATAAACATCACTAAAGTACATTTCACCACCATCCTATGAAATAAAATGTTATTGTATGTTTTAAAAAATTATGACTTTTTTTTCTATATAGTACCCTATGAATTTAACACCCTAGGCAAAGTTGCTATTAGGATTAGGAATCACCCATCTGGCCACAGTCCTGAATGAAACATATGTATACTAGTCATTAAGCCTCCTAAACCTGTCATTGTAATTCGATCATTTGGTCCTAGAGCCAAACAATCATATTAGTCTGATATTTCTTAACTTAGCTCACAACCTCCCCTAACGAGTAAATCTTAACATGTATGGCTGCCTTTAGAGATGTAGTTTTTCTTACTAGTAGTGGTTGTATGGCACAGTACCTTTAATACTCTGTACGCTTCTTTCAACACAGCCCTCTTATCAGGCGAAAGGTTTATCACACAGTTTGATCTGCAATAAGTAGAATAATGGTCACTTTGAAGAAAGCAAACAGTACACTATATATGCACAAGGATTAGATAGATGGCGTCCAAGGCATTTTTTCCACCAGTGTATTTCTGTTTGACAGCGTAGCACTAGAAATCACCACCACCACTGCATCCCACTGAAGACATATGGTGCTCCCCCAACAGCAGAAACACACCAGCAAAGAATATACCCAATGTGCCATAGCCCCAAATACAGGTAGTGGGTATTCTTCTCCCTATGTGATATAATGCTAATGCATTCAATGGAGGGTTCTGGGCAATGACAAAATAAAAAAACATTATTTTAAGCAACCCTTACTGCAGTCCAACAGGATAATGCCCTATAAGGGGCCATACAAGTTTATGGCCACCTTTGTATTGTTCTCTTTGTTCGGGGCACTTCTTTACTTCCTTTGGAACAAACTATGAACATTTTCTGTTGGGAAAATAATCGCTGATCCACCAGTATCACAGGATAATTTGTTGGAACAGCCAACCAACATGCCATACATGCCCAGATGGTCATGTAATATAAACAATACTGGCCACTAATTCTCTACATTTGCAAGTAACCAGAATATCATCATTATAGAAGTACTCTTCACTTTGTATGCCTTTCTTTCTAAATAAAGTAAAGATATTCCCATGCCTTAGATATCTTTCTTTTTCTTTTGCCTTAGATATCTCATTCTTTTTTGGTCCCCTGAAAAATGTAAAATGGCTGTTCTATTGTATGTGATTCAAAGGGTATACCATGGCAAATTCAGGCCAATTTTCCACCTTTTTCAGCATTCTCTTGCCACCAGAGGTACATTTTTTTAAGTCTTACCGCCTCAGAGCAATCATGTCTGCTCCCACTAACAAAAACAAACACAAATATGCAGATTAAGAAAGAATCTGCTGTACAATAACTTATGCCATTATGTTTTACTGAATATTTAAATGAAAATAAAGTGAATGTAAACCCAGTTTAGAAATGTTCATGCCTAATTTATAATGTTCTATGGGTGAAGACATTTTTTTTAGAAAGAAGACTAATTATTTTCCATATTTTTTATCTGAACCCAAGGCTTTACTTACATTATGACATCATAGCATTTGTCTTTAATCTGCACAGCATGGAGATTTTCTATGTAACCCTGCACAAAATCCACATTGGCTGGCTGGAAACCAAACTTTTGCATGTGATAGTCAATGTATTTTTTTGACACTTCCACCTGTAGATTAAAGAAGCAAATTATTGATATTGCACTTGATAAATGGGTTATATTGTCCCTTGCATGTATAATGTGGAGCTTTTCTAGTAGATTACAGTGAGGGATTATTTCTAAAAGAGGGTTCCTACAAAAGCAGCACCAGTTCAAAAGTAGCTTTAATAGCTCTTGCAGTACCACTTTTCACCTGCACTGTCAACTGGCAACTTTTTCCATAAATGGCAACATGTCCTTCATACATATGTTTTCAATGGAATTACTTTTGAATGAAGAATGTCTCAATATATTTATCTGAACAGCAATTCTGTTCACCATATATATTGAAAATAGTTATAAAACAGTGGCTAAACATTTTCAATTTAAACCCTTTTTTGAGTTCCAACATTTGATCAGTGTCCCTGCTCTATCAGCGATTGTTTTAAGAATATCTAGAGCACTAAATATAGTTTATTAATTGACCTTACTAGTGGGCTTCCAGGTGTATATAGGAAATTGGATAAGCATTCTCACCAAATCCCACCCTAACAGCTTTCAGACATCTAACGTTTTCCAGGGGTCAAGCTTTATTCTGACGGCCCTACTCTCTAACTTAGCCCAATATCCAATGCCTTAAGCTGCCCATACATGCTAAGATTTGCTTATCTGGTGAGGTCGCCTTAAGGTGGCCATACACCTTACAATTACGATCTTTCCCAATCTTTTTCCACTGATGTTCAGGGCTGAATCGTCAGATATGGAGGTAGAAACAGTAGGGATTCTACCCCTAACTGACCAGCCCTAAACACAGATTTTGCTCAGGTTCCTTCAGTGGTGCCCAATCAAAATCTTTTGTCCTACCCTAGGGCCGCCATCAGGGGGGCACAGGGGGGACTGTTGTGCCAGGCCCGAACGATATATTTTCTTTAAAGGGGGCCCGGCCGTGATACAGTTCTTTTTTAGCTCAGGCCCCCTTTAAAGAACTACGGGCCCTGTCATTGGTGGCCAGCGGGAAATTTGATTGGTTGTGCCCCGTACGTCCGTGCGCACGGGGCGCAACCATATAAAAGGTGCAGATCTGCAGAACTAGAAGACGCGTCCAGAAGAAGTTGCTGTGGGGGGGGAGCAGGAGGAAGCTACAACAGGGGAGCCGGAGGGAGTCACTGGGTGGGTTGGGGGGCTGGGGGGGAGCTGGAAGAAGCCGCTGGGGGGGGAGATGTTGGGGGAGCTGTGCAGATGTTGGGGGTTAGCTGGGGCACATATCAAGAGGGGGGGGACCGCAGGAAGTCACTGGGGGGGGAGCTGGAGGATTCTGGTGGGAGCAGGGGGGAGCCGGAGGATGCTTGGGGGGGTGGGAGCTGGAGGATAGTGGGAAGGACGCTGAGGGGGAGGAGCTGGAGGACAAGGGAGGGGGGTTAACTGTAGGATGCTGGCTACTAATGTTTTAGGGGGCCCCGATTACCAATGTCTGTGTGTCCTTTTTACTGATGGGAGGGGCCATTGGGGGGCAGGGCGTGGGTGGAGGGGGGCCAAGAAAATTTAGTTGTGAGGGGCCCCGTGATTTCTGGTGGCGGCCCTGTCCAGCCCGATTGATGAGACGACCGATATCTGAAGCTTTTGCGATATTGGTCGTCTCATCGATCCACTATCGACCCACCAAGGGGGTGCTTGCACTTGATTCACATCTGGGGATCCAAAGGACTTAAATCTAAGCTACGTACAGCGTAAAGAACAAACTACAGACATAAATAGTAAGCAGAAATTTAAAATTTGAGGCAGTCTACCCAGAGGTGTACTTTACCTGCTCATCGGTCATGTCTATTCCTGTCACATGACCTTTCTGTCCAACCAATTTACTAAGCATGTAACAATCCCTTCCGCTTCCACTGCCCAGATCCAGAATACTGCAGGTCTCCAAACATTCTGGTACCACAAGCCCACACCCATAGTACCTGTGCAAAGGACACCAACTCTTAGACAAAATCACATGATGATTCTTCTATACCTAAAGCCTGTTTATTGACAAAATATGGCTGCCTTTGGGCACTAGAGGTGTTTGTAACATTCCTTCTGAAGTTTGTTTTATTTTCCATATCAGGTAGCTTAAGGACCATGTAAATACTAATACATTTATATTAAATAGTAGTGTTTTTCTTATTTCCCCTATGCTGGTACTTCAAAATGCTCTGTTATTTAGCAGCATACCGTGAGGAAACATCTTCATGAACATCTTTCAAGGCATCTCTTATATGTTTCGGTAACTGCCTTGAAGGAGCCACGCAAGCATTTGTTTTCAGATCCTTTGAATTTTTCAGGAATTTTCCATAATATTCCTGGGCGAACAAAAATAAAAGACATTTTTGCACATGTGGTTAACAAGAAAAAGTTAGATGCTCCTCCTCACTCACTTGTTTTGTGTTGACTGATAAGGGCAGTTTTGCTCTTAGAATCTCTTAGGATTCCTTGCAAGAATCACCTTGGCCATCATTATTAGCACAACATAAGGATATGTTTGTCCCATTAGACAAATAGTAATGTCTGCTGGTTACATAGTTACATAGGGATGAAAAAAGACCAGTGTCCATCAAGTTCAACCCATCCAAGTAAACCCAGCACACCCAACCCACACCTACCAATCTATACACTCACATACATAAACTATAAATACAACCACTAGTACTAACTGTAGATATTAGTATCACAATAGCCTTGGATATTCTGATTGATCAAGAACTCATCCAGGCCCCTCTTAAAGGCATTAACAGAATCTGCCATTACCACATCACTAGGAAGGGCATTCCATAACCTCACTGCCCTCACCGTGAAAAACCACCTACGCTGCTTCAAATGGAAGCTCCTTTCCTCTAATCTAAAGGGGTGACCTCTGGTGCGTTGATTGTTTTTATGGGAAAAAAGAACATCCCCCAACTGCCTATAATCCCCTCTAATGTACTTGTACAGAGTAATCATGTCCCCTCGCAAGCGCCTCTTTTCCAGAGAAAACAACCCCAACCTCGACAGTCTCACCTCATAGCTTAAATCTTCCATCCCCTTAACCAGTTTAGTTGCACGTCTTTGCACTTTCTCCAGCTCATTAATATCCTTCTTAAGGACTGGAGCCCAAAACTGCACTGCATACTCAAGGTGAGGCCTTACCAGGGACCTATAAAGGGGCAAAATTATGTTCTCATCCCTTGAGTCAATGCCCTTTTTTATACAAGACAGCACTTTATTTGCTTTAGTAGCCACAGAATGACACTGCCTGGCATTAGACAACTTGTTATCAACAAAAACCCCTAGATCCTTCTCCATTAAGGATACCCCCAACACACTACCATTCAGTAGATAGTTTGCGTTTATATTATTTCTACCAAAGTGCATAACTTTGCACTTATCAACATTGAACCTCATTTTCCAGTTTGCTGCCCAGTTATCTAATTTTGTCAAATCGCTCTGCAAAGCAGCAGCATCCTGCATGGAACTTATAGTTTTGCACAATTTAGTGTCATCAGCAAAAATAGAAACAGTACTGTCTATGCCCACCTCCAGGTCATTAATAAACAAGTTAAAAAGCAAAGGCCCAAGGACTGACCCCTGCGGTACTCCACTAACCACACTGGTCCAATTAGAAAATGTTCCATTTACAACCACTCTTTGTACTCTATCATTCAGCCAGTTCTCTATCCAATTACAAATATTATGTTCTAGGCCAATATTCCTTAATTTGATCATTAACCTTCTGTGAGGTACTGTATCAAACGCTTTAGCAAAGTCCAAGTAGATGACATCAACTGCCATTCCAGCATCAAGGTTCCTGCTCACCTCCTCATAAAAGGCGACTAAATTAGTCTGGCAAGATCTGTTACGCATAAAACCATGCTGGCACAAACTAATAGTATTGTGAACTGCAATGTATTCAAGTACCCTATCCCTTATTACCCCTTCCAAAAGTTTTCCTACTACTGATGTCAGACTAACAGGCCTATAGTTTTCAGGCTGAGAACGGGATCCCTTTTTAAATAACGGCACCACATTAGCAATCCGCCAGTCTCTTGGTACCATGCCAGACCTCAATGAATCCTGAAAAATTATGTGAAGAGGTTTGGCAATCACAGCGCTCAGCTCATATAATACCCTGGGATGAATCCCATCCAGCCCTGGACCTTTGTTTACCTTTACATGTTCAAGTCTCTTTTGAATTTCCTCCCGAGTGACCCATGCGCCAGTAGCTAAATTACTAGAACTGGGCATATTACAAGGGAAGCCTTCATTATCTGGCTCCTCAGATGTATAGACAGATGAAAAATAAGAGTTCAAAATTTCAGCTTTTTCCCCGTTCTCATCAACCAACTTACCCCCCCCGTGATAATAAAGTTCCCACCCCTTCTTGCTTCATTTTTTTACTATTCACATAATTAAAAAATAATTTAGGATTCTTTTTACTCCTAGCAGCAATATCCCTTTCCATTTCTATTTTAGCTTGCTTTATTTGCTTCCTTGTACCTGATGAAAGTTTCTGCTGTCCCAGCTAACTTGAATGCCCTAAAAGCACGTTTTTTCTTACCAACCTCTACAATAACACTTTTATTCAGCCATAAATGTTTTGCTTTGCGATGCCTCTCCTTGCTTACAAGGGGGATATACTGTAGTGTATACCTACAAAGCAATGTTTTAAAGATGTTCCATTTTCCTTCTGTGTCTAACCCCATGAAAAGCCTTTCCCAGTTGACACATTGCAGAGATGCCCTTATACTGGCAAAGTCTGCACATCTAAAATTAAGCGTATTAGTTACTCCCTTATAGCGCTGTCTCTGCAGCATTATCTCAAAGGAGACCATGTTGTGATCACTGTTCCCCAAATGCTCACCCACACAAATGTTAGAGATGAGTTCATTATTATTAGAAATCACCAGGTCCAAAATAGCGTCATTCCTAGTGGGTTCTTGAACCGCCTGAAATAAAAAGTTGTCATTTAGCATATTTACAAACCTACTAGCTTTTTCTGACTTAGCCACCCCATTACTCCAGTCAATGTCCGGATAATTAAAGTCCCCCATAACAACAACTTGACCCAGTTTTGAAGCCTCCTCCATTTGCAACAATAGCTGGGCCTCATCCCCCTCATCTATACGGGGTGGTTTATAGCATACACCAATGATCATTTTCTTTGTGACCTTCAGCCCTACTGAAATTTCTACCCAAAGAGATTCAACGTTTTCATTGGTAATGTCTTTATTACATGGCTTTAAGTCTGACTTTACGTAAAGACAAACCCCTCCACCCTTTTTAATCTCTCTGTCCCTCCTAAAAAGTGTATAACCATTTAAATTCGCAGCCCAGTCGCATTTATCATCCCACCAGGTCTCAGTGATACCTATTAAATCATAATTTTCAATACATGCAATAGCTTGCAGCTCCCCTAATTTACCCGACAAGCTACGCGCATTAGCCAGCATGCAGCGGAGATGATTACTTCTCCCTCTGATGTTTACATTAGCTAAGGGAGAATTAGAGCTAAGGCAATTATGAGACTGCTTTCCTTGTAACGGAAGCTCCTTATCTGATAAACTATATGCCCCCCTCACTCCTCCCCCACAACCCTTTGCTAGTCCCCCTACCCCGTCTACACTAATTTTCCCATGGAATTCTAGCTCACCCACCCCCCCCTTGTCTAGTTTAAACACTCCTCCAACCTCTTAACCATTCTCTCCCCTAGCACAGCAGACCCCCTTCCATTGAGGTGCAATCCGTCAGGGCTGTATAGATTGTACCCCAAGGAAAAGTCAGCCCAGTGCTCTAGGAACCCAAACCCTTCCTTCCTACACCAAGACTTTAGCCACGCATTTAGCTCCCTAAGCTCCCGCTGTCTCCCTAAACTTGCACGCGGCACCGGCAAAATTTCCGAAAAAATTACATTGGAGGACCTTTGCCTAATCTATAGTGCTATAGATCTCTGCTACCAAGGATGACTAACTGCTCCGAAATGCCTTTCCACCGGCAACAATAGGAGTCGCTGGTAGAAAGGCCTAAGCATCCCTTCAGGCTTTTGGAAGTCGAACAAAGTGAGGCATTTCGGAGCAGTTAAGGTGGCCATACATGGGACGATTCTAGCTGCCGATATCAGTCCCTTAGACGGATTCGGCAGCTTAGCGGCCCGTGTATGGGCACTAATGATAGGCCTGCTCAACCGACATCTGGCCTGAAATCGGCCAGATCACGATCGTGCAGGTTTGAAAATAAGTCGGTTCGGGGACTGCACCGGCTTATTGATGACGCCTATACCTGTAGTTCTAATTCGATTGTTTGGCCCCAGGCCAAACTACCAAATTAGCCCGATATTGCCTACCCCTAGGTGAGGATATCGGGAGAAGATTTGCTCACTTGGCGAGCGGATCTTAGAGAGTATAGTCACCTTTAGTCACCCTCAGTAGCAGAGATCTATCACGGCAACTAACTCACTCCGTGGGACATTAGCCTTCAGCTACAGCCAGATAAACACAGGTTGAGTATCTGCCTCTAAGCCATCGTGTCAGCCCAGGTTCAGTGCAGCAAATTTTGGCGCTAACTTGTGCATTTCGGTGCAGAAATCCACTCCATGTGCCTGCACCCTGGCTCCTGCAGTGGCTCTGGGCACAGGTACATCCAAAAGCTGATCAGAGCCTGTGGCTTAAAGGAGAATGCAAGTCAAAATTTAAAAAGCATACTGCCCAATAGTCCTCCTATTGTTTAGTAAAAATGCCACACTTTTGGCTCACCTAATCAAATATTTACTCAGTCACACTTACTTCACATTTTCTAGAACAGGCAGCCATCTCTAAAAAGGTATTCTCCCTTCCTTTCCCTCCTTGCTTCATACTGCACACGTGTTTCATTTCCTCCCCCCCCCCGGCAGATCCGCTTCTGATTGGCTGATGGGCATGTGTAGCTCAGAACAGGAGACAGGATAAAGTTACACACATGTGCATTGCTACTGAAGCCTACAGGAAGGGGAGAGAGATTTCAGTGATGTCACTGTAGTCTTCACACTGCTGTAGGCTGCCAGCACCATATCTCAGAGAAGCAAGCAGGGATCTGGGAATTTACATATGCAGTACATACATGCCTTTAGACTTAGTTTTAATTTACATTAACCTTTCCTTGTCCTTTAAGCCTTACACTTCCGGGTTGCTTTTTGATCTATGCCACATCATGTTGTCTGGCAACACCTGGAGCAGCCAATACAACTACAGGGAACACTTTGTGGCCCATGCTAATTTCTGGCTCCACTACATGTAAAAATATGCTGAATAGAATTAAAATGAGACATAGAAGAGTGCACCCTGGAGTGCCACATTCATTCCATGGGCCTCCAGCTAGGCAGCCCTGCCCTTTTTACTATTGAACCCTGACTGCAGAAAAAAAAACATGAATGGAGTGAATGGAATGTACTAACAAAATATCTTTGATTCCTGGTGGTATTACCTTGACATCTTCGTACGTCTGAAGTCCTTGTGTGCTGCAGCTGGACCCAGCCAAACGAAAATTAAAAAAAAAAAGGAAACAATGAAACTTATGGAAAGATAGCATAAGGACATAGTAGATAATGTTATCATGTGATAATATGTCTGCCAAGACTCAAACATAGGGTTAAGCACATGCCAAGGTTTAGAACTTCTGTTCCAAAGTGGGTTTTTCCCGCCACTGAACAGCACAGGGCTGGCTAAGCTGTAGTTATTTAAGATAGAGTATGATGCAGGACACTGATATAAGCCTACTGATAGGCAACTGTTTAGCACACGCTCTGTTCACTGAACCAGTGTTGAAAAGGCCCCTTTAAAGGCATAGGATTGGCTTTTCTAGAAAGTCAGCCTATGGTATGGGATCAGTGAACCAAGACATGTGCACAGACCCCACACAATGTAACGGCCAGGGCTCCCATTCAAAGAACAAGACACCAGTGTGAGGGGCCAAATATCTTAAACCAAACCCACTGCACGCTATATTAGCCAACAAAACCCAAAGATTATACAGACGTCTCCTGTATAGGCTCCCCTCTGTACACCCCAACTGGGCACAGGACACCTGCCAGAATGGCCCTTCACCCCTATTCCAGGGGTAAGCTGGGTAGAATATTAGTGCTCACCCATAGGTAATTTTTAAATTTGGAAAGGCTAATTAAAGCAATTATCTTTAAAGGACATGTAAAGCCTACATTTGCCTACAATGTATATCAGTTGGGCAGCATTTGTACTGCATATATCCCCTCTGCACCATCACATTTTCCTAAAGCAAATAGCAACTTTCACCGGTGGCCATTTTTCCTCTAATCTGATACATTTATTATCTGCAAGCAGCATACACACACAGATCCTTATTCAACATACATTTCATCAAAAATACAGGCTCACACAGGCAGAACTAGAACTGTCTTTGATAAAAGTTCTGCTTTGTTTGAGCTGAGCTCAGGAGAGGAGGTTAGGAGAAAAAAATTGAAGCAGCCAGCTAGAGCTGAGTTTCTATGGGAACCAGCAATGCCATCTCTTCACTGGCTCCTAGACTGGGAGGCATATTTAGTAATCTGAGCTTAGAGCAACTGAGCATGCCCACAAGCCAACAGCCAAAGCAAATTCCTGAGGGAGGGGGCCGAGTGGGTTACAGGAGGAGAAGCAAATCTAAGTGATTAAGGAGATGTTGCAACCTTGCTATTAACCTCTGGACAACCAGTGTGGCAGGTATTGAAAGATTTCAAAGAGGCTGCTCACTGATTAAATGTTTGTGTGTGGGGTTTACATGTCCTTTAATGTATGGGTTATAGTACCCTTTCATGAATGCCAGTAACAGCAGAGCAGGGCCAAACAAATCTACAACCAACTCCCTGTATAACATTGCTGAAATAAATGTCAGTAATAAATGAAGTGTAAGCATCAAGTACAACATAGCATATCAGAAATGCATTTCATACACCTATTGGAAACCTTTATCTAAGAACAAACATTTTCCCCAAAATATAAGGTTTATCATTCTGCTTAATAGTAAACTCATATGATATACAATAGACTATTGCTAAGGGCATGTGTATATGTTATGTACTAAGAAGTGACTCACTAACACAGCACACTAAAACACAAATTAACTTCAACACACACACACAGGGGCATAAACACACAGCATACACTGGGACGTAAGCACACACTCTCTATATCTCTGACACGGGTACAAACCAAGACGGTCTGTACAGTCATTAGCATTGATGAACATCCAAATGTTCCCTTGCACTTCTATTTTCACTTCCTTTCCTTTGCTGTACGTATGTAACCAGGATTCCATTTTGACACCTTGATGCCTTAGGCAGGAAAGGGTCAGACTGAATGGAGGGAAGCTCAGATTAATAAATACTAAGCATGGGAAGAAGGGAGCTGCAAATACATGTTACATACACTGCAGTCTGACTATTGAAGTGTTGTAGCTCCATTCTGCTAATTTGCTCATTGCAAATCTTTGTCTTTCAGAGAGACATTAAAATACATGAAGATAAATGTATATAGGAAACTAGCAGCCTGGCATAAGACAATAAACATATATTTAATTGGAATCTCACTCACTCACACTCTGTGCTCTGCGGGACACTGCACATGCTGGTTACACAAGAGGGTCTGCTTTGTAGAAATTATGGCTTCCAGAAGAGCTCTGCAACTCCTATCTTCCTTCTCTCTACTCACTGCATACTCCCCGGAGCTGATTTCACAGCCTGTGTAGGTCCAAGGGTCACATATGCTTAAAGCTGGAATATGTTGGAACAAATCGGTTTTAGAACATACAGTTCTGAACTCAGTGCATTATTGGCAAACCTGCTGTTCTGGTCTATCAGGAAGTTGTGCATTATGCTCGCTCATGACAATACAGTGCAAGTAACATAATGACAAATAAATAAGGATCAAACTGTCTTTCTGCTACAGTAGTTAGTACAATAGCTACAGCTTTTCCCCTTGTTTCATCTATTTCAGCGGTTCTCAACCTGTGGGTCAGGACCCCTTTGGGGGTCGAACGACCCTTTCACAGGGGCCGCCTATAACCATCAGGTCTTAGGAATAATTTTATGGTTGGGGGTCACTACAACATGAGGAACTGTATTAAAGGGTCGTGGCATTAGGAAGGATGAGAACCAATGATCTGTTTGATCTCACTCCCAACATTTCTATTTGCACATTAGATTGTAAGCTCTACAATTAAGGGAGCACCTTCCCACTGTGTCAGCACAACACTTAATTTCTGTATACTTATTATAATGCTTATTACTGATATTATGTTATATATTATATTATCTTGTCCTCCCTGTGTGTACTTTTCTACAGTAAAATTGTATGACACTGCATATCCATGTAGCGCTTTATAAATAACATATATATATATATGCTGTCCATACACAGGAAGATTTAAGTTTCCTGGTCGCAGTTCGTCCCCCTGTGTATGGACCTATCCCCACGGCCTCCCTGACAGATTTTACATGTTAAAAAAATAAGAACTACCTGGGAACACAATAGAAGGTGACAGTTTGGGGGAGGCAGCGGCTCCACTTATCTCTGGGAGCAGAAACAGGGTGACACAATTTACTCAGGAAGGGAGCAGAGAGACAGGGGGCGGGACTTGGTCTGTGCTTGTCACTCACAGTTATGACCACTTCCTGTAGCAAAGAGAAAGTATCCGCCCAGCCCTCATTACAGTGTAGGTACCATAGTAGAGAGTGAGTGTTTGCAGCCCTAATAGAGGTAAAATGTGATTGAAAGCTTTTGTTCCTTGGCACTATAATACGGGGCATATAATACCGGGAGATGTGTATGACGCAGTATATCTCCATTTGGTATTTCTAAGCCAAGAAGTGGCCCCTAGTTCCGAGCAGTGACACCATGGAGAAGGAAGCCGGTAGCAAGATGACAGCCTCCACCGAGGGCCAAGCGCGGTACGGCCAGTCTGTGAAAGGGCTGCTCACTGAGAAAGTCAGTACGTGTGGGGCGGATGTGATTGCGCTCACTAAGCAAGTGCTGAAGGGATCGCACAGCTCTGAGGTGAGTGCGGCGCAGTTTGGGGGCGGGGCTGTGCCAAGCACAGGAAGTGTGGGTTCTGCCAATGTCAGAAAAACACAACAGGAAATGAGTTGCACCTGCCCAGCACAATGGTACTTGGGGGTATCCCGCCTGGTTCTCATTCACTGCAAAACCCCAGTGACAATTTGTACTTAGACATTCATTTCAAGGAACCAGCAACTGCTGAGTGTGCCTGGCAGGGTTACAGGTCTGATACATTGTAAGTGAATGCACCTCACATCATTTTATTTTGTGGGTGGTGAAATGCATTACTGTAGTAATCATTAACAGCCAATCAGATTTTAGTTTTATTGGTAAATTTGCAGTATACTGATGCTGATTGGATGCTTTAGATTCTAGTTCTGATTCTGTTTAGAACCTATTTTATTAAAGGAGAAGGAAAGGCTAAGTCACAATGTTAGGCACCCCCAAGTGACTTTAATTGCTTACTTTTTACCCCGGGCTGGTGCCCCTGTTAGGAGATATCCACACCAGCCCGGGGTAGCTGCAGTGAGCATCTCCTCATCCTGCTTTTCACTCTAAAGCTGGCCATACACGGGCAGATCCGCTCGCTTGGCGATGTTGCTAAGCGAGCGGATCTTCACCCGATATCCCCACCTACGGGTGAGCGATATCGGGGAGGCATGTAGGCGAATTCGATCAAATTCTACACACAGCAATGGGGCAGTTGGATACGAGCCAATACGGTCTCCGATCCGACTGGATTTTCTAACCTGGCCGATCGATATCTGCCCAATTTCAGGCCAGATATCGGTCGGCCAGGCCCCTCGGTTCTGCCCCTACACGGTCTGATAAGCTGTTGAATCGGTCCAAGGGACCAATATCGGCAGCTATAACCGGCCTGTGTATGGAAGGAAGCGCTGCAGCTACCCCAGTCTGGTGTGGTTCTCGCTTAAGTGGGGCACCAGCCCGGGGTACAAGGTAAGTGATTAAAGTCACTTGGGGGTGCCTAACATTTTGGCACCCCCAAGTGAATTAGCCTTTCCTTCTCATTTAAAGGAGCTCTTGTTTGCCAAGATGGTCTCCGATATGTTAGTAGGGTTGCATCGAATGCAGCATTTGGTTCGTGAGTCGCCCAAGAATCTGGCTTTTTCAGCAGGTTTTGGCCGAATCCATGGTTCTGGCTGAACCGAATCCCAATCCTTAAAATGATGTGACTTTTTGTCACATAAAAATGGAAGTTGAACATTTTTTTGCAGTTCTCTTTAACTCTTCGTCCTAATGTGCATATGCAAATTAGGATTTATGTTCGGTTCTGCCCAGGGGGCCCTGGTGTCTGGTGGGCTAATAATTGGCACAGGAGGGTCCTACTATTATAGTAGTACTGGGCCCTGTCGTGGGGGTGTCCCTATTGATGTATCATGTATAATTGCTCATGAACCCTATTATTTAGTACAAGTGTACTGCACTGAGTAGTGCAAGAAATAATCTTTGCAAATGGTATAACCCTCAAATGTGCAGAATAAATATACAGTGCATGCTGGTACAACTTTGCCCACAGTTGCTTCACGCTTTGCAGTATAAAATCTTCAGTCCCTGACAGGACATACGGACTGACTTATTATTATTATGCCATCACAAATATGAGTTTAACCAATTTCCTCATGATTCTCTCTGTTCTTTTTAGCTTCTTGGGCAGGCTGCTAGAAATATGGTGATGCAAGAAGATTCAATCCTACACTCAGAGGATGTAAGGAACATATATATAGTATAACTTGCTCTAACTTTAAAAAACTTGCTTTAAAAGGGTAACTGTCTGAAACACAACTTATGCTTTGTGCCAGCCCGATAGGTATCGATGCCCAAGCCACTCCCCCAAATGCCCAACCATAACATTTCTTATATAATGCAATAGGAAAAAACTGCAGTTGAACTAATGTAAAGAAAGGGGGTTTTACTTCCCCTTTAAATTAAATGCGTAATAAGAGTACTTGTTTTAAGAAGCAAGTTCCCAACCAACTGTTGAACTAAAGAAGCGGCTTGGATGAGTGGTGAAATGTTTTTAAGAAAACTCAGAAAGTCCAGTTGTTCTACACTTAATTCTACTATATACTGTATCTCATGACCTGGATGAATGAGAATCTTCATAGGCATTATTGTTTGTTATTATATTTATTTTATTCAGGATGATACAAAATGTGCATAGCATTGTATTGAATAGAATGCAACATAATGGCCCAAAGAAGATAAAAATTGTGTTTTTTTTTTTGCAGAGCTTGAGGAAAATGGCAATTATTACCACACATCTACAGTACCAGTAAGGACCCACTTGTTCCCTCTGTATTTATTTACTCTGATGTACTGTTCTCAAAATGTCACTATTTCTCAATTTTATGTACAGGTATAGGACCTGTTACCCAGAATGTTCAGTACCGGGGGGGGGGGGGGGGATCACCATTACCTTAATTCTACTAAAAAAACATTTATACATTAAATGAACCCAACTGAATTGTTTTTTCACTGATAATGATTATTTATATCTTAGTTGGGATCAAGTACAAGATACTTTTTTATTATTACAGAGAAAAAGGAAATTATTTTATTTATTATTTTTTAATTCACAAAAAATTGTGAATTATTTTGTTAAAATCGAGTCTCTGGGAGATGGCCTTCCTGTAATTAGGAGCTTTCCAGATAATGAATCCCTTACCTGTATTTCCAGTTACTGCATTGTATGTTACTAAGGGCACATGGCATTTTGACTATTCGCCTGTCAGCACTCCTAATAGAAATGAATAAAAACCATGTACGGAAACGCGACAGGAAGAACTGCCCACCAAAATGTTCAAGCCAGTGATTTTGAATGCATTGCTATTCTTTCTCAGTCACTTTCTAATTAATCCTATTAAGCAGGGGTGTCGTTTCTATATAACCTTGGGTGCCTTAATAGAAAAATATGTTTTTAAAAAAAACTCCCTTAGCTCACTTGCAGCAAAATCTAATGGTGAAGCTGAGGGGGTAGCCTCTCACAGCTGATAGGCACATGTGAAATAGTCCCACACCAATGGGATCAGGAAGGGGACGTGATAGGAGAGGAGTGCCAATGGCAGGGCTGGATGGAAATCCTGCACTGCTGTTAAGTACTAAATTACTCCAGTACTGTAAACAATGGATTTGAATTCAAATAGGATCTTAGCCCACTCTGTTGGGAGTGCTGTGTTATAAAGATGAATTCAATCTTAGCCATAAAGCAAGACAGAACTGCTGCTTTGTGCAAGAAAGGAAAGCAACATAATCATTTTCTTACCTTTCTCTTTGCAGTCACAGATGTTTTAAAAGAGCAACTACCTTACCAAACTTTAAACCTTAATTTCATACAGAAATTCATTTATTTCTTATGATAGTGCCTCTTTTATGTATTTTTTTTCTTCTTTTTTAGGCAAGAAGCAATACAAAAGAAGTAAGTCCCCACAAATCCCTATTATTACATATTCACATGTTACTAATGTGTGAGGCTTTAATTCAGATTATTATAAAACAGAAGTTACAGGCCCAGCATAAAAATCCCCCTGCATCCTAATAAAGCAAGAAGCTTGATATATACCCTGACATGCAACCCTGCAGTCTTCCAGCTGCTTTTGAGCTCAAAATCCCAGGGTCGACCATCTAAAGCTGTCCATGCAAGTACGCATATAATCGTACAAAACCATGTTTCGTACAATTTTTGGACTGTGTGTGGGCTCCGAATTATCGTCTCGATAATGTTCGTACCATGGCGATCGGTCGTTTAGTTGATTGGACAGGTTAAAAAATTTTGGTCGGATAATGATAAAATCTGCACATGTATTGTGTATCTTTGGGGGACGTACAATTCATTTCTGGGACGTCACTCTTGTACAATTATTGTCGTCCAATTATTATATGTTCAGAACATCCTCCAATTTTTAGTACTTTATCCTGCAATTTGAATCTGAATGTTAGTTATAGATTGTTGCATTTAAACGTACGATCGATATCCGAACATTCGTTGGGAGAAGAATAAAATCTCAACATGTATGGTCAGGTTGACTTAGTTGCACTGTTAGATCTACATATGTACATATGATGATGTCCAACTTTTTTTATTATACATATGCCTCCCTGTAAAGTATACATATACTGTATATAATATATTCCATTGTCTTCAAGGGGTGAGCATTATTCATAATTCCTCTTCTTACATTGGGGCATATTGCCCCTGTAATATAACGATAATCCTGGTGACTACAACCCATGAAAGTTCAACTCAGACTTGCTTCCCTTGGGCTAAGAGAGTTTATATGCTATAGAATATCTGTGCAGAATATATTTAAAGTCTTTGTTCCATTTTATATTCTTTGTAGTGTTGAACAATCATCAAACCTTCAGGATCAGCTGAAACATCTGCTGAAATGAGAAGGAAAAGGCCTTACAGCGTAACCTGCTTCCTGATACGCCATTCACACTGGAACTTTGATTTATCAGTGGCATATTCTCTGCTCAGTGTTCAAGTAATTCAGTGAATTCTTGTAAATCCAAGGACTTCATTCTGAATGATACAGAATGTTTACATTTGAAGATGGAGCCACAGAAGCCCCCTATTGCTTAGGGGTTATTCATAAGGAAAAATGTCAGGCTGATGAAATTGTATGGCAGTTGATTTAACTTTTCTGTTTTTGCCATCCCTTGGCCAGCTTGCCTGCTCCCTTACCTATATGTGTTAGGCCCCGGCCACAGACAGTTACAATTATAAAGGCCTCCGTCCATCTAAACCTTTCTCTCATTCTGGTCTGCAAATAGAATCTGTTTCTGCTAAATTAGGGAATCTGTTTCTGCTAAATTAGGGACAATTGCCTTATAAGCTGTAGGCTGAATGGAACAATAACATTTTAGGATTTGCCTAAAATGGATGTACCCATGGAAAGGGCATAAGCTGTTAGCCTATAGGTTGCAGGAGTACATGGAAGAGCTACACCTCTAATGTTGTCATCTGAGTCTCCATATCTTCTAATGTCAATTCCCCATCAACACAAATGCTCAAGTGTGAAGGATTCCCTTGCACCTGTTGGGCAAATGCAGAACTGGGCAGCCAGTCTGGCAGCCTCCATGATCAGTCATGTTGCACCTAAGAGATACAGGTGAAAGATTCTAAGATCTTTGGAAAAAAATGCTACTTAAATTTGTAATACTCACTCATGATTATAGTATCCTATGGTTTGTATTGCATCTCTGTCTTAATGGTTTCCTCATTCATTTAATTTATTAAAATAAATATTGATATTTTTTAGTTTTGCTTTTGTTTGAATACTTAATTGCCTATTCGACAATTTTTATAAAAAAGAGACGCACAAAGGCTTACATTGTTGTGTGCACAGAATAGCCAGTGTCTGTGTAATTGTATTTATATATCCATATTCCATAGCCTACAGTATCAACAGCACTCCTAGCAGTTACAGCTCTTTCTTCTGTGTTTCTGTCTGTGCCTCAGCAAGGGTAGTCACCATCTTTAATAGTAAGTCTACTTGTTTAAAGACGCTTATGCCATCTAAATGTAATGATCCTGATAAATTAGAGTCTGTAAGTCAAATGACTGCTACTTGCCCTGCATTTGTAATACTGTTATTACCTTTGTAAGCACTGAAATAGTCTAATAAAATTCAAATTGAGTTCTTTCTTTCCTTTTCTAGTTTGTGGACAAATAGTTCTAGATATGTGGATTATTGTTTTGTCTGTACTGTTCCATTGCTACATGGTATGGCATTCTCTAGCCATCCATAGGTTTCTGAAGATGCCCCTAACAACTGAATTAAAGTAAAACACATCTCATTTTCTATTGGTAAGTACAGGAAATTAAGGTTGGAAGTATCCTATTTATAGCTGAACTATGAATATTGTTTAATAAATAATATATATAAAAATATTTGTCCGAGCCCTAGTGCTCTGATACAGTCAAACAGCTCACACAGAGTTGGCGGGGGTAAGGTTTCAACTGCACTGTTTAGTCCCAGCCATATCAGCAGTGGCTGCGTTCTGAAGGCCATTGAAAGCGTAGCACTTTTGATAACATGTCTGTCTTCACCCCTTCAAATTTCCATAGATAACAAAATATTAGCTTTAAATGTGACATTAATTATCATTTTATACCTATTTGTTTTCTGCATGCAAACTTTCCATTTCATGTATGTTTTTGCCTATAACTGCCTGTAAGAGTCACTAGAAAACAGATGGGGTTATAAAATAAAGTCATAGCAACCAATTAGAAGAAAGCATTTGCTGGTCACCTGTTTAAAAGCAAACATCTTATTGGTTGCTATTTTTACTGCTCCTGGGAAAACTTAGTGCCTTTTATTACATATCAGGGAAAATATTTTTAGGAACCTCAATCTTCAAATTTATGGAAGCTGATGGCTCTAATCGGGACTCTAAATTGTAAGAACCAAAATACAGGTATAGGGTCTGTTATTCAGAATGCTTGGAACCTGGGGTTTGCCAAATAAGGGATCTTTCCATAATTTGGATCTCCATACTGTCTGCTTAAATCATGAAATTAACCCAATAGATTTGTTTTGCCTCCAACAAAGATTTATTATATCTTAGTTGGGATCAAGTACAAGGTACTGTTTTATTATTACAGAGAAAAGGGAATCATTTAACCATTAAATAAACCCAATAGGGCTGTTCTGCCCCCAATAAGGGGTAATTATATCTTAGTTGGGATCAAGTACAGGTACTGTTTTATTATTACAGAGAAAAGGGAATCATTTAACCATGAAATAAACCCAATAGGGCTGTTCTGCCCCCAATAAGGGGTAATTATATCTTAGTTGGGATCAAGTACAAGGTACTGTTTTATTATTACAGAGAAAAGGGAATCATTTAACCATTAAATAAACCCAATAGGGCTGTTCTGCCCCCAATAAGGGGTAATTATATCTTAGTTGGGATCAAGTACAGGTACTGTTTTATTATTACAGAGAAAAGGGAATCATTTAACCATTAAATAAACCCAATAGGGCTGTTCTGCCCCCAATAAGGGGTAATTATATCTTAGTTGGGATCAAGTACAGGTACTGTTTTATTATTACAGAGAAAAGGGAATCATGTAACCATTAAATAAACCCAATAGGGCTGTTCTGCCCCCAATAAGGGGTAATTATATCTTAGTTGGGATCAAGTACAAGGTACTGTTTTATTATTACAGAGAAAAGGGATTTTTTTTAATTAGAATTATTTGTTGAAATGGACTGTATGGACCTAACAAAATACCCAGAACTAAATATTAACCCGATTATGAGATTTCTAGAGAACAAAATTGATTCATGGAGGCGATTACTCCTTACACTAACTGGAAGAATAAATGTATTTAAAATGATAGTTATCCCCAAGCTAACATATATTTACAGACAATCCCCCATAACAATCCCCATAACAATTTTCCGGAAACTAAAAGGCCTAATGGTGTCCCTCTTCTGGAACGGGGAACAACCCCGAATATCTTTACAGACGCTACAACTCCCAACCACTGGGGGGGGGGGGGGACTAGCAGCCCCAAATCCATATATGTACTATCTGGCCTCACAGTTGGTTACGGCGTGGAGATGGACCTCACCATCTGTGACCAACACAGCCACTCTGCTTGAAATACAAATTATGGGGTCCCAAGAGGAACTACAAAATCTGTTATACAGGGGTACAAACTGCACCGAAAAAGCTACTCGACCAATGAGAGCCACGGTTAGTGCATGGAAGAAAGCACTCCAAACCTTCCCAAAGACACAACCACACTGCTCGCAGTACACCCCTTTATGGCATAATCCTAACATGGAGCAGTTCCAAACAATACCTGACCCCAGAATATGGGCACGCCATAATATCAAATATATATCGGATATAATGCCACAGGGCAAACTGCTTGCCTTTCAAGAACTGAAACAAATTTTTTCTCTCCCCAATACCATGCTTTTAAGATACTTACAACTGCGCCATGCCACTGGAACCCAATTTGGAGGTCCAACAGTGGACATAACCCCAAGAAATATTGAGACTTTAGCTCATATAGAGGACCTCAAAAAACCTCTTTCAATGTTTTATGATCAGCTGATGAGGGCAGGCAATGCAAATCTCACCAAATTACGTGAGAAATGGCAAAGGGACATTCCGCAACTTACTCCAGACCAATGGGAGGGCATACTAGAGTCAACATTTGAAGGGATTATCAGTAGCAGAGACAAACTAACACAGCTGAAATACCTCCACCGCACTTATATAACACCCCAAAGACTGCATAAAATACACCCAGACATAGGACAGGAATGCCCCAGATGCTGTCACTCCCCAGCTGATTTCCTACATATGGTGTGGTGCTGCCCACTGGCACAACGCTTCTGGGGAAAAGTAGCGAATACTATAAGGAACAGAACTAATCTAGTACTTCAGCTAGATCCAACAGTAATACTGCTAAATCAGGTAGAGGATCTATCACCTAAAAGGGCCGAAAGAATACTACTCCTAATATTGTGTATGTACGCAAAAAAAACGATTGCCTTATACTGGAAATCGCCGGAGGGCCCTAGAGTGGCAGCATGGGAATCCATGATCAACAAAGCCATACCCCTATATAAGTTAACGTACATAAGGAGGGGGTGCCCTCAAAAATTTGACAAAATATGGTCAATGTGGGTAGATGCAGAACCCTCCTAAGATATGCAGGTCAGGGAGGATATCAGTTCCAAATCCCCCCCTTGAATAACCTACACACCCAGACACAAGGTAAAAGTGTGACACCAAAATTCATTAAGACCCTGAAGGGCATGCTAGTAACCAGGAACAAAGGTTGAAGGATAAATAGCTTAGGTATCAGCAAAGAAGACACTGCAATGTTATTATGGTTATGTTGTTAATTTACTTTATTTACTTTCTGTACAATAAGCAATTGACAATGAAACAATATAATGCAAACTATGTACATTTAAACTCAATAAAAGAATTGTAAAAAAAAAAAAAAATGGACTGTATGGGAGATGGCCGTAATTCAGAGCTTTCTGAATGATGAGTTTTCAGATAAGGGATCCTATACATCCCGAATCAAGAACGAAGGGGCACTTTGGTTGTGAACTGCAGATTGTATTTGGCAACAAAATATACATGGACAAGAAGTTATGGTATAACCATATAACCTACATAATTTTAACGCACATACCTTGACCATTTTTCCTGTAATTATTGCATAATGTTGGGATCAATACCATTAGCCAGACAGGCTAAAGGTTGAAACCAAAATATTAAGAGGCACTCTGTGTATCCTGGAAGAAATGGGCAGTGTGTGGGCCTCTGCCAGGCAATATGGCAACCCTTTTATTTCTGGTAGGCAATTTTCTTTTTCCTTTCCATTCAGGTGGGCTGCACTGATGTTAGCACTATCTTACTGCAGCCCAAATCAAAATTCCCTAGCACGCTGTCTGGTGGGATTTTCTGGCCTCTGTGTACTTGAAACTGGCAAGGATATTGCACAACTTCCTGATGACTAAGATCAGGTTTTACTACTCAAGTTGAGCTTACAATCTAAATCCCTATCACATACACATCACATACCTGGAGGGGACTCCAAGGCTGGAATCAAACCTAGGACACAACTGCTGAGGCATCGTGTTACTGTGACATCATGCTGGGTAGCGCCTAGCAGGGCTTGCACTAACCTATATGATACCCCATACTACTATGGAAGCTCCTATTTAGATAGATATTAGAGTTTTGGTGACTCTGGCAAGATTTTTAAAGGTGGACCTGTCCTTTCATCTTGCAACACTACCTACACTAAAATTTATGCAAGGTTTATCTTCTGTTTTAAGGACACACAAGGAGATTAGTCGCCCTGCGATTGATCTCCTCTAGTGGTGGCGACTAATCTTATCGAATGCCTTCCAACCAATGAGAATGTAAATCGCCGTGGGAAAACAAGTGTTGTTTTGGCTTCCCGAAGATGCCCAAAAGTAATTTACATTCTCGCTGGTAGTAAAGCATTTCGAGGAGATTATTCCCCACCGCTTGAGGAGATTAATACAAGTGTGTCATTGACCTTAGGGCTCTTAGACACTGGTGGGTTTATTGTACCTGTACCTTCTAAACAGTTGGGTTTCATTGTATTTTTATTAAACACAACATGCTGCAATTTTTGCGCTTTATGTGCATTGATAAGACAACAGAATAGAGAAATGTGTCTGGAACTCAAAGAATGCACTTAGTTTAATTTTTTAAAGTCAATATATGCATTTTTATGCGCTCGACATGCTTTTTAAACAAGCAAAAACACGCGTGTAAGAGCCATTGAGCAGTAATAAACTGAGTAAGATCAATATTAGTATGATAGTAAAGTGCTTGTAAAACCTATGCACATTCAGCAATGTAATGGTTAATGAACTAACTTCTACTTCCCACTGATTGGTTGCTGCCGCTGGGAGCCCCGCGTTACTTATTTGGACAGCAAAGTGAGATTATCATTTCAAAGTGAAGGAGAGGAAAGGCAGCATGATCTCTTATGTAGCCGCAGCTGTGCTTCTAGCATTTGGGCTAGCTCTCCTCTCCATCTGGAAGTTTGCAGGGGGAAAACCTAGGGGAGCCAAGTACCCCAATAGTCTTCCATGCTTACCTTTCATTGGGAGTTTACTGCATCTTGCAAGTCACCTTGCTCCACATATTCTATTTAATAAGTTGCAAGAAAAATATGGCAGTCTCTACTCCTTCAAAATGGGTTCCCATTACATTGTGATCGTCAATCACCATGAACATGCCAAAGAGGTGCTTTTGAAGAAGGGGAAAACATTTGGTGGGAGACCACGTGCTGTAAGTATAATGATTCTTTATACTCTTTTAGCTCATTAGTCCAGAGGTTTCTATTCCTAGTTTCGTTCTTGAGAATCAGCAAATGTCAGCAAAAGACTCATTTACAGACACTAGGGGCAGATCTACTAATATTTGGAAAAATATCTCAACTTTTTCTATATATTTTTTATTTCCTGTTATTTATATAGCCCTGACACATTTCCACATTTCCACAATATACATCATTCACTTTGGTCCCTGCACCAGAGGAGCTTACAACCTAAGGTCCCCATCACATTCACACACACTATGGTCAATTTAGTCAGAAGCCAATTAACCTGCCTGTATGGTCCTGAAGTGTGGAAGGAAAGCACAGTACCTGGAGGAAACCCACAGAGATGTTGAGAACATACAAACTCCTTGCCAATAGTGCTCTGGCTGGGATTCAACTCAGGACCCTAGTACTGCAAGGCAAAACAGTTGCCCACTGAGTTCATATTATTTGCCTGTGTAAAAACAAGCAAACATATTTCTTTTCCCAAGGCAGACTTTAAAGAACATGTCAACCCCAAAAATATTTTTGCCCAATAAAAGAAAAAGTAATTCTAAGCAACTTTCCAATATGAATGTATTAAAAGTTATTAGTGCTTTAACATTTATTTGTAAATATAATTGCTATAGAAAGCCGCATTTGCTGAACTCCTGGTTTTTACTTTTTAAAACAATGTTGCAAGTGCCAGGCTCCTCCAGGAAGTCAGGTCTGTCAGCCTGCTGCCTTGGGTTACAGTGTTTCAACTGTCTGAGCCACCAGGGCAGAGAATAGAAAGGACAGGCAGACACTGTTTTTAATAGCAGTTATATATACAAATAGTTTAAAAACCATTACAAATATGTAATGAATGTATATTGTAATGAATTGTATATTTTGGGTTGACTTGTCCTTTAAATGAGGGCCATTAGTGCATGTACATGCATTGCTTTCAGCATTACTATTGCCTTCCCATTACACATCTCTCTTTATAACAAGTTAAAATAACTTTTTCTTCGTTTTAAGGTGACAACGGATCTATTGACGAGAAACGCAAAAGACATTGCCTTTGCCGACTACAGCCCAACCTGGAAGTTTCACCGCAAGTTAGTGCACGCAGCGCTGTCCATGTTTGGAGAGGGCACTGTCGCCATCGAGAAGATCAGTAAGTACCAACCTGCAGTGCAGGTATCCATCCAAGTACTGGCACATACACACTGACTGAGTGAGATATAGTGAGCAAGAAGATCATTCCCCACTGTACCAACCACAATGTAACCACTGGGGTGTAGAGATCCTACCTATACCTTCCTAAAAGTACTTTTAGTATGATGAAGACGTTAGTATATAAAGGAATTGTGCAGCTGGTTCATATTTTATATTCTTTGATTTGTTTTCCATTTATTTAAATGGGACATATATGCTACCCTATGTACAATGTGCACCTGTGCCCCCTGCTATACAGCACAGACAAGGGCCAGGGAGGTGGCAAAAGCTTATTTTACTGAAGTTGATGTTTCTTTGCTCAGTTCTATTGCTCAGTGTGACAGGAATGATAGAAATGAGCAGGGAAGCATCGCAAGAGCATTTTTCTATTGTGTTGCGCCCTTGTCTGGGCCAAACAGATTGATGCCCGCTGGTTACACTTTTATCATAACTGTGTTAATGCTGCTGCCCATACCTGGTGCACTCTTACCGTCCAGTTTGTGCCTGTATGTTACCCAACCACTCAGATTGTAAGCTGTACGGGGCAGGGACCTCCTTCCTACTGTGTCTCATACCACATGGCACTTATGTATATATACATATATGTATTTATTGTATTTATTTATTATATTACTTGTCCTCCCTGTGTGTAATTTTGTATTCTGTACGACTGTACAGCGCTGCGTACCCTTGTGGCGCTTTATAAATAAAGTTATACATACATACATACATACATCATGAAATTGCCAAGTTTCGAAAATGCTCAGAAGAGCACTCTGTGCAATGTTACTCTATGTTTATGTTATATGGTAGAGTATATGTCCTCTTTAATGCTATATTCTGCAGCTCATCACTACTGTCCATACTTCTGACTGACCTTATGTGCACTTTTAATTCCCAGCATACTCCTAAACCCTTATATTTTGCATTCTCTCAAAAATGAACACATCACCGAAGTATTATGGGAGCACATATTATTAGACTGAAACTAGAACCCTAGCACTGCATTGAGCCATTACCCTAAGTATTATGTGAGCCCCCCCGATTAAGTTAGTTTGAAGGGATATGGAATAAAAAAAAAGTTTTTTTTTATAAACAACCTACCACCACAGATACAAG
Source organism: Xenopus tropicalis (assembly GCF_000004195.4). Lineage (NCBI taxonomy): Eukaryota > Metazoa > Chordata > Amphibia > Anura > Pipidae > Xenopus > Xenopus tropicalis. Next base: position 28,916,872 of record NC_030683.2, read on the forward strand.
TGAATTAGTATACCAGCAGCTGAACCTATACACCAGGGGGCTCAAACTCAATTTATCTGGGGGCCGCAGGAGGCAAAGTCAGGATGAGGCTGGGCCGCATAAGGGATTTCACAAAAAATTGGCTTTCAAGGGATAATGCAAGGCACGGCGGGCGGGAGCTGCTGATTGCGGAAATGACGTTATGCCATCATAACAGTTATTATGGGAAGACGTTCTGTGTGCACAATTAGCTCCTTAGCAGCTAATTGTGCACACAGAACATCTTCCCATAATAACTGTTATGATGGCATAACGTCATTTCCGCAATCAGCAGCTCCTGCCCGCCGTGCCTTGCATTATCCCTTGAATCGCAATAAAAATCGCGATCCATTCATTGCTTTTGAGAAGGCGTTGGTGTGGGCCACAAAATACTGTACTGAGGGCCGCAAATGGCCCGCGGGCCGCGAGTTTGAGACCCCTGCTATACACAGAGTGTTTTACTGTAGTGCCATCTAGTGACACAAATACAATATACACAGAAGTAGATGCGCAACACTGGAAAGGGGATGCATGTTTCAGAATGAAATCTTCAGATCACAGGATGTAAAAGCCATTTTATGCTAAATGGTTATTATGGGTTACTAGACTCTGCATTTTTGCCCTTCAATGTTCTTTTCTTTACAGTCCAACACTTTTTAAAAAATTTTAGACATGAAGATTAACTAATAAAGGAATAATTGATTTTAATCATATCTTACTGTATAGTTTGATAAAATGTGTGCTAGTTTCCACTATATTCTTCAATCTACAACTTTAAGCATACTCCACTACAGGGCTGGGTTAATTATGGGGTGGATGGGCTACATCATCAGTTATTTTAGGATAAACAGAGCTTTCAGATCCGGGGGGGCAGTCTTACTGCAGTAATAACACTGTTATTCACTATTTTCCTTGTCCTGCCTTAGTTTCACGTGAAGCGGCATCTCTGTGCCAGACGCTGATTACTTTTCAGGGCAGTCCCCTGGACATGGCACCAGAGCTGACACGGGCAGTCACCAATGTTGTTTGTGCTCTGTGCTTCAATGCAAGATACAAAAGATGTGACCCAGAATTCGAGGAAATGCTGGCTTACAGTAAAGGCATTGTGGATACAGTTGCAAAGGATAGTCTGGTTGATATATTTCCATGGCTTCAGGTAAGAGTAAGAATTTAATGTAAATGTTTGTACAGGTATGGGATCTGTTATCCAGAAAGCTTCAAATTACAGAAAGGCCATCTCCCATAGACTACACTTAAATCAAATAATTGAAAATTTTAAAAATGATTTCATTTTGCTCTGTAATAATAAAACAGTACCTTGTACTTAATTCCAACTATGATAAAATTATCCTTATTGGAGGCAAAACAATCCAGTAATTTATGTTTACATTATTTTTAGTAGATTTTAGGTAATACAGAAAGACCCCAAATTACGGAAAGACCCCTTATCCAGAAAACACCAGGTCGCAAACATTCTAGATAAAAGGTCCCATACCTGTGTATAGATTCATTAGAGGTAGAAGCTGAAGCCTAGCAAGGAACCAAGTCTGTGAAAACAGCACCGTCAGCATTAAAGGTTTTCCCATTGTTGGAATTTTTATACAGGTTGTAGTCCTTGATTTTGCAATGACCCATGGAGGTTGAACCCCCTGTTACCCTCTTATTGCATATTACTGTATATTATACACTGTGCTTTTTTTAATATGTAGAGTTTTACAAATGACTTTTTCCCCTTTAACAACACAGATATTTCCAAACAAAGACCTGGAGATACTGAAGAGGTCAGTGGCCATCAGAGATAAACTTCTGCAGAAAAAGCTGAAGGAACATAAAGTAAGTATCTGAGATTAGATGGACTAGACTTGGGCCTCGGTTTGTATACCAAAACCCTCCGTTGTGTTAGTGGCCGTATATAAGTAGCCAAAGTGGCATGTATCAGACAGGTAGGCCAGTGGGCAGTGTCCCCTCTTATTTCCATGGAAACTGTATATTAAACAGGATTTCATTTTTCTGGGTTTCCCCATAATGCATTTACAGCTACAGGGTATTTAATGGTCCCAACTGTTCCTTAGCACCAACATTTGATATTTATGGAAAGTTTCCAACTCCTTTGAGGTTAAGGAACTACTTTGTTACATCTCCAGGAGGTCCTAAAGACTGGTGTTGCCATAAAGCGTATGATCCATTATCATAGATTGTCATTGCCATAACATTATGCCACGTATGACATATAAATGTGTGAACTGTCAACTTTTGTGTTGCTTATTCAGTGCTGGTGTTGCTTTTAATCCCTTGGCTAATGCTGAGTGTGATTCTGTGGGTGAATTGGCCCTTACCAAATAAAGGTCACACATATTTCTTTATGATTTTTTTCTGTAAAGTGAAATTTCTTCTGTACCCAGGAGGCGTTTTGCGGCGAGGAAGTAAATGATTTGTTGGATGCTCTTCTAAAAGCGAAGCTCAGCATGGAGAACAACAACAGCAATATTTCCCAGGAGGTCGGACTGACTGATGATCATCTCCTAATGACTGTCGGGGATATATTTGGGGCAGGAGTGGAAACAACTACTACCGTACTGAAATGGGCCGTAGCCTATTTATTGCATTATCCAAAGGTAGGTGATTACATTTAGTAGAGCGGGGTTGGGAAGGGTGCTCTGGTTCTTGGTAATATCTACTTTAATGAATGGATGAACATGTTGTAAATCTCCAGTTGTGAATTTCAGTCCCTATAAAATGGGAAAAGGGCTTTTAAATGTGTAATCTGCAGTGATACCTAATGCTAAAATTCACTTATATCTTGGACACCCGACAGAGCTGTGTTATGCACAAGGTACTCCAGGTTCCCAGGGCCATGTTAATATTAGGGGAATGGCCATGGGTAGAAGACACAGTAACAGCAACATAGGAACAGGGCTATTTATAGTAATGGCACTGCCTAGAACCTGTGTAAGAAGCACAGAGAGGCCAACAATCTCTTTGAAGGAATAGCAGATTACTGGTCATGGTCACTGGATCTGCTGTGCCTTGTTCTCATCTTACCACAAAATCTTTTCCCACTTCACAATCATGCAATGTGTGTGTTGCAAATGTAACACTGCCCTTCAGGGATGATTGTAGCTTATGAGTCGCCTAAGGTGGCAGGCTCCCTCACCCCCCCCCCCCAGCGTACTTTTCCTGTGCCAGAGGGGGCCCATTGCTAGTGCAAAGAGTGCATGGACAAAGTTTGCTTTTAAGGGGGACTATAACCCCAAACACAAATAAAACTTAACTGGCACAAGAGCAAAACATGAATGTCTGATAATGGCCCAGTTAATGCCCAGATCTAATCCATTTGGGAATTTGAGGTGCTCAAGAACCACCCAACTTATCAAAACAACCTGGAGTAAATCTCCCTTGAAGAATTGCCCCAAATCACTACAAAGCACTGTGCACAACTAGTACATGCTTACCCCAAATTGTTATTGCTGCCAAACAATGTTCAAGAAACCTCCTTCCTCTTGTGTCCTCGACTCTTAACTTTTTGCTGCTGTATTTATCTGTATTTATTATTATACTTTGTATTTATCTATTATCTTATTAACACCCTGTTTGTATTAATGTATTCTACTGTACAGCGCTGCGTACATAAGTAGCGCTTTATAAATAAAGATATACATACATACATACAAGAAACCATTACATTGTGGGGACTGAATTCTTGTGCAGCATTTTTTTTTATTTCTATTTTCTATTTCTATTTTTTCAAGCAGCATATATATATATATAGGTAATTAGTGATACTGTAATTTCATCCCTAGATTATAAAGATGAACCATGCAGAGTAGATACATAATTCCAGCAGGTGTCCATAATGAGTTGTTGCTGCCAACAATTCACTGTATTCAGTGAATTCATTAGAAGACATCCTTTGCTAATCATAATGGGGAATCTTTGTTTCTTTACAAATAGGTTCAGGCTAAAATCCAGGAGGAGCTTGATGTGAAGGTCGGGTTTGGGAGACACCCCGTGCTGAGTGACAGGAGAATTCTGCCCTATTTGGATGCAACAATCTCTGAAGTTTTGCGCATTCGCCCTGTAGCGCCGCTGCTCATCCCTCATGTAGCTCTGCATGAGTCTAGGTAACAAGCACTTGTGATGCCTCTCCCAGTAAAGGATAGGAAAGAATAAAGTTTGCTCATGGCAAGATTTTTTTTTTCAATGTAAGTTTTTTTATTTTGATTGTGCGTATGACTGGCATTACCGAGATGCAAGCGATGTCCATAGGGGTCAGTTTTCAGATGATACTGGTATATGTATAACAGAGCCAAGGTCTACTACTAACCTATAATAGCCAATCTTTCTACTCTACCTGTTTGATTACTATAGGTATAGACCTGTATGAATCCTTGAGCCGCCTGTTAATTAGCCACATTTTACACTGGGTACATTCCCATGTATTCCTGCCATAGTGCATAAGTGTCTGCTTCAAATTCTGCTGCTTACTTTATTATGGCAGATATTTAGACAGAGACAAATAAAATGTGTTACAGATCAAGTGACTGTAGAAAATATTCAGTAATGAAATAGATTTCTGCATTTAAATAATATTTGCAATGTGGTTTATAAAAAGTCAAGGGACCAGGGGGAAGTAGGGCCTTTGGCTGTGTTAGAACCTGCCAATAGTAGAATGACAGATGCAGCACTTGGGAGGGGCAGGTACTGAGCTCTGCTGTTCATGCCACTTCCTTTTAAGGCTCATGTCCCCTATCTAATGGGTGTTACAAACCACTTGATATTTATGGATTCACAGTTGCGCTCTATTCTTAAACTTTCTGTTCTACAATATGTCCTGAATGACTGATATCTATCTATTGGGCAGATATAAAGATCCTGTCAGTTGAAGATTGCATTGGCAGGTTGATGAGCTTCTCAGGTCTGCTTAGGTCCCTATTTTAATTTGATCATTCAGTCATCACATTTTGACTCGTCACATGGGTGGCTAAATAGGGAAAAAAATTAAGTTTCTCCTTCACAATGAATAAAAAATTAAATTCTGATTGGTTCTGTTGGATGCCAGTGGCACAATAATAAATAAGCCCCACCTACTCATTCCTGCTCCAGCAGGAGTTCCTCATAGGTCCACACACTTAACACAAGGTAATGTAATTAAAGAAACAATGCTTGCCCAGATCTTGTAACCTATAGCTACTAATCAGATACTGAACAGTAAATGCTTCCTGCTGATTGGTAGCTATGGGTTACTTGACAAGTAGCAAACCTTGGACCTTATTACATTCCCTTAGGATATTTAGAACATATTTAAAATACAATAGATATTTGTTTTTTATGAATTCCATGTTTTCATTTGGCAAAAGCAGTGAAATCCTGCCAAATAGACTGCAAGCACAATTTGGTACCCGTGGAAGTAACTTTCTAGAGTTCATTGCATTTGCCCTGGATGTGTGGTTAGCCTGAAGCCTACTAATGACTCCCACACAGTTAAACATGGTCTCTGTATTTAGTGTACACTATTCTAATCCTTATTATATTCATTTTTTTGTAGCATTGGCGAATACACCATTCCACAAGATGCCCGTGTGGTTATAAACCTTTGGTCCCTGCATCATGACCCTAACGAATGGGAAAACCCTGAAGAATTTATTCCAGGTTTGCACATAATAGATCAAAACTGAATTTCTTGTGGTTAATGATACATACAGGGAGTTTATTACATATCTTTTATAAAATAAAGGCTTGGGGAGGATACAGAGGGACCATAATGTGTTACAACTATATACTGGCAAGCCCAACAGTTCTGAGAATGCAAAAGCTGCACTCTTGAGGACCTATCTTCAGTGGCCTACAGCAGGGTGTATGAGCTACCTCTCTACCCTACTGAGCCTCCCAGTGTCGGACTGGCCCACCAGGATACCAGGAAAACTCCCGGTGGGCCCAGGTGTCAGTGGGCCCTCCTGCCCCTAACCATTTGGCCTGTTTCATGGTCATTCCTTATTTCTGAATAGGAAAAAAGAGGATAAATAAATGGAAGGATAGATGCTAGCATGTAAATAATGGAGACTAGGAGAATAAAGAGGCTGGGTGAGGAAAGGAGAAAAAATAGTTTAAAGAGCGGGCCTAAGGTCTAAGGTTTTCTGGTGGCCCCTGGGTTCCCAGTCCGACACTGGAGCCTTCTGTCCCAGCCAATGTTCCTAATCCAAGTGTAGTGGCAACATTACCATTGACCGGAGATATTGAACCAAGCTGTGGGACCTTTTGATGAGCACATTAACATTTAAAAGCAAACTATCTGACATTATTTTCAACACATTTCATTATTTTTAGACCGTTTCTTGGACGAAAATGGAAACCATCTCTACACCCCCTCCCAAAGTTACCTGCCCTTTGGAGCTGGAATTCGAGTCTGCCTTGGGGAAGCCTTGGCAAAAATGGAGATCTTCCTCTTCCTGTCATGGATTCTGCAGAGGTTTACTCTGGAAGTTCCAGCGGGAGATAGCCTGCCAGACCTGGATGGAAAGTTTGGTGTGGTCCTTCAGGTCAAAAAATTTAGGGTCACAGCCAAGTTGAGGGAGGTCTGGAAAAACATAGATTTGACCACATAAAGCAGAACAACTTAAATGATTTTTCTTCTAGGAGGTGATAATGAAGGGGAGAGAAAGATAAATCAGTATGCAAAGGCAAATTTTGCTAGAGAAAGGCATGTCTTTATAATTCCATTGGACACTTAGATGCTTTCAAAGGGGAAGTATCTTCTTTTTAATCTCACAAAAGCACATATGCGTTATACAGTATGTTTGCACCAGTAATGCAGTACTCTCCCTCTCTTTATTTCTCTTTTTACACCCCACCTTTTTTTAAAAAAATATCATAGGGAAAATGAGGGCACTGCAAGTTTCCCTTTACTATACTGTGGTGTAACTACTGGGGGACTGGGACTGCTGCAGCCACAGTTACAGGTGCAGATTCAGGTACAGGTGCAGGTATGGAGGGGGGCTTGGGTGTAGATACTGCATCCAGAGCCATAAAGGTTTAGTTGTGTTACTGCTGTTCCTCTATTGCCACCTCATCCTGACACAGTTATGTTTTACTATACATATGATCAAAGCAGCGATAAATAAATCTGTGGAGGAAAAACTGCTGCTTTTGAGGGAAATGAAATGCAGGAGTTTGGGCTATTTTTCCCTTCTGGCTGCACCTTGATAGCTCTGACTTCAACAGCTAAAAGTAAAGGTCAAACCCCCTTGACTGGAAGTCATGATAATTACTCCGTTGTGTGTATGCTTTGTCACAGGGTGCCAGGACACACCTTATACCAATCACCCACCTTAGACTTCTCTCTCCTTTCTGTAGCACATTCACTTCTGCCCCCATGTGTTGTATAGAGTTCTCATTTGTAATATAGTTGTAATAAATAAACCTTTGTCAGATGTCAGAGTGTTTCTGTTGTGTTTTTTCCTTTCACTTTCTCCCACTAATTTCCCCTTAGGGCAGAGGGACAGGGATCTGTATGAACATTCCAAGCAACGGGGGGGCAGTTTAGGGTGAGATTTGGGGTACCTGCTAGATACTCCTGGAACTATACCACAGTGGCTATAACTATGGTGTTACATATATCCCGGTTACCTTGGGAAGAACTATGAAGGCCTAAAGTTTTGGACTGTAAAGGTGGACCCAGAAAATCTAAAAACCTCATAGTGTTTTATTTAACATTAATATTTATTAAAAACTCACTGTTCCTCCATTCTTTATTGGGCTACTCTGTTCCATATTCCCTGTAATTATTTGGTTACATTGTAATAGCAGGATTTACTTTGGTATTAGAACTTTAAAGGTCCAGGTTGGTCAGACATTTATGCGCTTGTGACTCCAGTGAGATTAATGGGAGTTTTTTGTATTTCCAACTCTTACATCAGGAGTCACAAAAAAATGTGCAACCTATTGCAAATCAAAGGCCATTGGCTAAACTGCAGGGATCTCTTATCTAGAAACCTGTAATTACAGAAACTCAGAATTACAGGAAGGCCATCTCCCAATTTTAAGCAATTAATTCTATTTTTTTTTTTTTTTCAAATGATTTCCTTTTTCTCTGTAATAATATAGCAGTATGTACTTGATGGCAACTACACTGCATTAATCTAAATTTATGACAAAACAATCCTGTTTATTTTGTGCTTTTAAAATTCCCCTGGTTTTCCCTGATGTTCTGATACCTGCGCTACAAAATAAGTGGGAGGGTTGGGAGTCGGGGGAGAAGAGGTGATAAGTTACAGAAGGGACAGAACTCAGGGTGCAGGCAGACCCCTGGGGGCTATACCATTACTAATCAGGTCAATATCGTACAGTTGGGCCAGACAAGTTAGTTGGTGGCCCTCATTTGTAGCCATTCTAGAGGAGAGAAGGAAACACAGGGTGGAGTTATTAATACTACTTGATGGATAGTCCCATTTCTACTTTTGATTATTCTGGTTTTGGGTCTGCATGTTACTATACTGTTAGAAACTGGAACAAGAAACATTCCATATGTTAGGCTGTGTTATTCTAACCACTAAAATCTACTGGAGGATATTAAGAAAGAGATAGTAATGCAATAAAATATAGTATACAAGCTGTAAAGTAATAGGAAATATCCACTGGGGATGAATGTCTTTTAGCTCCCTGTGTGCAAATATATTCATTTCTGGAGCATTTTGTGTTTGTTCTTAGTGTGTGAGAGCTTTGCTAGTGTAGGGGATCAGAAAACTCTCTCCCCTGTTTCTCTGTCTGTGACATCATCCCGCCCGGCTACAGAGTGGGGAGAAACCCGATTGGCTGGATGCCCCAGTGCACTGTTGGGAGAGAGGATAAATAAGTGTGCCAAGAAAGGGTTACACTAGTGCCATCTAGTGGCATTTCATTATTTAGCATGTTTTTATATTTGCAATACTCATTTATGAATGCAAGCACAATGTGCAAAGCATAAAAGCGCAAACAAATCACAATATTTTCACCCACAATGTAGCATTAAAGCTTAATAGCAGCTGCCCACAAAATAGTGCTGCAACTTTGCCTGATTTTCCTATGTGGGTGCCAATTAGCGTCCACTCTAGTAAATTAGCTGTAAGTTGTGGCAGTTATTTCCAGCGTGTAGTGTTATAACAGCGCGGCATTCAGTAGGTGCGAGTCAGTTGTGTGTGTGTGTGTGTAGGCACAACACAATACGGGACACCTGAAAAGTAACAGCTTGAAGCAGATATTAACTATAGGGTTAAGGTGTATCCCAAAGGCCTTGTACTTTGTGCTTTGCGTGCAACTGAGTGTAATATATTAAATCAGACTGAACCAGTGCATTGGCACTAAGCATGATTTATAGGGAGTGCAGTAAGGGACCCATGTTTGTTTTAGGCCTTCTCACAAATCTCAGGCTACTGCCAAGCAGGGCTGATTCTCGGCCTCTGTTTATTCACAGGCCCATGTGGCCCTAGCCACTAGTCTTTAGGCTGCTCCTCACATATGTCTGGGTGCCCCATAGAGAACCATTGGTTTAAAGGGGTAGTGACACGTTCTAAAAACCTTTGGAACGCACACTTGTGTAGGGCAATACTGGCACCAAGCTTCTCATGCAATATAACTAAGTCGGCCTGGAAGTTTGGCAGATGCGCTTCCAATCATCCACTATCCCAGAGCTTTAATTAATTAGATTGCAGTTGATAAATGCAGTTTAAATGTGGATGAATTGATATGCGTTACTGAACCAGAACAAATTTTGATTCTTTGTTTATATGATGCCATAACTAACTGGTGCACAGTGCCCATGTCAGAGTTGCCACCTTGCTGGCACTTTACTGGCAAAAAGTAAATTTGATGCCAATGACATTAATAGGGAAGCCAGTGGTGCACTACAGCATACAGCAGCACAGCAGCATAGCAGCATAGTTCAGCCCTTTATATAAGGACTTCCATACCGTGGTGTTAAATCAACTAAATCAGCCTAATTGGCAAACTGTCCCATGTTTAATTCCAACCCCCACCAGATCCTTGATAAACCTCATCCCTTTTGTGTCTATGGATCAAACCTGTCCTACCTAAACAGGGACAATTGGGAGGCGCGGGATATCCTGACACCATCAATATGCAACTTAGCAAACATGGCACCAGTACCAAGGTCGGTTCAGTCTTTATCTCACATTCCCATCACCTCACACATTGTCATAGCTTCTATTTCTTGGCACCATCTGGAGCACTGAAACTATTGCTGATTCTAATTTATATTTTTTAAACTTTTTAAAAAGTTTTTAAAAATGTTATTGTATTTTGCTTGTAACTGAAAGGGAAGCTGCCGAATCCTGCACCAGTGGGTACCAAAGGCCTGGGGCAGGAAAGGACTTAAAGGGGGTGATTAATTAATGTTTGAATTCTAATTTGTTTCCACAACAAAATTCCCAATAGTTGAATTATAGTTTAAAAATGTCAATGTTCAATATTTATTAAGTGCAAAAAACGGAAAATTTAAATGTAAAATTTAGGCGAGTTTATGTAGAAGTCAGTGGGAATTGTCCACTCATAGGCAAAATCAAGCCATATATTCAAGGTTTTTGAGTTTGGAAACTCACACAATTGATGAACTGAAGTTTTTTTTATTCAAACGAGGTTTTCATATTAAGATTTTTAACAAATAAGCAAACATTCAAGTTTTTTTTAAAATGCAAGTTTATTCGAAGTAGAAAGAACTGATAGCTGATATGAGTGATAAACAAAGTATTATGATAGGCAATCACCAGTCTTTTCTGATTCTGCCAAAGAATGCTGGTAGGTAAGTTTAGCCGACTCCCACCAGGTTACATTTCATATCCCTGGGGGTATCTAGTCGGTGTCCTTTATTTACTAGTTTATCAAAAGAAAAATACATTTCTCTGTAATGTGAAGTTTATAGGGCACCTTTAGTCTTTCCCAAACTGTTCAGAGTCTGCTTGTGGAGCTCATAAAAATGGGTGGGAAGCCTAAAAGGAGATTACATGGCTTTGAGTCTGACTGCATGGATCTGTGTCTCTTAGCAGTTTATCATAGAATCGACCTGTCAATCCTAGTCCATCTTTAGTCAGAATTTTGAATACAGATACAGTATACTTTATCTTAATAAAGTATGGTGGCCGGTATTAATTGTGTTTAGGGTTCAGTAATACAGCATCAGTGTCTGCTGGTAACAGAGGGGGGCAGAATATAATAATAGGATGTCATACAATAAAAAAAAACCTTATAATAAGCTTATTAAGCTTCTGGGCCCTGCCACAGAGGATGAAGCAGGATGATTGTGTAACCCTTTCTTGGCACACTCACTTCTGTTGGGCTGTTTACTTGTTTTAGCAGGAGATCTTCGTTCTTTTTGAATTATAAAGATACTGGGAACTGGGATTTAGCGCACTGCCTCCACCTAGTGGACACTGAGGAGCACACCTCAAGGGGCTTTCCACTAGGAATAATCACACACAGTTGCAGCAATATCAAACTTTATATAACTGTTGAAATAGAATGTAAAACAACTTTATGGATACTGATTATCCTGCCCTGAGGAACCTGTGCAGTCTATCCTCTCCTGGCACAGTCTCTGTATGTGCCCAGTCCCAACTTGGATCCGGATAGACCCCAACCCTTTCATTCAGTTCAGTCCCTTCCTCAACAGCTCTTAAGTCCCCCCAGGTAGCGCTACCTGCCCCAGAGTACCTTCCCTTTTGGAAAGGTGGCTGCTCCCACGTAGCAGGCAAATGAGCAATACCTGTCCTCACCAGGGGACACACACAGAGATTCCACAGAGGACTTTGTAATCACTGGCAGCCCTGCAGACTCTTCTCTTTTCAGTCTCAACTCACAACAAGTGGTACTGGCTGCTCACTCTGTATCTCTCTTCCAAAAGCTGCCAAAGCAACAGGGGCTCCCTTTATATACTGCTGGGCCCACCCCTTGATTTTTGGCTCCAAACTTAAGCACACCTCTCCCAGACGTGCACTGGGGCAGCCAGCTAACCGGATCCCTCCCCAGTCTGTAGCTGGGCTGGATGATGTCACAGACTGAGAAACAGGGGACAGAGTTCTCTGATCCCCTACAATTGCTTAAAAAGCCACTCTTGAAATGTCTCAGGCTATAGTATGTTTAGTATTTAGACTGTTGATGGTGGATTTATGTATCTGCATGATTTTCATTATTGTGGTATTCTTAGATAAAATCAAAGGAATCCTTTGCTTCTGTCCTTGGGGGTCTTGCTAACCAATTCCCACTGGTATAAATGAGAAAGAAAAAAATAAACAGGAATGACAACTTAAAAGATGCACCCCAAGAAATGGTTCTTATAAGTGGGAGCTTTCTGGGGGAAATGTACTTACAGAAAAAGAACCCCCACAAATGGAGCTGCACCCCAGTCTGGGTAGAATAAATGTGCAGAAAAATCTTTATAAGTTCCATTTGTGAAAGTAGAAAATAAAAACATTGCTAACAAAATAGCACACAGTAAATAGGGGCTGGTGTCCCACAATGCGTGCAGGCCCGGACTGGCAGTCTGTGGTATGATATAAGTATAAAGGCTTAAAAGACTAACAATCAATGCACTGAAATAGTTAAACACCTATCAAAAACAATATAGATATGTTAATAACATAGACACAGGGACCCACTTAATTTAAATGTAATTTCCCAAAATATTAGTGCTGATCAAATGGGACACACATAACACATAACTACTCCCACTCCCCATAACTACTAATGAAAGAGCATGCAAATACAGTCCATAGGGCTCATTTATCAACAGTGGGCAAATTTGCCCATAGGCAGTAACCCATAGCAACCATTCAGGGATTACCTTTTTTCAGCCAGTTGCAGGTAGAACAATGAGGGTAACAATTTGATTGGATGTCATGGGTCATTTGCCCACTGTTGATAAATGACCCCTCATGAGTCCCAAAGTCACTGGCTAAACTAATAAACTAACTTTTGCATATTTACACTCCCTCGACTGGGGTGCAGCTCCATTGCTGGGGGTTCTATTTCTTCTCATGTTCTTTTATAAATGACAGTGGAACTGATATTTTTATAATTCAAAGTCCTTTTTTTTGTACGATAAACAATAATAAGGATAAAAATGAAGCATACATTTATTGTATTTTTGGACAATATTGACTAGTGTTTCCTAACCAATACAATTTGAAGCTGCCTAGGTGAGTGCAATATGGGAGTGTAAAGCAGAGAAGAAATGGCTGTAGTTTTGGGCAGGATTTGTTTGTATCGGCCCCCCTCCTGTACCTGTAATCACTTCCGCAGCTTCAGCCCATTTCCATGGCATCTCCAGCAGAGAGGAAATGGGTCTGCGTAATTAGATATTCACTCACTGGGATTTTATTTTTAATCGCCTTAGCCTTAATGAGATACATCTGTAATGGGTTTCTTTCTGCTCAGAACGGTTACTATGGCAAAGGATTTTGATGTACCTCAAAAAATAAAAAAATGGAAATGTTGAAATATAATGTAGTTTTGCCCTGCACAGGTATAACAGGGGTGTTTGCTTCAGAAACTAGTTATATAAACAAGCTGCTGTGTAGCCATGGGGGCAGCCATTAAACTTAAAAGAGGGCTAAATGACACAGGTTATATAGCAAGTAACAGACAAACTCTGTAGAATACAATGGGATTCTACACAGCTTATATGTTATCTGCTATGTAACCTGTGCCTTTTCTCTTTTTCCAGCTTGAATGGCTGCCCCCATGGCTACACAGCAGGTTATTATATAAATTATAGTAGTGTTACTGTAGCAAACACACCAGCTGTACCAGTGCAGGAACGGCTGCCCCCGGGGCTACACAGCGGGGTATTTATATAAACTATAGTAGGGTTACTGTAGCAAACACCCCAGCTGTACCGGTGCAGGAATGGCTGCCCCCGGGGCTACACAGAGGGGTATTTATATAAACTATAGTAGGGTTACTGTAGCAAACACACCAGCTGTACCGGTGCGGGAATGGCTGCCCCCGGGGCTACACAGCGGGGTATTTATATAAACTATAGTAGGGTTACTGTAGCAAACACCCCAGTTGTACCAGTGCAGGAATGGCTGCCCCCAGGGCTACACAGCAGGGTATTTATATAAACTATAGTAGGGTTTCTGTAGCAAACACCCCAGCTGTACCAGTGCAGGAATGGCTGCCCCCAGGGCTACACAGCAGGGTATTTATATAAATTATAGTAGGGTTTCTGTAGTAAACACCCCAGCTGTACCGGTGCAGGAATGGCTGCCCCCGTGGCTACACAGCAGGGTATTTATATAAACTATAGTAGGGTTTCTGTAGCAAACACCCCAGCTGTACCGGTGCAGGAATGGCTGCCCCCGGGGCTACACAGCAGGGTATTTATATAAACTATAGTAGGGTTTCTGTAGCAAACACCCCAGCTGTACCGGTGCAGGAATGGCTGCCCCCGGGGCTACACAGCGGGGTATTTATATAAACTATAGTAGGGTTACTGTAGCAAACACCCCAGCTGTACCAGTGCAGGAATGGCTGCCCCGGGGCTACACAGCGGGGTATTTATATAAACTATAGTAGGGTTTCTGTAGCAAACACCCCAGCTGTACCAGTGCAGGAATGGCTGCCCCCGTGGCTACACAGCGGGGTATTTATATAAACTATAGTAGGGTTACTGTAGCAAACACCCCAGCTGTACCGGTGCAGGAATGGCTGCCCCCGTGGCTACACAGCGGGGTATTTATATAAACTATAGTAGGGTTACTGTAGCAAACACCCCAGCTGTACCAGTGCAGGAATGGCTGCCCCCTGGGCTACACAGCAGGGTTTTTATATACATTATAGTAGGGTTTCTGTAGCAAACACCCCAGCTGTACCAGTGCAGGAATGGCTGCCCCCGGGGCTACACAGCGGGGTATTTATATAAACTATAGTAGGGTTTCTGTAGCAAACACCCCAGCTGTACCAGTGCAGGAATGGCTGCCCCCGGGGCTACACAGAGGGGTATTTATATAAACTATAGTAGGGTTACTGTAGCAAACACCCCAGCTGTACCAGTGCAGGAATGGCTGCTCCGGGGCTACACAGCGGGGTATTTATATAAACTATAGTAGGGTTTCTGTAGCAAACACCCCAGCTGTACCAGTGCAGGAATGGCTGCCCCGGGGCTACACAGCGGGGTATTTATATAAACTATAGTAGGGTTTCTGTAGCAAACACCCCAGCTGTACCAGTGCATGAATGGCTGCCCCCGGGGCTACACAGCAGGGTATTTATATACATTATAGTAGGGTTTCTAAAGCAAACACATTTACTAGTACATAATATATGAATTAGTTTGATACACTTTCATTTTTTGATTTGTTACTGTTCCTTTAACATTCTAATGAAGTTTGACCAGTGGGAACACTTGTGCTATAGAGTTTACATTTTCATGCTTGTGATCCAAACATTGAGTCTGAGGCCCCACATCTGGATCAGGGTCACCACAATGGCAGCCGATTCAGACTCCTTGGGAGGGGACTAAATACACAGCCTAGTACAGTCTCATAGCTTCATCAGATTCCCAAAGTCAGATACTGATCACGAGGCCATCTTTTCACCCTAGGGGTGTCACCTTTTCTGGAAAAAAACACCAGCCTTCCTATATTTTTATCTTTCTTTCCATATTTACTGACAAGGCTGACAAATACCAGCCAGGTGGCAACCCTATTTCACCCCAATGCCTTTGTTGTACCAACTCAACCAGTAACGATTGGCTGCTTAGTTTCTAGCCTATTTTGGGTAATATACAAATGTAAATCACATTGGGTGTGGCCCTTCAAAAGATAAGCCAGGGTAGGCAGGTAGGTGGACTTTTATACCCTTCAGTGTTTTAGCATTTGCATCCAGGTTTATAGCAAATGACCCCCGAGAAGTGGAGGATTGGGCAACATCAAAGTTAAAACTGAACTTACAGACTACCTTTTGGAGCACTCGCCCAGCACCTGACCAGGGAACTAGCACTTATATTGTAATGTCACCCACTGTGACCTACAGCACTTATATTTGCCTATTTGTGTCTGTTAGTTACCCCTCCCATATAGATTGTAAGCTCTTCGGGGCAGGGACCTCCATCCTCTTGTGTCTTTGACTCTTAACTTATTGCAACTGTATCTTGTATTTATTTGTATTTATTGTTATACTTTGTATTAATCTATTATTATCTTAATAACCCCGTTTGTATTAATGTATTCTACTGTACAGCGCTGCTTACATAAGTAGCACTTTATAAATAAAGATATACATACATACATATACATAAATCCCAACGCACTGAGCCTGGGTCAAAGGGGTTAATAGTGGAGTTGTGGGGCAGTGGGATGTTATGGTAATTGGATGGAGAAAATAGATTGCTTCTCTCTTAAAAAGGTTAAATATCAATTGAAGTAAATAATATAACCTTACGGCAGGCTGTATGGGGCAGATTTATGAAAGCATGAATTTCAGATTATTAAAAGTACGATTGGAAAAAATTTGGAGTGACCACAATAATTTGTGCGAAAATTCTTTTCTTGCTCGTACGAAAATTTTGTGGTCGCGATCCAAAAGTTACAAAATTTTTGTAAAATCGCGAAAACTTTCTTACTTTGATCCTTGTTTTTGGAAGCCTCCCATAGGACTCAATGGCACTCTGCAGCTCCAACCCGGCCCAAGGAAAGTCTCCCATAGGGCTCAATGGCACTCTGCAGCTCCAACCCGGCCCAAGGAAAGTCTCCCATAGGGCTCAATGGCACTCTGCAGCTCCAACCTGGCCCAAGGAAAGTCTCCCATAGGGCTCAATGGCACTCTGCAGCTCCAACCCGGCCCAAGGAAAGCCTCCCATAGGGCTCAATGGCACTCTGCAGCTCCAACCTGGCCCAAGGAAAGTCTCCCATAGGGCTCAATGGCACTCTGCAGCTCCAACCCGGCCTAAGGAAAGTCTCCCATAGGGCTCAATGGCACTCTGCAGCTCCAACCCGGCCCAAGGAAAGTCTCCCATAGGGCTCAATGGCACTCTGCAGCTCCAACCCGGCCCAAGGAAAGTCTCCCATAGGGCTCAATGGCACTCTGCAGCTCCAACCCGGCCCAAGGAAAGTCTCCCATAGGGCTCAATGGCACTCTGCAGCTCCAACCTGGCCCAAGGAAAGTCTCCCATAGGGCTCAATGGCACTCTGCAGCTCCAACCCGGTCCAAGGAAAGTCTCCCATAGGGCTCAATGGCACTCTGCAGCTCCAACCCGGTCCAAGGAAAGTCTCCCATAGGGCTCAATGGCACTCTGCAGCTCCAACCCGGTCCAAGGAAAGTCTCCCATAGGGCTCAATGGCACTCTGCAGCTCCAACCCGGTCCAAGGAAAGTCTCCCATAGGGCTCAATGGCACTCTGCAGCTCCAACCCGGTCCAAGGAAAGTCTCCCATAGAGCTCAATGGCACTCTGCAGCTCCAACCCGGCCCAAGGAAAGTCTCCCATAGGGCTCAATGGCACTCTGCAGCTCCAACCTGGTCCAAGGAAAGTCTCCCATAGAGCTCAATGGCACTCTGCAGCTCCAACCCGGCCCAAGGAAAGCCTCCCATAGGACTCAATGGCACTCTGCAGCTCCAACCTGGCCCAAGGAAAGTCTCCCATAGGGCTCAATGGCACTCTGCAGCTCCAACCCGGCCCAAGGAAAGTCTCCCATAGGGCTCAATGGCACTCTGCAGCTCCAACCCGGCCCAAGGAAAGTCTCCCATAGGGCTCAATGGCACTCTGCAGCTCCAACCCGGCCCAAGGAAAGTCTCCCATAGGGCTCAATGGCACTCTGCAGCTCCAACCTGGCCCAAGGAAAGTCTCCCATAGGGCTCAATGGCACTCTGCAGCTCCAACCCGGCCCAAGGAAAGTCTCCCATAGGGCTCAATGGCACTCTGCAGCTCCAACCCGGCCCAAGGAAAGTCTCCCATAGGGCTCAATGGCACTCTGCAGCTCCAACCCGGCCCAAGGAAAGTCTCCCATAGGGCTCAATGGCACTCTGCAGCTCCAACCTGGCCCAAGGAAAGTCTCCCATAGGGCTCAATGGCACTCTGCAGCTCCAACCCGGCCCAAGGAAAGTCTCCCATAGGGCTCAATGGCACTCTGCAGCTCCAACCCGGCCCAAGGAAAGTCTCCCATAGGGCTCAATGGCACTCTGCAGCTCCAACCTGGCCCAAGGAAAGTCACTATACCAAAGCTTAAATGAATTCCAAAATGTTTGTACTCGGCGTAACAAATACGATTTTGTCGTGGAAATTGACGCAAAGCACGTAAATATTGTGGAAATAAAGCACATTTCTAAAACAATACAAATTTTTCTCATTCGTACTCATTCCTACTTTAATGAATGAGCCCCTATGTATAGTATGAAGCTCTGAAGCCCTGTATATTGAATGAACATTCGAGTGAAGTTTAGTGATGGGCAAAATGTTTCGGCAGGCATGGATTCGCGGCGAATTTCCGTGTTTCGCCATTGGCGGATTGTTTCGGGAAACGGATGAAAAAATTTGGGGCGGAAAAATTCGCCGCATGTCCAAAAATTGTCACCGGTGTCAAAAAAGAATAGCCGCGTGATTAAATAATAGCCGCGCGATTAAATAATAGCCGCGGGCAACAAAATAATAGCCGTGGGAGACAAAATAATAGCCGTGCGACAAAATAATAGCCGTGGGAGACAAAATAATAGCCATGGGAGACAAAATAATAGCTGCGCAACTAAATAATAGCCGCGGGCGACAAAATAATAGCCGCGAGAGACAAAATAATAGCCGCGGGAGACAAAATAATAGCCGTGGGAGACAAAATAATAGCCGCGGGAGACAAAATAATAGCCGTGGGAGACAAAATAATAGCCGCGAGAGACAAAATAATAGCCGCGGGAGACAAAATAATAGCCGTGGGAGACAAAATAATAGCCGCGGGAGACAAAATAATAGCCGCGGGAGACAAAATAATAGCCGTGGGAGACAAAATAATAGCCGCGCGACTAAATAATAGCCGCGGGCGACAAAATAATAGCCCCGCGACTAAATAATAGCCGCGGGAGACTAAATAATAGCCCCGCGACGAAATAATAGCTGCGGGCGACAAAATAATAGCGACAATTTTTTTTTTGCTGCGCGACATTTTCGCCATTTCACTAATTTTTCGCCGTTTCGCGGATCTTTTGAAAGATTCGCTAATTTTTCGGCAAAGCGAAACGGAACAGATTCGCTCATCACTAGTGAAGTTATTAGCTGAGTGAAATCCACACTGCCGAACCAATACAACTGCTGAAATGTTCTTTCCTTCTCATCACATTACATACATAACATCTGCAGCTGGTTCTAAAAAATCTGCTATTTATAGGTGCTGAATGCCCTTTCACTATTCTATTTATAGCTTTTTAAGCAACAGAGATGGGCATATGAAATGTTATATTTAGATCCTCTATGGAAATTCTGAGAATTTAGAATAGGGGAAGAACTTGGTTACTGGTTACCCCCCAGCTTTCATCCCCTGAGGGCCAGTCTTATAGAATGTCTGCTATGGCTTCATTATCCCAATATCTCTTCCAGCACCCTTTGTCTCTACTTAGTCTCTCTCTTAATGAGAAAATGATTGAATAAAGACTTACATGCTTTATTATGGTTTCATCTTCACTCCTCAGTTACTGGTATTATCACTTCCATTGTTACAGTGTAATGGTGGCCGCACACAGGCAGATTTCAGTTGCCGATTTGGGTCCTTCAGACCAATTTGGCAGCTTATCTGCCTGTGTATGGGACTGTGGAGGGGGGGGGTTCAGGGACCACTGGGTCTGCCGCACACCCCCAAGGGGCCCCTGCTGCCTGCCCAACCCCCTCCCCCAGGCAAGTGTAATTTATACCTACCTGCATGTTGGGGGAAAGAGATCTGCTGCCTGGAAGAGTACCAGGTGTTTTTTCCCAGTGCCCCTGTGACCCAGTCCGATCCTGTGTATGGGCACCCCTACTGGACTGACATCTGGCCTAAGATCTCAAGGTTTGATTTTCCATCAGATCGGGGACTACTTAGGCTCGTTGATGCGTCCCTTGGTCCGTCAGCGCCTATGCCCGTCATTTTAGTCCAATATATATAATATATATATAATCCTCACCTTAAGTGGGGATTCCAATATATCTTATATCCTTATTATTTTTCTCTTTGTATATGTTAGATGAAAATATTAAACCATGAATGTGCAATTATTTTCCCTTTACTTCCTTTTAGCTGCTGTACATGGTTAATCAATGGGTGCCCAAAAAAGACAGATCCTGAGCTACTTGTAGATAAGATGATCCACAGCAGATTATTCTTCACTTTGCATCTATTTAACAGGCTTTTTTCTCTCCTCCCTCACCCCTGTGTGCCAGCCTAAGTGCCATTCCCTCTCTCTGTGTATATGCCATTCTCTCACCCACTTTTAAGAGTACAAGTCCCAGACTTTTTACCTTTTTCCCCACTCGTCATTCTCTTCAACCCCAAGTGCCAATAGCAACCCAGCCTCTCTCTCAGATACACCGTTATCTCATGCCCAGTGCGCCAGTCTGAGTAGGTTTCCTCTCTCCCTGTGTGCCACCTTCACCACCTATTTGCTGATTTTAGCTCTTTTTCTCCTGTCCTTCTGTCATTCTCATCCAACCACCATGTGTCAGTTACTGCCCTTTTCATGATTCCATTTATCAGTATCTTAATATTTGTCTTTCATTTATTGCCCAGATTATTGTTTGGGTTTCACAAGGCTGAAAACCCAACAGACAGTTGAGCCCAGAACAGGCCTTAGGAAAACCAAACGGTTTGGATCAAAACCGAACAGGTGGCAACCCTAAGGATAAAGAACCCCTTACTACAATTGATAAGGATATTAGCAATGGCTACCTTACAGCTGTGAGCCCCTTGGGCTTGTGCATTTTTACAGTGACAGAACCACAGAATATGTTACTATTATTACTATTATTACTTTCTCTGGTATCTGCTTCCTGACTCCCAGACTCCCTGACTCCCAGACTCCCTGACTCCCTGACTCCCAGACTCCCTGACTCCCTGACTCCCAGACTCCCTGACTCCCTGACTCCCAGACTCCCTGACTGCCAGACTCCCAGACTCCCTGACGCCCAGACTCCCTGACTCCCAGACTCCCTGACTCCCTGACTCCCAGACTCCCTGACTCCCAGACTCCCTGACTCCCTGACTCCCAGACTCCCTGACTCCCAGACTCCCTGACTCCCTGACTCCCTGACTCCCTGACTCCCAGACTCCCAGACTCCCAGACTCCCTGACTCCCAGACTCCCAGACTCCCTGACTCCCTGACTCCCAGACTCCCAGACTCCCTGACTCCCTGACTCCCAGACACTCATGCAGCATATAAATGTGTCCGGCCCGGCTCCATACGTACAATGGGCTGACTCTCACCCCTGACTGACACGGCCAGAGCATGGTACAAAGTGAAGTCTGTGCTTCTGTCACTCATTAACAGACGTGACCTTCACATGAACTGACGGGACAATGACATTTTTTCTGATTAAAGGGGAAAAAAAGAAAACAGAAAACCCTTTAGAGTAGCTCACGTTACAGCAGGAATTACATAAAGGGCACCTAACAACAAAAAGCATATTTATTGTCCTGCTTCTTCCCTCAACGCAACCTGATACCAACCCCTGCTGAAACAGGTCAAGGGGATAACACTGCGTTGCCACTTTTATATTTCAATGACATAACTTTAAAGAATAAGTAAACCTTTGTTTTATTCTATCGGCAATTCTGCCTCCAGAATTACCTACCTTTGTCCCAGCATTCTGTCTGACCTGGTTCCTCAGTTAGAAGTTGATTGCTTCCTTTGCATCCTTGTGCAGAGTGAAGCCCCGCCCCCACTTCCTGTTCAGTTCCTTCATCACTTCGACTACTGTAGTCGAAGTGGAGAGCCTTCTGGGCATGCCTGGAGGCAGCAGGAGCCAGTCTGTGCATGAGCAGGTTTTTTTTTTTTATGAGGTTATTAAACTGAGATTTTAAATGCCCTTTTGTGGTAAGCTTGGGCTTTATTTTTACCCTCCACTAAGGGTAGAGATTTTGTTATATACTCTCCAACTGGCATTTCCCATGTACATAGGAGTTTCTGGGAAGCATGCTATTGTAAAAAACCAAGCAAACTAATAAACTATTGGTTTATTAAAGTAAAACCTAGCACAACACTAAGACTAAGGCAAATAAAGTAGGTATATACCCAGCAGGTACCAATATAAATGTGTTCAAGGCAAATGCAACTCACTACAGACATAGGAGGATTTTCAATAAGGCTAGGGGTGGCTAAACCTCCCAAAAGAGTTTTTGGCAGTGTGGCCCTGTGCATATGTTATACTTTTGTGCTATGTTTTATGTAGGGTTGCCACTTGGCCGGTTTTGACCCGAACAGCCCAGTTTTCAGAAGTGCTGTCCCGGTCAAAACCTCCTGCCCAGTTTTCCAAATCAAGAAAACCAGACGGGACTCACTGAGAGTCACTGCCCCGCCTCTTCCCTGCCCAATGACATCCCACCCACCCACCCCTTGTGACATCACTGCCCGCCCCCTGTGACATCACTGCCCACCCCCCCTGCCCGGAGACTAAAGCCAGCACAGGCGGCAACCCTAGTTTTATGGGTGACCCCCAGAGTAGCGAACAAATAGCTGTCATACAAGAGTTTGAGAAACTTCCAGCGCTGATTTTGATGCCACAAGAGCAATACTTGTGTGACAGTAGGTGGGGGGGGATGGTGTGGTCACTCTTTTACTCAAAATAGTGGAATCCCACTTCAGGAGAGAAAAAAATATTGGGAGAAATATCCATAAGGACACATGAATAATGTTGGGCATTTTGGGACCCCCTAAAATGCTTAAGGTAGTAGGGGCTATGCATGCAAATAGGAGTGAGGATTAGTGCAGTGTATGGAGGGGCAGATTCTCACTGTGTAACTGCAAGGAGGGTTGGGGGCTGTGGCTGCCCTGACCCCTTTTTCCTGTTTCCTAGTGATTCTGTTTAGCAGTAGGAGAAATATATGCATTTATAGTATCATCTCCTTTCCCTTTATGTATGAGTACAACTTTCTGGTGCTCACTCTGCTTTAAAGGAACAGTAACACTAAAAAATGAAACAGCTTTAAAGTAATAAATATATAATGCACTGTTGCCCTGCACTGGTAAAACTGGTGTGTTTGCTACAGGTAAGGTGGCCATACACGTGGCGATTTCACTCGTTGTGCGACGAACGATTATATCGACAAACGATCGTATGGTGATCGGGTTTCCATACGATATGCCATCCACGGGCAACGATAATTTGCAAAAGATTTCATCGTATCATTATCGTAAAATACGTACGACCGTACATCTACGTACGATCCAATGTCGTGGCGGAAGCGGTATTTATTTATTTATGTTCGTTGACTTCTGCTGCTGGCAATCGATTTTGGGGACGATAATGTCGGGTCGATTAGTGGGCCGACGATCGTTTGCACACCATCAACTATACGATAACTTAACGATAGTATCGGATCGTTCGGGAATCGGTCGTTTGACAGTAAAAAATCGTCCCGTGTATGGGGGCCTTAACACTACTATAATTTATATAATAAGCTGCTGTGTAGCCACGGGGGCAGCCATTCAAGCTGGAAAAAAGGAGAAAAGGCACAGGTTACATAGCAGATAACAGATAAGTTCTGTAGAATACAATAGTGTTTTATCTGTTATCTGCTATGTGCCTGTGCCTTTTCTCCTTTGAATGGCTGCCTCCATGGCTACATAGCAGCTTATTTATATAAATTATAGTAGACTTTCTGAAGTAAACACACAACTTTTACCAGTGCAGGGCAGCAGCACATTATATTTTAGTTACTTATATACACTTTCATTTTTTGGTGTTACTGTTCCTTTAACACACCCGGTAACTGTGATCATTTATTGCATGTATAAGGCATTTTAAAGTAACTAACATTTGCTATATTGTACTTTGGGCTTGCTGAGTAAAGCTAGGATACCCCCATGTCTGAGGGGTACTGCATGTGTATATACTTGGTATAGCTAAGTAAGCAAGGGAAGGCAGTATGTACACTGCACAGTATGGCCACCAGAGGCCGCTGTTTTACTGGATCTTTTCAATGAGACCTACGTGGTTGATCTGACAATTAACAGCATTTCTGCTCCCAGTTATTTATAAATAAAACTAAATATGCTGCTAAATGAGGAGTCCTTGGCAGGGCTAATTTCAGGTGGATACAAATAGGAGCAAACACCCCGTGCTCTGCACATAGAATAGCAGCTGCGAGATTGGGCAGGAACAGCACGGAAATGTGGCAACTAAAGCGCAACACAGAGTAAAGCTGCCCATACATTATAACAGTGCTGTCCAACTGGCGGCCCGCGGGCCACATGCGGCCCTCGACCCCCCTCTTTGTTGCCCCCCCACCTGTTTGGCTGCTTTGATGGCTTAACTTTGTGTAAGCTTTAAATGGTATCAGTACTGAGATTAACTGCCCCCCTGCATGGTTCTCACCTCAGATTCAGGCTGTAATCCCCCTGTATTGTTTAAAAATGTAATTCCCTGTGTTGTTCACACCTTTTAATCTCTGCATTGTTCACCCCCTGCAGTGTTCACACCTCAGGCTCAGGCTGTAATCACCCCCATTGTTCACCTCTTCACACCTCAGACATTGTATGTACTGCCTGGCCTATGCTGCCTGTGTATAGGCAGCATAGGCCAGGCAGAGTATGGCACATCATCAGGTATGGTACCTAGGGATTGGAAGAAGGCGAATGTCATTCCCATATTTAAAAAGGGAGTAAGATCTCAGCCTGGCAATTGTAGGCCTGTAAGTTTGACATCCGTGGTGGGCAAGTTATTTGAAGGCTTGTTAAGGGATCACATTCAAAATTATGTAGTGGAGAATGGCATTATGAGCAGTAATCAGCATGGCTTTATGAAGGACAGGTCATGTCAGACCAATTTAATTGCTTTTTATGATGAGGTAAGTAAGAAGCTGGACAGTGGGGGGCAGTAGATATAATCTATTTGGATTTTGCCAAAGCATTTGATACCGTTCCCCACAAACGACTGCTTTCTAAGCTAAGGTCTATTGGTCTTAGTGAAGCCGTTTGCACATGGATAGAAAACTGGCTACAGGATTGGGTACAGAGGGTGGTTGTTAATGGCACATTCTCTACTTGGAATAAGGTTCTCAGTGGGGTCCCTCAGGGTTCTGTACTGGGTCCACTTTTGTTTAATTTGTTCATAAATGACTTAGGGGAGGGTATTATGAGTAATGTATCAGTGTTTGCAGATGACACAAAACTCTGCAGACCAGTCAATTCTATCCAGGATGTGACATCCCTGCAGCAGGATCTTGACCAACTGGCAATCTGGGCAGCTATAACCTTAATGGGACCGCACTAGGCAAATCCATAATGGAGAAGGACCTTGGAGTCCTTGTAGATAATAAACTTGGCTGTAGCAAGCAATGCCAGGCAGCAGCTGCAAGGGCAAACAAGGTTTTGAGCTGTATTAAAAGGGGTATAGATTCACGGGAGGAGGGGGTTATTCTTCCCCTTTACAGAGCGCTGGTAAGGCCCCATCTAGAATATGCTGTTCAGTTTTGGTCTCCAGTGCTCAAACGGGACATTATTGAGTTAGAGAGGGTCCAGAGAAGGGCAACTAAGCTGGTAAAGGGTATGGAAAGTCTCAGTTATGAAGAAAGACTGGCCAAGTTGGGTCTGTTTACACTGGAGAAGAGGCGCTTAAGAGGTGACATGATAACTATGTATAAATATATAAAGGGATCATATAATAACCTTTCTAATGTTTAATTTACCAGTAGGTCCTTCCAACGGACACGAGGGCACCCACTCCGTTTAGAAGAAGGGAGGTTCCATTTAAACATTCGGAAAGGATTTTTTACAGTGAGAGCTGTGAAGTTCTGGAATTCCCTCCCCGAATCAGTCGTGCTGGCTGATACATTATATAACTTTAAGAAGGGGCTGGATGGATTCTTAGCAAGTGAGGGAATACAGGGTTATGGGAGATAGCTCTTAGTACTAGTTGATCCAGGGACTGGTCCGATTGCCATCTTGGAGTCAGGAAGGAATTTTTTCCCCTCTGCGGCAAATTAGAGAGGCTTCAGATGGGGTTTTTTGCCTTTCTCTGGATCAACTAGTAGTTAGGCAGGTTATATATAGGCATTACGGTTGAACTTGATGGACGTATGTCTTTTTTCAACCCAACTTACTATGTTACTATGTATGTTACATAGGTAGCATAGGGCAGGCAGAGTATGGCACATAGGTAGCATAGGGCAGGCAGAGTATGGCACATAGGTAGCATAGGGCAGGGAGGGTATGGCACCCACAGGCAGCATAGGACAGGCAGAGTATGGCACATAGGTAGCATAGGGCAGGCAGAGTATGGCACATAGGTAGCATAGGGCAGGGAGGGTATGGCACCTACAGACAGCATAGGACAGGCAGAGTATGGCACACACAGGCAGCATAGGGTAGGCAGAGTATGGCACACACAGGCAGCATAGGGCAGGCAGTATGGCACACACAGGCAGCATAGGGCAGGGAGGGTATGGCACACACAGGCAGGGTAGGGCAGGCAGAGTATGGCACACACAGCCAGCATAGGACAGGCAGAGTATGGCACACACAGGCAGGGTAGGGCAGGCAGAGTATGGCACACACAGCCAGCATAGGACAGGCAGAGTATGGCACACACAGGCAGCATAGGACAGGCAGAGTGCTGCCTGTGTGTGCCATACTCTGCCTACCCTATGCTGCCTGTGGGAGGTGAACCTGGCAGGGGTGTGTTCTGGGAGTTTGTTAGCAGTTGGAAATAGCCATTAAATGGTCCCTAAGGTGTGTAATTATATGCTGGGGGTTGCTGTGCTATCCAGAGGGGAGGAGGCATATGGATTTAAGGGTGTGTCTAATATGACATAATATAATTCTTTAACATATGAATGATGGTTGATATACCTGCAGCGACCATTGTGATAAAATGGGTGTGGTTTGAAGTAGGTGTGGTTTTAAATGGGGGAGTGTCCAAAACTGGCTTCCATTAGCGGCCTTGTATGCGAGAGAAATTCCACAGATGTTGGACAGCACTGCATTATAAGATCTGCTCTTTTGGCAAGGTAACCAAACAAGCGCATCTTTCCCTGTATGCCCACCTAAGGTGGCCGATATCAGGCTAATCTGATTGTTGGACCTAGGGCAAAACAATTGGATCATGGCAGAAATGCAGGCTGTCAAGGTAAGGACCACATCTGCTCATTGATCCGAATCTGAAAATCAAACCTGCACAATTGACATCTGGCAGATTTTCATATATCAGTCGGGTAGGCCTGTCAAGAGGGCACCATACACGGGCAGATAAGCTGCCTTACTGGTCTAAAGGCCCCAAATCAGCCTGGGCCTATGTCTATGTGTGGCCACCTTAACAATTCTATTAAAGCCACTAACAGCACTACAATGCTCCTGCTGTACAACTTAACCTCTTTAATGCCAGTCCTGTGTCCATGGACCCTACAAAACCTATTCTGCACCTTCTATGACTTCTTCCTGGGCCAAACAGTCTGACAATGTTCCACTGAATATTAATAGAAAAAGAAAGTAAAAAAACAAGGTACAATTGCCATTTATTGAGTAAGATGGGGATGTGCCTGCTTGCTATGTGCTTGTGTAAATTTGGCTCTACATGGCAGCTCCTCACGCTACATTAGTAATAAGATTAATAGGGAGCCAACGCCGAGCAAACACAGAGCAGGCTGCACCCCAATACATTCTGTTCAGCTTCTCAATCCACAACCTTGTCTGTTGCCCTTTACCATAGCCATTGTGGCCACTTATCAGTTCACAGTTGCATATGAACATGTTCTTTGGCTGAAGTGAGATTGGGTCACCGAGGGAGAATGTGTCACCTCTCTGATGGCTGGGAATATAATGTGCATGATAGCAGACTGCTTTGGATGGGAACCCTACTTAGTCAGCCGTCCTTGCTGGAAGATTCATCAAAGGAATGCTTGTCATGTACTGAGCCATGGAAAAAAGACATATTGGCCTCACTCATGAAAAGCAAAGCGATTAAGTCCGAGTTACAAGAGAATAATGTAGAGAGTAATACTCTGAGACACTTTCCAATTGATTTTCATGTTTTATTATTTGTGGATTTTTAATTATTTTACTATTCATCCAGCCACTCTCCAGTTTGGAAGTTTAGCTGTTATCCGGTCACTTGGGTCCAAATTACCTTAGCAACCAGGGACTTGCTAAGGTAGAGTTACAAAGAGAGACTGAAATATAATTAGGAGAGGGTCTGAATAGAAACAGAAGTAATACAAAGTACCAATAACAATAAAATTGTAGCCTCACAGAGCAATAGTTTTTTGGCTGCCGGGGTCAGTGACCCCTATTTGAAAGCTGGAAAGAGTCTAAAGTTAAGGTGATCCACCCATTTAATGCCATGTAGCACAGACACAGAAATAATCCATTACTAAGCGCTGATATTTATAAAGGTTTGTATTCTTTATGCCATACTCAGTGGAACCTGGTGTTAGAGGCAAAGGTTTCTATATTCTAACACCCCTCCTTAACAAAAGCTTAATAAATATGCTCCCTTCGTCACAGACAACATAGAGCAATAGCATCTATAGGTTTTTGAAAGAGCCACTATTTTCTCTATGGACGTGTCCGATACAAATATCAATAGCTGAATACATATTCTTATTCCATTAAACCTATCACCCCAAGCTTTTATGATGGCATTACTGGTTCATTTTGCAGTCATAGGTGGCCATGGCCACTTTGCAAGGTTGCCTAACAAGTGGATCTAGGTCTAATTTGACCACCCCTGCTCTAGGCCAGAATGAGCTGATCCAATCAGAATATACAGTGGGCCAAAATGTGTTATTTTATGTTGTTGTTTGTATGATAATTAATAAAATACACCTTTCAAAAAGAATATACAGTGGGCCTATGGAGTACTGTCAGTTGAGGAGTGCATGAATATGTGATGTAGTCCTTGTCAACATGATTTTTATATCTGTCAGATAGATATTTGGGAGATTTTCAGCAGCTCTTCGGTATGGAGTTTTAGCAGCTACCCAGTTGCTAGAGTCCAGTTTCCCCTAGCAACTAGGCAATGATTTGAACGAGAGACCGTAAGATGAACACGAGAGGGTCTGAATACAAAGATGAGTAAAAAAAAAAAAAATCAATAATGATAAAACTGTAGCCTCACAGTTTATGGGTCAGGGACCCCAGGGCTGCTTTATGGTACCAGCAGGCCCGGGGCAAAATTTCATTGGCGGAATAACCCATGAGCTCATGAAGTTTAATATAGTAAGTCGGGCAGTGAAGAAATGGTCTATTACTTACTTTACAGTAGAACTTTTCTATTTGATTATAATCAGGAATTCTACCATCTCTGCAGGGTGCTTCTGCCAAACGGTATCCCACATGAAAGGTGTGACCCTACTGGGCCCTGGGCAAATTCCTCTTTCACCCATTTATTACAGAGGCCCCGAGGGACCCCCCCCATTTGAAACTGAAAATTGAAGGCTGATTAAAAATCCAAGAATAGAACATTCTAGAACAGGCTAAAACATAACTTAAAGTAGAATGAAAGTGCAAATCACTTCAGGTTGCCTACAGTCACTGGGGGTCCCTAAACTTTAGCACCCCCATGTGATTTACAATTCCTGTCTCCTTTAAAGTTAAACTACCTCTTTAATTGGAGCTCCCTGTAGATCAGTGATCCCCAACCAGTGGCTCCAGAGCAAAACATTGCTCACCACTCCCCTTTGATGTTGCTCCCAGTGGCCTCAATATAGGTGCCCGTGTTTAAATTTTTGGCTTGGAGGCAAGTTTTGGAAGCACAGAGACACAGTTTTACTCCAAGCAGAGCCTCCTGCAGGCCATCAGCCCACATGGAGCTACCAAATAGCCAATCACAGCCCTTATTTGGCATCCCCAAAGAACCTTTTTCATGCTTGCGTGGCTCCCCAACACTTTTTACATCTAAGTGTGGTTCAGAAATAAAAAAGTTTGGGGATCTCTGTTCTAGATCATCTCCATCCCAGTGTTAGAATTGAGCAGGGCCATACGTTTGTCAGATTTTTGTCAATTACACATGGAAAGCAACTTAAGGCAGGAAGGGAATGGTGCTAGAATGACAAGAATATGCTTTTTCAGTGATTTGTAACTCAATAAAACAGAATTCAAAGAGAATACATTCAATTTTCTAAATCCTGTTCGGACTTGCCTATACCACTCCAGATTTAATAACTAAATATCACATAATGCGGCTGCGCCAGATGAAAGGCGGATATCTGCGGACATGTATTTGGCAGTGTGTTTAATAGGCGACTAGTTAGAATATATATTATTCCTCGGTAACATAAATCTTCTTTAATTCTGTTTTCACTCACTATGTCATGATTTACACATCTCACTACAAAGGGAATGTTCATGTATTTGCACAAAAGCATTGAGGAGATGTGGCTGATGCAACATGACATATTTACATATTAGGGAGTGTTGTCTGAGAGCAAGTGGGTGAAAGGTAACGTCTTTTTATATATAACATTATATATATTATATATTATTATATATATGTATAAACAATATACATTATATAATATATATAGGATGTATGTCAGTAGGATATATAGGATGCCAGTCAGTGCATGCCTTGTTAATATTATGCCATAAAAACAGCACAGAAATGGTCAAAAAATTGACAGCGTTTATAAAGTTGGATATTTTTAAAAGTGCTGGAGAAGGCGAATTACAGTGTAAATAGCAGCGTAAACTACTGTGGCATCATCTTCCATGGAGATTAGCAGCGGGAGGTTCAGATTGTGCCACAGAGGCTTCATTTAAGCATTCCATGGACACAAATACTAGAGCTTTACTGGCTACAGCTGCAAGGTGCTAACAAAGCTCTCCATTCTGCCTGACCAGAGCCATATTGGACACACTGAGAAGCAACAGGCGGACCTCGAGTGCAAAACGGCTTGTTCCCCAGGTCAGTGCATTTTTTGAAGATGAGGAGCACGGGCTTGAGGCAAGAGAATAGAGTGTGGGTTAGAGTTCTGCACCAGGTTGGGTACCCACAGAATTCCCTCAAAGCAGTTGGGATCCGGTCAGAAAAACTCCTGTACCCTGCAGGAGCAGTCGGGCAGGATGCAGGCGGTTTTATTGTGGGGAGATAAAATCACATTTTCTGCAGTGCTCACAGATTCATGGTCACTTTTGGGATTGCGTGGCTCTCAGCAGGGGCAGGTTGGCAAACTTAGCATTTGTGTTCTGGTTCAGGTTCAGATAAGCGGGTCTGGGTCAGGCCTACTGAATTAGTCCCACGCAGGACTCTAATGTGGGTGGAAACAACTTGGCACACCCAGCACTGTGTTGTCTTCAGAAAAAATTGGGATCACTTGAGAAAATCTTTGCCCACCTTAACAGAACGCTTACAGAAGCAGGAATCAGCATTGCTATTGGATATTTTGAGCCTTCTGGATAACAGGCTTCCAAATGAAAGATCACACATCATTTTTAGCAAAGGCAGACATTAATGATCATATAGAATGACATGAAAGCAGCCTTTACTTGGAACTGTGCACTTATTCTCCCCTGGTTAGGATTGGGCAAATGTTTGGGGCAAGTGTGTGATTTAACTGCAGTGGCAAAGTTGCTGTTAAAGCCAAGCCAAACTATTAAAGGGACAGTATACACACCATTTCTCCATAAGCTCAATAAATTATTAAGTAATTTCTTGTGCTGAACAAGAACATGAAGCCAGTTTCACCTTAACACTTCCTGATCCCCCAGAAGTGATAAAATAACCAGTCCTCAGTGAAGCCCCTGATAATGAGTTGCTCAAAGGCTGCTGCTTAGAGAATGGAGACATTTAAACAAGTTCTCTCTTTATAAAGCAAGGGGGTGTATGGTTAGTGAAGACAACCCAACTTTCAAATTATTGCTTTATAATGGCAAAAAAACAATAGGCAGAATGCAATTTTAACACAAGTCCTACTGAATGTGCTCATTTTTAGATGTATATTGTCCCTTTAAGTTGGGTTGAAAAAAGACCAAAGTTCAACCCTTCTCCTATGAACACAGGGATGTGTAGGGGGATTATTTATTTACCTTCAGGCCATAAAATGAGACGACACAGCAGACACAGAGATACCATAACATTTTTTTTTTTAATTAGTCAACAAAAATGACAAAATCCAGTGCAAGAAAACTGCCAGATGTCAATTCAGGTTTGCCACATACATATTGTCGCAAATACCAGAAGTGCACATTTGTAATATTTAAAGTAAAAAAAAAAAAAAATTCCCCAAAATGGAGCATTATCAGCTCCATCTGTATCTGTGTGACACTCACACACAAAAAAAAACCAAAATAATGATAAAGTTCAATTTATCGACGACATACCAACGTGTCACAATGATCAATAACGTGGTCAACGGTTTGGCTGAAACTTCGCTAACTTCCGACAATTCCCAGCTTCTCTTCGTTACTTTCGGGAATGTTCTAGGCTTGTCAAGAGAAAGTGTTACCGATAAATGCATTATGGGATACACTCTCACACTGCATGCGT
Organism: Xenopus tropicalis; assembly: GCF_000004195.4. Lineage (NCBI taxonomy): Eukaryota > Metazoa > Chordata > Amphibia > Anura > Pipidae > Xenopus > Xenopus tropicalis. The sequence continues at coordinate 28,949,526 of NC_030683.2, forward strand.
TCTAGAGGCGGAACAATCACTGTACGACCACAAAACGGGGCTTATTTTTAGTGGTCATTGTAGAGATTGCATTGATTTTTTTTTTTTTTGAAACAATAAAACATGAAACAAAACAACTAAAAATACTGCTGAAAACTTAAAATCTCTGCTCATCATCTTGGACAATGGATGTAGAGGTGTTAGCCTGCACGAGACAACATCTCATAGTAGATCGGGGCTACGAGAGCTGCGGTTATGGGGTAGCCCTGATCCATCACTCGTGATCTCTGTGCAAAATCTCTGTGCGCAGAAAACCTCTGAAAAAAGGCTATTTATGAGCAGGCCAGCTGCATGTTGCATTTAATTACATCAATATTCTAAAAGGTTAGTAGTTGCTTTAGTAACAATGAATACATACAGAAAAATGAAAGCTTATTTGCTACATTTAGAATATGGCTCCTTTCTATTAAAGAAAAAAAAAGAGCCAGAAACAAGAGGTTAATCCTTCAATAGCACGAGGGGATCGTATACGTTATTCAGGGTTTATCATAAAGATGGATATGGGGTCAAACACATCTAGGCAAGGATCTACTACTCCTTCTCATCAGCCAGAACAGTCAGTATTATCTAAAAGCCAACTGTAGGGAGAGGCTGGGAATTGAAGTTAAACAGGAAGCTGTAGATCTAGATTCTACTACAGCGCTGTCCAACTTGTAGTGGGCCGATAATTATTGTTTGAGGGCCAAATTACATCAAAATGATCATGTCCTTCAGTCTATAGAGCCTATGAGCAGACTGGGGGCCATATCTAGCCTGCTGGCTCTATCTACTCTGGAGGGCCCCAACTTGCCTTCAGTTGGATAGTCCTGTTCTACAGCACAGTTTGTACTTGTCTATCTGTATGCACTTGTCTCAATTTAACTCAAGGATCCCATGATTACAATGCTTGTGCGTCCCCATTTTTTTAGGCACATTTCACATAGGTTACTTACAGCCCCCTGATGTCCTCAATAATTAAAAAAAAAAAAAAAAGAGCTCAGTCACAAAAAGGGGGCGGCAGGTACAAGGCCAATGAAGCCGTTAGCTTAGAGGACGAGGAAGCTCAGTTCGTAAACTGAACTTGTTTCAGATTTGTTCATGGCCGCCCACCAGAAGAGGTGGATAATGCTTAGTTGCACCCTTCGCTAGCTACTTTTTCAAAAAGCTTCTTTTTATTTTAATGCTTTTTCTAGCATTGAGGTGTCACATGGACACCAACTAGTCACGTCATACAAAAGTATTGTCAAAATGTCCTTTAGCACAGTATGTTTATTAAGGGATTTAAGAGCACCAGGAGAGAAACTGTTGCTTACCTAAACCCAAGACAAAGACTCATTAGAGCCTTCTTAAACCGATTCGTCCTTTTGCTGCCTGCCTAAAGCTCAGGACTCAGTTTATTCTCTTAATAAACCATCACCAAAATCATCAATGCCAAAGCCCTGTTAAAAAAAAATAAAAGGCATTCGTTGAAGCACTGGGCACCTGACTCTGAACGGGACATTGTCTTCTCCCTCAGGCTTTGGTAAAGCAGTTCCAAGTTTTTGTTTTCTTAAATGAACAGAACAAAGGAAAAAGAAATGAGACAGGCTGAACACAAGTCACTCAGATGTTTCCATTCTGCGATGGAGATGGCAGTTAGCCACGGGAGCTGCTGCTGTTATGAGAATTGGGAGAGTCTTGTTCATTGATTGTGTTGAGTAAGTTTACAGGCTGACGGGGCATAGGGTTATGATCCAGATCTCTAGATCCTAAGGAATGAGCAAATATCCCTTCTTCCTCATCGTGGGGCTGCGCGTCGCAGGAAGTGCAGCTGTCACAGAAGCCATCCACTTCATCATCCATGAAACCATCAAGTTCTTTGAAGTCATCATGGTGACCCCTGCTGCACACACAAACTTCAATACCTGAATCTCCAGTGAACCTTCGATGTCGCCCCGGCGTTTTGTCCTTGCCGTCATAGAAGCTACTATGGTCTAGGCTTTCAGAACTATACTGCTTCAAAAGTTCTTTGGAGTCCTTGTCTAGAAAAGCAACTTGGTCAGCCACCTCCTCCGACTCTGCTCCACCAGCAGGATCATTCGAGTCAACACTACTGTCCTTTTGTGCTGCTCGCTGTAGGCATGTGGTGGAAGGTTCACAATCTACAATGCTTGGGGATCTTGTTCCACTTCCGCTAGCTGAGGCTGCCGGGGAGTTGGCCTGGCTATGTGGAGTGAGATTAGGCACGGAATCTGGCGCTGGTGTGCATTCGCAGGCTGCGATACATTGCTGGTGCAAGACTGCATAGGGTGGAGGAGGCGTTGGTGGGCGGTTCACCACTTCCTCATAGGGAGGTAGCAGATAGTTTGGCAAAAATCCTAAGAACAGGGAAAGAAAAAGGTGTTTATAAGGGGAAGAAATGCAACTTTTCTGTTATGATCGGTTAATACAGAAATGATGCCCACATGTTGGCAATAGCAGGGATACCTGTCCTACCTTTGGAAAAGCACAGTCAGCCCTGACTAACTCATTCAAAGTACAGAGCTGACTGTCATATATCCTATTCAGCCACTTGGACCCATGAGGCACAGGTGGTTTTTACAGGCACAACCCTCTTACAGAGAACTGCAGCAATCTAGACTCCCTTTCCTACCATAATGGCTTCTTCATATTCTCTTATACGTTGCTTACAGGAGACATTAAAATGGGAACTCCAGCTTTCAAACCAAAATTAAAGCCCCACCCAATACAGAAACCCATGATATCCCTATAATTGTAATTTGTTGAATAAACACCATTTGTATATACTGAAATCCAGCTGCAAAACAGTCCTTCTCTTTCTACATCACTTGATGTTACAAATTGTAACAGCGTCTCCACAGCTTACAGACAGCATGCAGGAACTACATAACCCACAATGCATTGCACTGTGATGTTCCTTTCCTTATTGACATCACATGTGCAGGGGATTGTGGGATTTGGAGGATGCAGGCTGAGGACAGGCGACTACTGTTACATTTTATTTGAGTCTCAAAGCAGCCAGTTAGATCAGCGGGGGAACAGGGGGTGGGGCTTAGGGAACTGCTCCAACCATATTACTAAAAATCATGAAAAGGCTGCATATTTTTAAATTTGATGTATATGGCAAAGTTGCTTGAAATTGTGTTTGGGTTTCCCTATAACCCTGTCCCTAGCTTTAGGAAGCAGGTCAATAAAAGACCCCATCAGCAAGGAGATGCACCAAGAAAACATGATCACATGGGCAGAAAAAGGGTAAGCAAGACAGACGGTGGTTGCTGAGGAATACGTACTGAAATAGAATGGCACGGTTGAATAGCTGTGTGCTTCCCGGTAAGCTATCAGGTTAATCTCATGCTGCCTCTGTTGTGCTTGGAGACGGTGCTTGGCTCTTCGGTGATGGCAAACGCAGCAGCAGCTCAGTATGATGATAATAGTCCACACGAGCCAAAACCCTGTGAAAACAGCAGAGAGCAATGCCCGTTAGGCCAATCACTTCAAACCCATAGGGAACGTGACAAAAGGCACAGCAATAAGCAACATAATCACCGGGATGTTTATATGCAGCTCCTACAGCAGATTAAGAGACTCTCAATGATATGTCCTAAACTTACATTTGTATGGCCCATATCCCTATGGTTGATGTCATTTTCTCTTCATGATGTTACATTGCACAGGGCTGGTAAGCAGCCTTCTCATTGGGGGATTCTCTTGCACCAAGAGCTTATTCTGTCACCTTATTTACAGAAGCAAGGTTGCAGTGGGACAGTTTCAAGGGGGATTAGGTCCCCTTCAAGAAGAGGAAAATGTCTTTCACTCACCTCCTCAAAGTATGGGCAAAACTAAAACAAAGAGAATACCAGCAGCACAGTAACTAATAAAGTGATGCAGGGTGATGTATTCTCCATGCTTGCACTGATCGATCATAATAGTGAGGGTATGACGCCTCCATATACCTTTTTAAAGGGTAAGTAAGCCTTTTATTTTAAAATCCCCTAAAATTACTCTGTACAGCCCCCACAACACCACACCTTTCTCCCTGCAGATGTATGTCGTTTCCCAATTACAAGCAGATGAACAGCAGCTCCTTTGCCAACTTCCTTGTTTAGTGAGAAGCTCCGCCCCTTTCCGAGCCCTCTTTCTTTGTCCCGTTATGAAGACCTCAAAGATGTGCCTACATGCTCACTGCCTCTGCTCCAATGAATCAGGCATGCACAGTAGGCACCTCTTTGAGGTCATCAGTCAGGATAGAGAAGGAGGGTGCAGAAAGCAAAAGGGGCAGAGCTTCACACAAGACAAGGAAGTAGTTGAACCAAAAAAAAAAAAGGTTTACTTCTTTAAGTTTCTTTGAAGTGGTTTGACGTGATTTTTCTGATCCTGTATCACTATGATAAGCATTTTTTGTCTATGATGAATGATGTTAAATATCATCAAAGACAAAAGACTTTATGGACTTTACCATCACTAATTTGGTTAGTGATGTCACTTAAGGGAAGGGGTGGGGCCACTATCCATGCCTCTTCCTGACACTTTAAATGTGATTTTGGATATTGTAACACTAGGTTTGCTAAAGGGCCTGGGTGGCCTGAAACATTGCCCTTCTTGTATGCTTTGGAGTTAAATACATCTTTCATCGCTTCCTAGTGCTGCATAGGCAAAACAAGACCTTTTAAGGCCACTGTGTGAAGGCCACAAGGCTTGTGCATAGCCAGGGAACCCCCTTGTTGGTGGCTCACATCCCCACTGCCTAAAGCAACAGACTGTGTTTACCTCCCTAACACCCCCCCCCATGGTTACATGACTATTCCCCACAAATTAATCTGTTTTTTACATCGCTGACACACAGCAGGCATTAATACTCCTATAATCCTTTAGATCTTAGTGACCAAACGCAAAACAAATATTTATAGATTTTGTTGCTTATGAACCGAAGAGCCAAGAGCGGCCCAGGCTTCTGCACTCCCTAACCAAACATGCTGTATTTGTACAGATAGCCAGGGGATTGCACAGGCTGCAGCTTATAGAACTATCCGCCTAACAAGACCCCTTAATGAATAGATCTGAGAATGCTTGGAGCAGAGCAATACTCGGTGTGATCAGCAGACCGTCCAGCATGTCCCACATATCACAGGATTACATATAAATGAATACAATTTTCAGTAAAAACTATGAAATGCATACACTTTCATGCCTAATCTGCTCTATCTGCATGCACCTAGGCTGACATAATGGCTCTGGGTGCGGGCACAGAAGGTTGGTACCAGCATAGGGGCAGATTCTCAGCGTGTGGTTACCCATAAACCCCATATCGCAGTAGTCTAACATGCCCATAATTCAATGGGCTCAGACAGAGCAGTAAAATGTTACATTGTTGCATTTAATTTGGGCTAATAACAGAGAAAGTCCATCAAATCCAATCCTAACAAATGAGCCCCAGTGCGCGCGCATATATATATATATATATATATACACACACACACACACACGTATATAGACCTATCTATGCACTCACATATATAAACTGTATATATAATACCTGTACTGTTTGAATCTACAGTCATTGATCCTATATATTTATTGTATACGTCATCCAGGCCCCTCTTTAAGACATTAACAGAATCTGCCATTACCACATCACTAGGAAGGGCATTCCCCAACCTCACTGCCCTTACCGTGAAAAACCACCTACGCTGCTTCAAATGGAAGCTCTGTTCCTCTAATCTAAAGGGGTGACCTCTGGTTCCTTTCTTCTCTGTGGGAAAAACATCTCCCCCCATCTGCCTATAATCCCCTCTAATGTACTTGTACAGAGTAATCATGTCCCCTCGCAAGCACCTTTTTCCCCCGAGAGAAAACAACCCCAACCTCGACAGTCTCACCTCAAAGTTTAAATCTTCCATCCCCTTTACCAGTTTAGTTTAGGGATGCGCTGAATCCAGGATTCGATTCGGTATTTGGCCAGGGTTCGGCCTTTTTCTGCAGGATTTGCCATATGCCAATTAGGATTTGAAAGGGTTAAATGTCAGTGTGAACACATAAGTGGAAAATTTTTCGCCATTTAACCCTTTGGTATTCAGCCGTATACCTTACGATGGATTCAGGGGGTTCGGCCAAATCCGAAAAACTGGGTTCGGTGCATCCCTAGTTTAGTTGCGGTCTCTGCACTCTCTCCAGCTCGTTAATATCCTTCTTAAGGACTGGAGCCCAAAAAACTGCACTGCATACTCACGGTGAGGCCTTACCAGGGACCTATAAAGGGGCTAAATTATGTTTTTGTCCCTCAAGTTAATGCCCTTTTTCATGTAAAATAGTACTTTATTTGTTCAAGTAGCCACTGAGTGAGCCTCATTTTGCTGCCCAGTTTTACAATTTAATCAAATCGCTCTGCAAAGCGGCAGCATCCTGCATGGAACTCATAGTTTCGCACAACTAAGTATCATCAGCAAAACAGAAACAGTACTTTGTATGCCCCCCTCCTGGTCATTAATAAATAAGTTAGAAGGCAAAGAACCAGAGACAGACCCCTGCGGTACTAACACCAGTTGAATTAGTAAATGTTCAATTTATCAGCACTCTCTGTAATCTATCCTTCAGCCAGTTCTCTATCCAAGTACAAATGTTATTTTTCAATTTGACTTTCTGATAAAGGGTAAATGAGCCTGCCCTATATTTAATGCTAAATTACTGTGATCTCAATAGCACACCCAAGACATCACTTCTAGGTTTTTGTTTGCAAGGTGTATACATGGCATCCTGATAACTATAATCATTTTAATTCTTCAACACGGTGCCCCTTTAAGGAAAGCCCCAGATCAAGCTAGGGCTATTCTGTTAATAAAATGGAGCATTTACATTCTGATCTTTCCCAACTTGTTAGGCACTGGGCTGAGCAGATGGGTCCAACAGGTTCTTATGCTGCCAAACTGCTGTGTGAGATTTTAATCATTTTTTCCAGTGCAAGAAGCAAGAAGTCCCTGCAGGGCTGTAATGAGAGCTTTGGGAGCTCAGCTGAAGGGCTGGTCAGCATTCTTTATTCCCTAAAGCTTCCCATTCCATACATCCTTACCCAGGGCATGGCAGCACAATGGGATTCGTGCCACTTCGTATCCCATGTGGGTTCAGGGGAGATTTATAGGTGCCGAGATTGTACATTGCTTTCTATGGGACTTACACGCCAGGCATTTTCCAGTTGACTGTAAGTATATTCTATCAATTCTACCAGTGAATAAGTAACAGAACATATGGTCTGTTACAGTTGCATTTAGAGGGGTTCAGATGGGGTGATTACCCATAGCCCCATTCTTTACTTTTCTCACTCTACTGTGCAACACACATTTAGGTATGAAGTGATGAGGCCGTAGCTTTGGGATAGAGTAAGCAGTAAAGAAGGGAGAAAGTGGGAAAAATAAAGAAAAACCATTAAGTCACAAGATGATTAAACCTGGCCTTGTGGAAGAATATATTTCAGATTTCTTCACCTTTTACCCCATCTGTTTCTAAAACTGATTATGCTTCCCTATCATGCCTACCTGCCCCATGCCTCCCTATCATGTCTACCTGCCCCATGCCTCCCTATCATGCCTTCCTGCCCCATGCTTCCCTATCATGCCTACCTGCCCCATGCTTCCCTATCATGCCTACCTGCCCCATGCCTCCCTATCATGCCTACCTGCCCCATGCTTCCCTATCATGCCTACCTGCCCCATGCCTCCCTATCATGCCTACCTGCCCCATGCCTCCCTATCATGTTTATCTGTAATCTTGACATAGGGTGCATGTATTTGTTCAGATTACCCACATGACATTTCACCTAAATCAGTAACATTCCTCCTGGGTATCATGTCCTTAGGACTTTGTATTCCTGCTGGGGGTAGGACACATTTGTTCCACATTAAGCACTGCTTCTACTTATACTCCCAGGCTGCCCACCTGCTGGCATATCATATTCTTTAATCCCCAGCAGCATGAATGCAATCTTGATAGTAAGCGATCACATTAAAGAGGAATAATATAGCAACGTGTTTATAGTTGCCTGGGATGGTTTGCTGATCAGGGAGACTGTCTTGTTTACCCATAACTGAGCATCCAAACAGGTTCCCCACCCAGCCAGTATAAAGGGTGGGGGATACATTGCCCAAACCACTCCCTTCTCTTCTGTAACAGATTGATTTACTGAATGCCTGTTCTGCCCATCCTCTGCCACCCTCACTGACCATTCCAGCAGGCAGTAATGAGACCCTGTAAAAGATTAAATATATGACCAGAAAGAGAAATACAAGATATCTGCTCATATACCCTTTAACCCCAAACTGCTCTTCCAAAAGGCAAACGTTAAAGCTGCAAATGAAAACTAAACAAATATAATTAAAGCTGAAAGTATTTTACCTGTTGTCTCATTAATTCTGGGTTCCAGAATAAAAAAACAATATAACATCCTATATAACTGTATTTACAGGTCTTGCTAAGTTAATAAAAAGTGAGCGTCGGTACATATTTATTATAATAAGCAAGTTTCAGTGAGTCATGTGACAGAAATGATCTCATTTGGCATGGATTATACCTGATCAAATCACAATTTATATTCTTATAAACAGAGATTAGTGATGTCCTCGATTATAAATGGTGCTAAGCGATGTCATTTCTGTCACATGTCCCAGTGAAATGTATTTTCAGTTTCAGGACCTGTATAAAAGCCTTTGGTTCAGTGCTCCTATAGGGTCATGGAACTCCTCAGTGACATATAGGATCCTTATATTTTGCAATTGGGGGTACATTATTCACTATATATTTAAAGGATAACCATGATCGTTGTGTATTTTATACATCACGAAGATGCTCTAAACATGACTTTCAGTTTCATCATATTGAGACTGGATACTAAATGTGCTGAACTGCAATTACTTGATGAAGCATTTTTTATATTTGCTCTAGACAGAGCCTGAACCTTCTCATAGTTTAACCAAGCTCATACACGTATATCACACAGATATCATCCAAGTGTAGATCATGTGTAATACTATCAGTATTTACCTAGGGCAAGTGCCAAACTGAAATAGAAACTATGGGAGAAAAAACATTTTTTTTTAATCTATGACCTGTCCCATGCACTGCAGCACTAAATAGCTATTCATATATAATATTCTTTGTTTTATACCTCTAGCATTCATTTTATAATTCACACAAGCTTACTGCACACTGCCAGTCCTGAATAGGACAGTAATGAGGTTTACTTTAGATGGGCACAGGGATGCCTAGGGGGTCCCACTGAACAAAGGGCACTACTGTATCTGAAAACACTGTCCCTACTGATCAGCTATTTCACTGGCATAGGCCCACTCCGACTGTCAGTAAGGCACTGAGTGTCGCCCAGTATCAGCACAGCCTATTATATAACTGTTGCCGCCGTCTCCTCTTCCTCTCTCAGTAATAAGCACGTGCTTGAGCCTATGGAACGGAGAACTCCCACATGACATCATACATCGCCGGTGCTACACAGAGGTTAGACACCGCATATTATATGTAATCTAATTATAAGATCTGGATTATGTCAAGAATGGTCACCTGATGGGGTCCCAAGAGCCAATCAAAGTGAAACTGACTGTATCATGTTCTACAAGTTGTATAATTGCTAACACTTTATTTATAGAGAGTTAACTTAGGAAGGAGTGGTTTTAGGCTACTCCAGACAGGGCATTTGTCCTGGGCCCCTGCACCCACTGACAACTGGGGGGGGTGCGGAGATCTGTAGTTCAGCAACAGCTGGAGGGTCACAGACACCCCTAATTTAGATAATAACCCCTTTCATATTGAGGCCCCCACTGTAATTGCTGCTACCTATTAGTGAGGATTAAAACACAAATGAAGCCACAGATAAATCTGAAGCTCAGCTTTTCTGTATATCTACCGCTTCTTTACTTATCTACTGTAGGGAAAGTCTAGATAATTATTGGGGAAATGTAATAAAAAGGTGTTAGTCTTTTTATTAGTTATTATTGTTTAGTTTTGACCCAAACAATGTGATTTTTTTCTATTAATGCTTAGTTATTAGGGCTCTGGCACACGGGGGAGATTAGTCGCCCGCGATTAACTCCCTGTTCGCGGGCGACTAATCTCCCCGAGTTGCCTACCCCTGCCATCCCACCGGCGAACATGTAAGTCGCCGGCGGGATGGCAGACGCGGCGGGGCGATTTGCGCGAAATCGCGCCGCCGCATGTGCCATCCCGCCGGCGACTTACATGTTCGCCGGTGGGATGGCAGGGGTAGGCAACTCGGGGAGATTAGTCGCCCGCGAACAGGGAGTTAATCGCGGGCGACTAATCTCCCCCGTGTGCCAGAGCCCTTACCAAATGCAGTTAATTTGCTTTTTGGATGTCTGGTAATTAAAGGATTTGATTTATTATCAGGAAAAATAAGATAAGAGAAGATACTCCAGTTTTTCAAAGAGCTGTCCAACACTGTAACCACCCCCGACGCCATCATGCCCACCCCCAACACCACTGCCCCACCCCTAATTCCATCAGCCCCATAAACCTTAATCGGGTTTATCCACCAGAAAAGGTAGCAGTCCAATAATAATTACAGATTTTTTAAAAATATATTTGCATTGGTTGAAAATGATTTTCTGTCTGCCCAACTACTGGGTGCAATTTTCCAGGCTACATACATCTCACTGTCCTGCACTTACTGGAATTCCCCAGAGAGGCCCAGGGGCCCCAAGGAATGTCAGCTGCAACTAAGCAGCAAACATGTTTTTATTCTATATTTCTAATCACTCTTTGACATCCTATCACATGATAACCTAGAAGAGAGCATAGGAAATATCTCTGTGCAGCACCCAATACTTTACAAAAGGTATAAAAAGGCATACAGAACTTGTAAGCAACAACAGACTGGATAATGGGGTCTATTCATAGACAAAATTACAAATGCCTATTAGTGTCTGTAAAGGAGAACAAAGTCTGACAAATATTTAGGCTAGAAATGCTATACCTTTTAAAGCAAAGCTACTGTAACAACCCGGAGGTACAGCAGCCCTGTGACAGGAATGTTCTGGGCTGTTAAATGGCATATTTATTGGGTTGTGTATACAGACAGCCCAATACACTCACACTTTAAAGAGATACTGACACCAGAAATGAACCCTTTTTACATCTATCATAACATTCTCTTTGCATGCTATCTATAATTTTGCCTTAAAAGTATTTGCCCGATGTTTTTACATTGCTTATCTGATCCCCCATGTTCCTCTATGAGGGGGCTGCCATATTGGTGCAGCAGGAGTCTGTTTGCATTGGAAGCTATAACTGACAGGCTGAGAAGAGACAGTCAGGTTGGCAGAACATTCAGGTTTAGGAACTTCAAGTAACAATTACTTACAAAAGCAGAACTATCAGTGCAAAATGATCAACTATAGGGAACTTTTTATGTAGATTCATATTTTAAAAAGTAGTTTTGTCAGTACCAGTGTCAGTACCACTTTAAGGCTGAAGGCAAACAGGGCAGTGCATTTTAGGGAGTGGAGCAGGGCCCAAAACTGCCTCTGCCACTTCCAACTGACTGTACTACAAATCACAGCCAAACACCAGTGCTGGTGGTACTTAGTGTGACTCTAGTGTGTGTTCACACAAGTAACGAAACTTTGCTGCAACCTGCCCCTTATGCCTCGATTGACTTTAATGTGAGCTGCTTCTCTCGGTGGAAATACCACCCCATGTGAATTCAACCCTAAAGGAATTCCTTTAAAGAACAAGTCAACCCCCCAAATTTTAGCCAAACAAAACATAATTTTACTTAATTTAACATTATTAGTGCTTTAAATGTTATTTATAAATGTAATTGCTATAGAAAGCAGCATTTGCTGAACTCCTGGTTATCACTTTTTAAACAATGTTGCAAAGGTGAGTCTCCCCCAGCAACACAGGTCTGTCAATCTGCTGCCTTGTGTTACATTGTTTCAAGTGCCAGAGCCCCCAGGGCAGAGAACAGAAAAGGGGCTGACAACACTGATTTTATTAGAAATTATATATACAAATAACTTAAAAACCATTATAATTATGTAATAAATTTATATTACAAAGTTGCATGGAATTACATTTTCTTTTATTAGGCAAAAAAATATTTTTGGGGTTGACATGTCCTTTAAAATCAGACACACAAAATCCACATACCAAGCTGACTTGCAAATAACAGAAATCCGGGAGACTTGTTAAGGAAATTAGGCTTCCGACTTTACACCTTCAACAGTGGACACTTATTACAACTATAGCTGTTTAGTAAGTAATTTAGATGCATTCTGCAGACTGCACTTTTTCCTGTGCAGCCAAGCACAATGCACTTAAATGGATAATTAACCATTCAGCATGTGGATTTGTTATGAATCAGTAAAATATTCACTGACACATTAACTTACAGGCTCTCACTTTAGGCTAACGTCAGACGAAGCGTCTGGGGTATATTTTCGGCAAGCCGAAAAAAGCTTGCCGAAAATTTCGCAATACGCCTCCTACCAGGGCCGGAACTAGGGGTAGGCAGAAGAGGCAGCTGCCTAGGGCGCAACGATTGGGGGCGCCAGGCTGGAGCCTCTCCTGCCTACCCCTAGTCATCTTCCTCTGTCATTGCCCCCGCCGCTTGTCACTAGCGGTGGAGGCAATGACCGTTCTGATCGCGCCACCCCCTCCCCCCTTAGATGTGTGCTGTATGGCTGTTTAAACATTTTGTTTGTTATGCCTGCAGCTACAGCATGCATTACTGTGGGGCACCCCCAGTGATTACACCTTTCCTTCTCTTTTAAAAGTGTTCCCATTTTGATCAATGGCACCACCATTGTGTTGTTCGTGCCAATACACTTCTGAAGCAAGGCAGAATTGCCAAAAGTAAGTGCCATAGGAAAGGAATGTGGTGCATGTCTCAGCAATTATGTTGTTTTACTTGTGTCATTCTCCAGTGTCCTTCTACAGAGGGGTGTGCCACTGCCCTTAAAGGGATGCTCTAGCCAGCCTATTTTAATAGTGTCGATGATAGTGATTATGACATTGTGACTGACAGCATAGTGATCAGACTGAGCATGTGCCGTGCCTCAGCAGAAGAGGGAGATGGGGAGCTACTTACACCATAGTTCATAGTAGTAATTACAGCACTGGGATTGTCCACAGCAGTGACCGGTTTCACATATGTAACTCTGATTGTTGATCCCGATGCATGTTTCCTTATCCTAAAATAGAGTTAAATAAATATATGTTAATACTAATCTGGAAGCAGCCATCTTCAGCTAAACACAAATGGCTAGATTACAGCACAGCTTTTTGTAGTTTCAAGTTATTCCCTGGCTCTTTTTCAAGCCGACAGTTAGGAAGTTTAGTAACCGTGTCAGTTAGCTTGAAAAAAAGCCAGGCAATAGCTTGAAATGTTGCTGTGTATCTCATCTGAGCCACAGAATAATAAAGTCTTTTTAATCATATGAGGTGCTGTCCATCACTGTATTGTAGGTTATTCTATTACAAATTTTTTGGGGTAGTGGGGGCCCACCAATCAAATATTGCCCAGGGGCCACTGATATCTTAAAGTGACTCTGGAGCCACTCACTCTCTTCAAATGGCTGAGGCCAACATAGGCCCATGCAAAATCACTGGCTGGACACTGCAGACAGATCAGACTACATCTAAATAAATCTTCAAGCTCATGGGGCTCCCAAATACAAATCCTAGCAGCCAAACACAAGATGCTGGGAGTTGCAGTTTTATAAAATCTCTAATCTGCTCCACTCAGGGCTCTTAAGATAAAATCCATACTACACGCAATATGTATTTAACCAACACATAAGTGAAGCAGGAGCATGTCCCACAGCGCTGTAGATAAGGCTAGTGAATGACAAGGAACATACCAAGGCGATAGCTGGGGCGGACTCTGCATGCAAGAGAATGCAAATACAGACCCAGTAACCCAGAGGAAAGGGAGCCACATTCTAATCCCTGCGGCAATGAGGGAACAGCTGAGAGTAATGGTTTCAGAGCAGGTAATGCAAGTTTGCTATTGCTGATGTGCAGATTCCCATCATCGGCCTACTTTGCCGTCGGCCACATACCGGCCCTTAAGACAAAACCCGTCATCGCGTGGAACCATAAGGGAAAGTCAGCATGGGAGCAGAGAAAGGGGGCTTAAAGGGGAAATCCATCCAAACTGTTCTGCATGATGAAGAAAATGAAATTTGAAGCAACTTTTCAATATACATTAATTACAGATATTGGCTTTACAGTTTATATACGGTAACTGTTAAGCAGTATCTGCCCCTTTCTGCTCACTGCACTGTGAGTTTGGACTACTAAAACTATTTTAGCAGCCAGTTTAATAACTGGAAATTTGTATTTAGTGCAGAGAGTGCAACTACATAACTCCATGAGGCCCGCTTCCTTAAAGGAAGAAGAAACCCCAAAAAGTCAGAACCCCCCCCCAATGAAAAGAAAGGCTAGGTTTATTTCCAGGAGTTGAAGCTCCTGGTTACAAAAAAAAAGTGGGCCATCTATTTATATATTATATTATATTATATTATATTATATATATATATATATATATATATATATATATCGTGTCACACAAAATGGGGTAAAACATGGGAATTATATATTTTACACAGTAATATAGGCACTTTTTTATAATAACTCACAAGGTTGTTATTTTATAAAATTGGAAACAGAATTAGAATAATATGGTTATTGCTCTATGGACACATTGGAAAATTGGAAATTGCATTGATTTGCACACTGCATTGCTGCCTTATTCACTTTTTTGCTGTAATATGTGCTTTACATTAATGTATAACAAACAGGGGTCTTACAATAATTTAACAAAGACGACTTAATGATGGTATAGTTTTCCTTTAAAAGGGTGGTTCAGCTTGAGGCTAACTTTTAGTAAGTTAAATAGCTGTCTATTCTAGGTGACTTTGCAATTATATACCTGTCTCTTTTAATCCACTGCCTGGTTGCTAGGTTGAGTTGGACATTAACAACTGCTGAAAAAAGCTAAATAGTTCAAAAGAAATAAATAAAAACACAAATAATAAAAATGAAGACTAATTGCAAATTGTCTCACAATAGCACTTTCCACATCATACCAAGAGTTAAAACAACCCCCTTTAGTGTCACTTTATGGCTATATCTTACATTGCTAGGCAATTAGCGATTGACTGTCTGGCAGGCAAGCAGTTAAAGTAGCACTGGTCAAGGTAAGAAACTATTGTTAAAAATAGCAAGCATAAAAAAACCCCAAATTCTATTCAATTTGTCATGTGAATGTGGGTTATGTAATAAAATGCAATCCAGATGTTAAAGGGGAACTCCAGCTTCTGGACCAAAATTTGTTAAAGAAACCACTAGTATACATATCACTTATCTGTTCCTCCAAAAAGTAAGAATAAATGCCATTTTTATATGATGAAATCCAGTTGCAAAACAGGTCTTCTCTTTCTGCATTAAAGAAAATCCTGGCAGGGGAGGAGGGACTAAAACACTGATGTCACAAATTGTAACAACTTCTCCACAGCTTACAGACAGCATGCAGGAACTACATAACCCACAAAGCATTGCACTGTGATGTTCCTTTCCTTATTGACGTCATGTGTCCAGGGAATTGTGGGATTTGAAGGATGCAGGCTAAGGACAGTTGACTACTGCTATTTTTTTTTTTTTTTTTTGAGTCTTAAAGGGCTGGAGCTCCTGTTAGGAGAAACCCGCACCATCCCAGGGTAGTAGCTGCGAGCCTGCCATCCTCTTCATTTCTTTCTTAGCGCCACTTGCACATTCACAGTAGAGTAAAAAGTCAAACTTTAACAAAAAAGTTGGCTTTTTTCCTCTACTGTGCAGGTGTGGGCCCCGGGATCCCAAAGAAAGAGGAGAAAATGAAGAGGATCGGAGGCTCGCAGCTACCCCGGGCTGGTGCGGTTTTCCCCTAACAGGAGTACTAGCCAGGGTAAAAGTTAAGCGATTACAATCACTGGTACAAACATCTGGCACCCACCTGTGATTTTTACCTTTCCTTCTCCTTTAAAGTAGCCAGCCAGATCAGCTGAACAGGGGGCTGGGCTTAGGGAACTGTTCCAAACAATAGTATTATATTAAAAATCATGAAAAAGGCTGTATATTTTTAACTCATGTATATAGAAAAGTTGCTTAAAATTAAGTTTACTTTCAAAGAGCTTAAGTTGTGTATGGGGTGGAGTTCACTTTCAATAAATCCCTGCAGCACCCAAACAAATGGGGAGATGCTGGGAGCTGCAGTTAAATTTCTATAGGGCCAAGGCCAGACAGAGATCCGCTTCAAATGAACTGTGAACATTTATCCCAGGCAGCTGCAGGGTGAGGGGGAACATATCCAACCCGGTAAGAGACGGGAAGCAGCAGCAGCAGTGGGTCAGAAAGGGAGGTTGCAACACGTTCCCCTGATACATGGGCAGTTCAGTGAAGGTTCAGGACAAATACTTGGCAGTGCTCCTACTCCAAACTGGGAGACAGTGGGGTTGTTTGCTACTGGTTCAGGCCTCTGCTAATGCTACTGCTGCTGAGTTATTGACTTTCTCTCTCAGACACTGCCTGCTGCTCAGCAAAAAAAAAGGGCACATGGGGGAAGGTCTTTTAGGGCGAGCAAAGAAGTGACATTTGTTTATATGGTGCATTAACCCAGTTACAGCCAGAGGCATTTGAAAAGTTAAATTGTTTTCCAGGAACTCAGTGCCTTGCAACAAATTCTATTTCAGCGCTGGGGTCCTGAGTTCAATCCCAGCCAGAGAATTACTGGCAAGCAGTTTGTATGTTCTCAACATCTCTGTGTGGGTTTCCTCTGGGTTCTCTGCTTCCTTCCACACTTCAGGACCATACAGGCAGGTTAACTGGCTAAACTGACCATAGTGTGTGAGAATGTGATAGGGACTTTTGATTGTAAGCTCCTCTGGTGCAAGGACCGATGTGAATGATGAATAAACTCTGTAAGGAGCTGTGAAAAAGTGTTGGTGCTATATAAATAACTGGAAATAAATAAGTAAAAATAAATAAATATCTGGCACCAAGATGCCTCCACATGGCACCCTGTGGGGGGGCGCTTTATGGTCTGATCAATGTTCCCAGAAGGTCTCCTCGTGTAGCGCTGGCCCGAAAGATCCGCTTGTTTGGTGGTGTCAACATACAACATATGACTAGATCTTTTCCCGATATGCCCACCTTGAGATGGGCAATATTGGATCAATCTGATTGTTTGGCCCAGGAGTCACATTGAGGGGATGCAGGTCACTGGGGACAAGGACCGCATCAATTAGATGATAACCCCTTCCCCCCGAAGGGGATTTTTAAACCTGCCCATCAGCTTTTATCAGCCATATATGGCCTTAAATGATGACTGTCATGAGTATATATGGAAACACACTTATGAGGCAGTAACAACCACTGTAGTAAACTGCAGCACTTAGTATCCTCCTACTGGTGTTTGTAAGTTACCCACACATATAGGCTGGAAGGTCTGCTCTTGTCTTCATTAAGCACTTATACAGGTATGGGACCAGTTATTCAGAATACTCGGGATCTAGGGTTTTCCAGATAAGGGTTTTTTCCCGTAATTTGGATCTCCATACCTTAAAGAAGAAGGAAAGGCTAAGTTACTGGGGGGGTGCCAAAATGTTAGGCACCCCCAGTGACTTTTCTCGCAGGGACACCAGCCTGGGGTAAAAGGTAAGCGATTAGAGAACTGCACCAGCCCAGGGTACCTGCAGCGAGCGCCTAACATTTGCACCCCCAGTGATTTTGTATCCAATAAGAATTATTTATATCTTATCTGGGATCAAGTACAAGGTACTGTTTTATTATTACAGAGAAAAAGGAAATTATTTTTTTTATAATTTTGAATTATTTGATTAAAATAGAGTCTATGGGAGATGGCGTTCCTGTAATTCTGAGCTTTCTGGATAACGAATCCTTTTTGTTGAATGTATTGTTGTACTGTACAGCGCTGCATGTACAAGCGGTGCTATATCAACACAAATATACACACATACATAAAACACATCTTCAAAATAGTTTGTTCCATAAATGAACAAATTTAAGGCTACACCATATCTGTTGAATAAAGGCAACAGGTCTGAATATACCACATGCCAATATAGAACAAAGTATTAAAGGGGATGTAAATCCAAAAATAAAATTCTGCCTTTTAAAATAAATTATTTTAAGAATCTTTAAAAAAAAAAAAAAAAAAAAAAAAAAGAAAATACTAAGTTGCTTACAGTTGCAATTTTCTTCATTAGGCAAAATACTATTTTTGGGATGACATTCCCTTTTAAATTGTCTCTGCACAGTTTCAAGGATATCATAGAGCCCAGGCCTCCCATGTGAAACAACATCAAATACAATACAAGTACAAGGAATTGTTTCCTTTATAAAAAAGCTATTTGCCAAGTTCCATTGTTTGATGCAGTAACAAAGGGAAAAAAATTCACCAACAGAAAAAAAACAAAGAAGAATTGAATTTAAACATTAAATATATTCTGATGGCTGCCTGCCCTTATAATACACAGGAACAGAACATATACAGAACAGGACACAAGCTCAACAAAGGTTAAAAAAAAAAAGTTTTTTGATGCCACAGCAGTTTATAATTGAGAATAGGGGGTAAAAAGGAACTCATATTTTACAGTGGAAACTGGAAGGTGAGGGCACTTAACTATATAACAAAATATAACTTCAGCATGTGATTTCCCTACAGATATAAGAAATCTAGAGTCCCCTACTGCCATCCTAGAGGTATAACCATGGTGTGTGATCTTGGAGAAGAAATACCCCCTCTCCCCTTTTATTCTTTGGTTCAACCCGGAGCTTCTGTTTGTGGAACAGCTCCCAGCAAGCTAATGCCCCCCCCCCACCCCACCCAATTACCCCTGTTACCTACTGTATAAGTAAATAACATGCAAGCCATTCTGCAGGTAGTGCTCTAGTGCATATTACAAAGCCCCAAGTGGGTTGAGATAATAAGAAAAAGGACAGATTGTCCCTTTGTTGGGAAAAAACAAATCTCCACAGAGAGAGGTTACCTGTCTCAGCCCTAGGAGAAAAGGCATTGTGCAGCAGTATCATCCTCCCCACCAGCCTTTCATCTGACAAAGAGCTTCGCCCGGGGCTGCTCTCCTCCTCTGTACTGGGCAGTCCCGCTGTAGACCTATTTAAACCAGGCCTTTATTGGCAGGCATATTAAGTAAACAGGGTCCTGGGACACAGCATGCTCTGGCTGCCCTCCTCCCCTCTCCACAACGTCTCCCTCCCTAACATGACAAATCGGAGATGCCTGCCAAGCTGGAAATGACATCACGTCAGACTTAGCAAAAACTCAGAAACAGCTGTTCTTTAACTGCTACTGGGTCAGAGCGCTAAGACGCCACTGCCGCCATAGAGCGCTGCCCTTATTCTCTAATTATGTGCACAGACTGGTTTCCTTGCCTTGCGGGCTGACAATAGCATTTGCTGCCATGGTATAAATACCTGTAGTGAGTTGGGTGGTGGATCCCTTTGTTCTTAACCATAGCTGTTATTAAGTTCTATAGACTCAAGTTTAATGGCTAATTGAGCATTTGAACTGCTGCTGCGGCAGCCAGACGATATCAGCAGTCACAACATCCCTATCGGCCTGTCACACTTCTCCATGAAAAACACAAAGGGTAGTTTTAAGCAGGATGGACCACTACCATCTTCCCTTACCTACCAAAGTTTTGTACTGTGCAGGAACCATGTCAGAAAGTCTGACTACAGCACAGGAGTTACTTGGGTAGGCAGGGGAAGCTGGAGCTGGCCTGCCCTGTTAAAAACCACCTGGTGCCTGTGTATTTTCCAAGAAACAAGAGCGACCGCCAAGTCTGGAATGGGATTTAAGGCCCTGGCATTTCAAGTACAGGTACCCAGAGACCCACAGCCCCCACAGGCCCAATAAATAGTGACTGTCTATGGCATCTTACAGCAGCCCCTCTGGCATTTGCCTGAATCCACAGATTGCCAGTATACGCCTGGGTAGTATCTAACAAATTGGCACCTCCAGCCCCCAGTTGATCTAGTTTCCAACGCCCTTTAAACTTGCTTTTTATAATTGAATTCTAGTCGGAATTCACACAATATACAATACAGTAAGATATATTTAACCTCACTTCGACATAATAATAATTGCTTTTAGATCCCTAGCAGATGTTAGCCATCATTTATTTTTCCATTTACTTTTTGTTTCAGTACTAGTCAGTTTGAAGAAGCAAATAGCAGATGTCACATCTTTAACATTAGCAAACACTACAATTTCACATGATCTTTCCCAAAACAGCGCTTTTGTTGCAGGGGCTAATTTGCTGTCCAACATTAAGTAACAGGAAATTTGCAAGGGAAAATCCCAAATGTATACAACAAAGACCATCGTTATGTTCCCAGTTGCATAACATATCACAAAACTTGACACATACTAACAATTTTATATTTTCACAACATGGCGTGGTGAAGCTGTTGAATGCAGTAATGACACACAGGTCAATACCCCTAAACAGGCCTCGCCCTACCTGAACCTAACCTTGGTCAACCAAGATTTATTAACATGCTCTCAACCTGCCCATTTCTGGAGGGGGCAGAATGCATTTATAAAAGGGGATCAGACAGTCGCCAGAGGGACATGGAGTCAAGTCAGGCCTGCTGCCTGGCTGAGAACCAATGAAGGTGTAAAGACCAGATGCCCAACTGAGGCCAGGGAGACAGTCCTTCCAGCCTTAATTTATCATGAACGGAGCAACAAACATGTCCGATCAGAAGCAGCTCAGTTTCAAGCATTTTGATTAGAATGCAGCTCATTTCAAAGCAGCCATACGAATGTCCAGTCATTATGGAGCATCCTGGCCAATGTTATCTGGTCACTTATACCCACCATTAGACTGGCAGTAGTGGGACATTATGAAACACAGCAAAAAACATTTCTATTTTATGGTGATAAGAAACATGAGCAAAACAAGTGCCTACAAAACAAAATAGCTACCAGAAGTCTAGAGAGGAAAACAGCTATTTTCCCTGCCAGTCAGAGATAATTTGTTCAGACAGTATTCCCTGCTTAGTCATTTTCCTTAAGTTCTGTAGTCACAATAAAGATGTCTAGAATAACTCCCCCAAGTCTCTTACAGAGAAAGTGCAGATTCTGTGATATTTGGTATACATATAATAATACATTCCAAAATAATCAGTAGCAGGAACCTTTAATAAATAAAGATCTTATTTCTCATGAAGTGTTTGCGTGTATATATATATTTTCATACAGCCCTATTTGTGTATATGCAGCACCATTTAGTCTAACACATAGGCACAGGAGAGATGGGGACAAAACGGTACAATGATAGGAGGAAGAAGTGCCCTGGTCAATGGAGCTTACAATCTAATAGTGTTAGAGGTAAAAAGACATACAGAATATGGGGTTCCCACACTGTAAAATATAGGGACATTAGAAGTGACAGAGAAATGTCATGCAGAGGTTTTTGAACTTTTTTTGGTTGTAAGGGTGGCCCCTTTAAAGGGATTACATCAGGGATCCCCAACATTTTTTTTTACACGTGAGCAACATTTAAATGTAGGGTCACTGACCCTACAGCCAAAAAACTATTGCTCTGTCAGGCTACAGTTTTATAGTTATTTTTACTTTTATAAAACATATTTTTCTATTCAGGTTCTCCCCTATTATACCAATCTCTCATTCAAACCAGTCCCTGGTTGCTAAGGTAATTCAGACCCTAGCAACCAGATAGCTGCTAAAACACCAAACTGTAGAGCTGCTGAACATAAAGTGAAATAACTTAAAAACTAAAAAAAATAAAAATGAAGACCAAATGCAAATTGTCTTAGTATATTACTCTACATCGTGCTAGACGTTAACTCAAACATCCCTTTAATTTAGATTGTAAGCTCTACGGGGCAGGGACCTCTACCCTCTTGTCTCTTTGATTCTTAACCTACTGCAACTGTACCTTGTATTTATTTGCATTTAGTAATACTTTGTATTTATTATTTTAATAACCCCCTGTTGTATTAAGCTATTCTACTGTACAGCGCTGTGTACATAAGTAGCGCTTTATATATAAGATATACAGATATACATACATACAAAATATACCCCTCTAAAGTTTCTCATAAAATGAATGAAATGTTCTGCGTTTCTTTTGTCAGTTGTTGCTACGACTTTCATTCCATCATATTAGTGACTGTACCGATATTGCTTGGGTATTGCCTCATTCTCAGAGAGGGAGGAAACTACAATGTAGCACTGAGCACAAAACAGGCAGACAAGCCTAACTGCCACATGGTGCTGCACAAGTGCTCCTTATCAGTAAACAACATTACACAACACAGTGCAAGCTCATAGGGAAAGCCATCAATATGATAACATTCTGTTCCCAACCTTGCAATCCCAAAGCCTGAACATGCACTAACAAATAACAGCAATTGGTCAACCTGTGTAAAACTGGCAAGGGTACATTATTGACTGTCTGTAACTGCCCATAAAATGAGTATTTTGTCACTCAAAAACACCCTGATATATGTGCAATTGCCATAAGTAAATATTAAATCCTTAGGGGCTGGCCATTTCCTGGTGCTACTGGCCCTTTAATTTGGAGAGAACAATTAACAGCATAGTTGTCAAGGATGTTCATGAATAGAGAAAGCAAACATATTCAGTACATTAATTAGTAGTGTTTGCAGACAGTGAGCATTATTATCCAGCACAGGTTTCCCTTTATTATCTGTGTAGTTAGTTGGAAACAGCATGATGCGGCACAATGATCTATGGCTGGTTACTTATGGGCAGGCTCACGTCACGGGCCATTATAAGTGAAGAGCTGCAGTGTTATTATACAAAGGATTCTTTTTGTTTCAACACAGACCCATCCACCACCGAAAGAACATTGTCTAAAACAATACACAGGCACACAGACAGATCCAAACATGCTGCCCTTGCACGATGATAGGCACATCAGAACCCCAGCTGCCAGGAAAGAATATACTGATAAAAGGGGGCTTTTAATTAATTTGTATTTTTTTTTTTTTTCAAATTTCATGTCGATTCAGTTGTAGCTATTTGAACAACTCGTTTCTTTATGTTACAGTTTAACCGCTTTAGTTGTATCCATATACATAGTCCAATAAAGGGGACTGTGTATGTCCGTATGAATAAAAGGCTCATTACCGACGGGCACTGCACAAGAGAAGGCAAAGACGCAGGCAAAGTCAGATATATGGTTGAAAATTAAATACACCCTAATAGCTTAATAAAGAAGTCATTCTATGTGAGGAATGCAACACCGCCATTCATTTAAGGTTACACGCTACAATTAGAATCATTCTCATGACCTTTGGTCATAGGAAAGACGGTTTGTCCACTCTACTAACGTCAAAAGCTGATTAGTCAGATATGCAGGCAAAAACAAATTCTTTACCCCATCTAACGATTCAGCATTAACGTTACGATGTTCGGGCACCTTCAAAAGGCTCCTGATCTAAATTTTCAATCCTGCCCAATCAATTAGGTGACAGATATCCATGGCTTTTACCAGTATCGGTCGTCTCGTTTCCCACGAAACACGCACAGCTTATCATACAAAACTTTCTGTGATAATATCAGTGTGTGTATGGGCACCTTTAGTTTTCTTTATGGTAACTGAATCCGGGCAATTTTTGCCCATGACCTACCCCTACTACTTTCCTTGCTCTGCCCCTGCAACGGGTGTAAATAAAGGAGCCTCCATCAAAACCTGGGAGGGATGACACTGCAGGTCTATAGTTTTAGCTAGGGAAAAGTCTCTAATACAGGTATGGGACCCGTCATCCCAAATTCTAGGGACCTAGGGGTTTTCTGGAAAAGTGATCTTTCCGTTGTCACGGGCGACTAATGTCCCCGCAATGCCATCCCACTGGCTAGAGTGTAAATCGTCGGTGGGATGGCATACGCCGTAATTTCCCGAAGTCGCCTTAAAAGAAACTTCGGGTGACTTAGGCAAATCGCGGCACTGCGTATGCCATCCCACCGCCGATTTACATTCTAGCCAGTGGGAGGGCATTGCGGGGAGATTAGTCGCCTGCGACAACAAAGATTTGTCTCCCTGTGTGTCACTGCCCTTAAAAGGTACTTAAAAATCATTTAAGCATTAAATAAACCCAATAGGATTGGTTTGCCTTCAATAAGGATTAATTATATCAGTCAGGATAAATTTTATTTTTTTTATATTATATTATTACAGAGATAAGGCTGATGCCACACCGGGCGTATGGCGTATATATTTTCAGCAAGCTGAAAAATGCTTGCCGAAAATATGCACCATATGCCCCTACCTGTGCCTGTACCGGAATGAATGGAATACGCTCGGGTGCAGGCACATGTAGCCGATATCTGCATAAAAACGAGAAATCAAAGTCGGTAGGAGCGTATGGCACATATTTTCCCCAAGCTTTTTTTCAGCTTGCCCAAAATGTACGCCATACACAGTGGGGCAGATTTACTAATCCACGAATTCGAATCCCGAATGGGAAAAATTCGGATTGGAAACGAAAATTTCTGAAGATCACAAATATCCCGAAAATGCTTACGAAAAAATCGTATTAGTCATGATAATATCGTATTAGCGATCCGAAAGTCATGAAATTTTCATACCAAACCATTGTAAACAGCAGCAGAGCCTTTCCGAATTTTTCGCACGGGCGCGAAAAAAAATCACAGAGAATACGCTCGGAGCGTTTGTATGAACGCTCCGAGCGTTCGTGTCTTGGTAAATCTCCCCCAGTGTGTGGCATCAGACTAAAAGGTAATCATTTTTAATCATTTGAGTTATCCGATTTATATGGAGTCTATGGGAGATGGACTTTCTGTAATTTGGGGCTTTCTGGAGAACAGGTTTCCGGATAACGCATCATATCTCAACTGTGGATCGGATCATATTTTATAAACTTGCTTACAATTGGGTAAGGGCCCTAATTTGCCCTTTTTTTCCCCTTTTTCCCTTGTTTGGTGAACAAAGGAGCCAAAATTATACTATATCTACAAATAGGAAAGCTCCATGAAATGCAAGTCAAAATGTTTGAGTATATTTGTAATACGTTCTAATTTTTCAGGTTACAATGCTTTCAGTAAATATAATGTAGAAAAGGTATAGAACATTAATTTGAAAGTCACCTGTAACCAGATCTCAGACACTTTTCAGTTCTGCTGGGCCAGAAACCTGACTGTGAATATTTTAATTTACCCAAGTGTAAGTGACATAATGCTTGTTCAGATATTCTCAATGGAAAAAACAAATCCACCCTAGAGGTGTAGTTAACATTGCTGTTGATGGAGAGTGCAGCCCATGGCTGATTGGCAAAGTAATTGATCAAGCAATTTGGCCTGTCAGGTTGCTGCAGTACAAACCCCCATGCCCCCACCCTGTGTAAACAACTTTTTGCCTGATCTGTGACTGTTTGTAAGGAAAGAAGGAAAGGGTTAATCAGTAGTGAGAGGCACCCTTCAGTGACTGTTAACCTTATAGCCCTTATAGCACCTCAGATGTTACCTCTATAATGGCTCAGGGGTGCCAAATTTGCACCCTCCCATTAACCCTTTCTTTGATCTTGAAGGGACCTCCCTCCAGTGGGATAAACAGAATGAAAGAAGGAAACAGTGACAAACTCAACACATGTAAATTAGGATACGGAAGGGTTAAAGAGCGTTATGCGCAGTGAAAAATTTTCAACATCCATGTTAATGTGACAAAAAGTCACGTGATTTTGAGAATTTGGTTCGGCCAGGAGCATGGATTCAGCCAAATCCGAATCGTGCTGAAAAAAGGCCTTGTAGATTGTAAGCTCTTTTGGGCAGGGCCCTCTTCCCCTCTTGTATCGGTTATTGATTGCTTTATATGTTACTTTGTATGTCCAATGTATGTAACCCACTTATTGTACAGCGCTGCAGAATATGTTGGCGCTTTATAAATAAATGTTAATGTAATGTAATGTAAAGGCCGAATCCCGTGCATCCCTATGAATTATGCTTGTTGATAAATTCTAACATGAATATTCTGAAAAAGTGGTGCTGGGTAAAGCTGGGTTCTAACACCAAATCAAATACTTTTTCACTGACAAAGACAAGAAATCCTCTCAACCAACCCATTTCACTATAAATGCAGATGCTTTGGGATCTTTTTCAATGGGAAATAATAGCAAGAAGACAATAGCTGCAGTATGTGTGTTTGTGAGATCCACTGCACTCACCCATGGCTCATTAAACATTCTGTGCATTAAGCTACTAAAAATGCCCTCCACTTTAACATAACAGGAATTGTTTATCCCTATAATGCAATATATTTCAGCTGGTTAAATCAGTGACTCTGGCATAGTTGATCAGCTTGAATATTCTGCAATATATGGACAAACAATCCCTGTATTGTTTAAAGGGGAGGGCATTTTTAGTAACTTAATGCACAAAATGTTTCAATGTCATATTATATAAATATATACACATATACAGGTATGGGACCTGTTAACCAGAATGCTCGGGACCTGGGGTTTTCTGGATAAGGGGTCTTTGCATAATTCGGAAGTTTACAAAAAAAGTATTTAAAAAGTAATTAAACCCAATATAATTGTTTTTCCTCCAATAAGAAGAGTTGGGATCAAGTACAACATTCTGTTTTATTATTACAGAGAAAAAGGAAATCGTTCTTAAAAATCTAACTCATTTCATTAAAATGAAGTCTATGGCAGATGACCTTTCCGTAATTCTCAACTTTCTGGATAATGGGTTTCCGGATAAGGGGTCCGGTGCCTGTATGTATGTATACACACACATCTTCTTGCTATTGCTATTCTTGCTATTACATAGTTACATAGTTACATAGGGTTGAAAAAATACCATTGTCCATCAAGTTCAACCCATCCGAGTAAACCCAGCACACAACCTATACTAACCAATCTATACACTCACATACATAAACTATATATATACAACCAGTAATACTAACTGTAGATATTAGTATCACAATAGCCTTGGATATTCTGCTTGTTCAAAAACTCATCCAGGCCCCTCTTAAAGGCATTAACAGAGTCTGCCATTACCACATCACTAGGAAGGGCATTCCACAGCCTCACTGCTCTCACCGTGAAAAACCACCTACGCTGCTTCAAATGGAAGCTCTGTTCCTCTAATCTATAGGGGTGACCTCTGGTGCGCTGATTGTTTTTATGGGAAAAAAGAACATCCCCCAACTGCCTATAATCCCCTCTAATGTACTTGTACAGAGTAATCATGTCCCCTCGCAAGCGCCTCTTTTCCAGAGAAAACAACCCCAACTTTGACAGTCTAACCTCATAGCTTAAATCTTCCATCCCCTTTACCAGTTTAGTTGCACGTCTCTGCACTCTCTCCAGCTCATTAATATCCTTCTTAAGGACTGGAGCCCAAAACTGCACCGCATACTCAAGGTGAGGCCTTACCAGGGACCTATAAAGCGGCAAAAATATGTCCTCATCCCTTGAGTCAATGCCCTTTTTTATACAAGACAGCACTTTATTTGCTGTAGTAGCCACAGAATGACACTGCCTGGAATTAGACAACTTATTATTTGCCATTGGAAAATATCCCAAAGCGGTCTAGATTGAAAGCAGATCTAGTATCTGCTATTACTCAACATTATTTATACAAGTTCATTCTTGCACAATAGATTCCCATCTTTTTCTCCACAGAAGACCAGTCATTCATTAAGCGCAGACAGAGCACATTGGGCACCTCACTTCAAAATTTCCCAACATTGTTCAGGGGAAAATATATAAAAATACAAAGCTAACAGTAAAAATAAAATAAAAGACCAAAACATACTAGCGTAGGGATATCTATGTAAATAGAGATGAATGATGCTTGCGTGCAAGGACTTAAAATTATATTTAGTAGGTTTCAAATAACCCACATAATCAGTTCCATAAGTAGCTTGTAAACACTCCCTTACAAAACACTGGGCAGTAAAAGGAAACAAAACAAATATACCCTGAATATAAATTGTGTATATTAGTGTACTGAATTCAGTTCTCCCAATGAAAATGAAAGAAAGATTGGTTTAGATATGGAGCGGCTAAATGCTAAGCACTGCTTTACACCATGTTCAGATGGATGGCCGAGCTGAGGTGCATCTGGACATGGGTTTAGCACAGAGGAGTCAAAAGAATGTTTGGACAGACTAATGTGTACCGGTAACAATGCTGCAAGAGCAGAACATATGCACAGCAATAGAACAACATGCATCTACCTCCAACTTAAGGGTTCTGATCCTATGGATACTTAAAGGGCTTGTTCGCCCTTAAATTCAGACAATGTGCAGTTGGTTTTCTTTTTTTATTTTCTGTTATTTACCTTTTTGTTCAGCAGCTCTCTAGTTTGGAATTTCGGCAGCTGGTTGCTAGTGTCTTGTTTATTTTAGCAACTGGAATATGAATATGAGAGCGACTGAATAAAAAGATAAAGAATGAAAACTAATAATAAAATTGTAAGCTCTCAAAGCAATAATTTTTCGTCACCTGGGGGTCAGTGATTTGAAAGCTGGAAAGATGTCAAAACTAAAAAAAAAATAATAATAATAATAAAGACCAATTGCAAAGTTGCTAGGAATACAATCAAATTCCCTTACATGCACGTTGCAACCCTGAATACACATTATATAAGCATGTTGCTTAAAGGGGAAGTTCATCAAATTAATTTTTGTATGACAGACATTGATTTTCTGAGACAATTTTAAATTGGTTTTCATCTTTTTTGTGGTTTTTTTTTGTGGTTTGACCTTTTGTTCAGTAGCTCTCCAGTTTGGAATTGCAGCAGCTATCTGGTCGCTAGGGTCTTGTTTACCTTAGCAACCAGGCAGTGGACAATGGAATATGAATAGGAGAGGGACTGAATATAAAGATAAGGAATAAAAAAAAAAAAAAAAACTAAGTTCATAGAGCAAAAGCTTTTTGGCTGCTGGGGTCAGTGAGCCCCATTTAAAAGCTGGAAAGATGTAGCAGAGGAAGGCAAATTATTATACCTATATTAGGTATACGACACTCAATAACATACTAAAAGTTAGCTAAAAGGTAAACCACCCCTTTAAGTGGAATAGAAATCACTTATGGACCTCAGCCCAATGATATACTGGGACTCACAAGCTCCCAAGGCACACTGACATGAAAGCAGACCTGAGTGTTTTGGGGCTGAAATCCACCCTGTGTGCACAGTGACAGGTAGCAAATATAGGGCAGATTGATTGATTGACTGATGTTCTGTCCACCCACTGGCACGCAACAAGAAGCAAGAAAAACACATTGCCTGGAGAAAAAAGAAACACAAACAAGCAGCAGATTGAAAAGGATGCTTTTGGTTTCACTTTGAGTTCTTGTTATGAATCAAGATATTAAAAATGCATTGAAAGGCAGTCATCAGGAACATAGCAACAGTGTAGTTCGAAATGTTTATGCCTCAAAAGGTCCAATAAAGCCCTATTTGTACCCAGGCTGTTCTCCTCTGCAATGATGCATTAGATGTAACCACTGCTGACAGATCTGGACTGGGATTCAAAGTAAGCCCTGGCATTCACAGAGACCCAAACAGCCCCCCACCAGCCCAATAAATAGCGACCGTCTATGGCATCTTACAGCAGCCCCAATGGCATTTCCCAGATTCCACAGTTTGCCAGTCTGGGCCTGATTGCTGACTATTATTCCCAATGAAAGTGAAGTGCAAATTCCCTGGTTGCACCATTGGTTTGCCAACTCGCCCTTAGCTTAATGGCTTGGACAGTTTCAGTTTAAAGTAGAACTTATTCATCATACCTAGATACATAAAAGCTGTATTCCTTTGTATGGCAAGACAATATTAGAAAACAAAAACCAGAGCGTATTTAGGGCTGTACAATTTCAATGGTCCCTTTACATTCGGTTTCACATTTACGTTTGCAGTTGCCCATAGCAGTTTATTTTGTATTTGGGATTGGATTACTGAAAGGAAATCTACACTGGGTGAGGCCGTAGAGATTCATTGTCACCTAATGCCAAGGTATAAACACACTGAGAAATAGATCAGTGCAAAAAGTAAGCAGAAGGCTTCCCAAATACAGTGCATAGGGAACACAGGTGCCCTGTTAGAAAAGCTACTTTTTCAGGGGAAAATTCAAAAGCTAAAATGAATTTTTTTTAAATAGCTTTGATGCATCACATTAAAATAAAAACTGAAGATTTTTAACTTAAAAAATACATTGTCTGTAAAAAAAAAATTCTATCCAGTATATTTCATTCATGCAGTGGGATTGCTGCACATAAACTGAACTACAGCAGCCCTGTGACTGTCACATATTGTTCCAATGTCAGTCTGTCCTATGCTTTGCCGCACACATGTAGCGTAACTGCCTACTGAACACACATGATCACTAATTAAAGGCTCTGCAAGCACAAGCAGAAGGGGTATTTCTTACAAGTTGAGTTTTTTTGGTGCTGGTTTAGGCCAACTGACAAAAATAATATATAATAATGTACCCCCTGTTGTAAAATATAATAATATTATAGGTCACAGAGGAATTGCATGACCAAAGAAAAGCCTGAGGCCTGAGGATATCATTTACAGCATATTCAAGGCTCTTGTGTATTATATTATTATAATGGCGCCGCCAGCAATTATTGTGTATGGAACTTTGGTAAATGAATGACTTGAACTATAATTTGTCCCATTTTTTACTATCCAGATACTGAGAGGTTTCAGCAGCTGAAACTAGGGTCCAAATTTCCTTAGCAAGCAGGGAGTGGTTTGAATAGGAGACTAGTATATGAATAGGAGAGTACCTAAATAGAAAAAATAAAAGTAATAACAATAAAACATAAAAATAACAATAAAACTGTAGCCTCACAGGGCGACAAGTTGTTTCTTGGCTGCTGGGGTCAGCGACCCCCATTTGAAAGCTGCATAGAGTTAGAAGATGGAGGCAAATAATTCAAAAACAATAAAAAATAAATTAAGACCAACTAAAATTAGAATTGGCCATTCTATCACATACTAACAGTTAACTTATTGGCAAGGTCACACACAGCAGATTGTCATCCTGCGGATAAGAGCAGGCTGACAATCCGCTGTGTGTGACCTTGCTCTAAGGGCTCTGGCACACGGGGAGATTAGTCGCCCGCAACAAATCTCCCTTGTCGCGGACGACTAATCTCCCAAATGCTAGAATGTAAATCGCTGGTGGGATGGCATACGCGGCGGCGCGATCGCGGAAGTTGCCTCTCTTCGGCGAATCGCTGGCGCCGCGTATTTACATTCTAGCCGGTGGGATGTCATATTGGGGTGACTAATCTCCCCGTGTGCCAGAGCCCTAAAGTTGAACCGCCCCTTTAATTACAACAGTAATCACATGTTTTAGATTAGAAATACAAAAGAAGATACAATTATTGTACAAGTTATCAAAAGACAGGGGGTTTTCCAGATAAAGGGTCTTTCCGGTAATTTAGATCAAACTATAAGTTTACTAAAAAATTATTTAAACATGAAATAAACCCAATAGGATTGCCTTGCCTCCCTTTTTACAAATAAAAAGGCCATAAACACTGCTCTTACACTGCTGTTAGTTTCAGAGGGAAAACCAAAGGCAGATAAACACTACATCTAGATCATATATGTCAAACACAAGGCCTGGGGGCCAAATCCGGCCCACCTGGCTGTTTTATGTGGCCCTTGGTGAGTGTGTCCGACTATCCAGTCTGATCAATTTCCATTTTCCTCACATAGTAACTAAGACTAAGGGGTATATTTATCATGCTGTGTAAAAAGTGGAGTGAAGCATTACCAGTAATGTTGCCCAAGGCAACCAATCAGTAATCAGATTTCAACAGTAGCAAAGCATCTATTGGCTGCTATGAGCAACATCGCCGGTAATGTCTTACTCCACTTTTTACACATTGTGATAAATATACCCCTTGGTATCTTACTAAGTACATTAATAAAAAATTTGGCCCTCGACTTAGCCTGTGTTTTAGATTTCGGCCCCCTTATGTGACTGAGTTTGACACCCCTGATCTAGATTAACAGGATAAGCTTACCAGCCCTATTAATATTTTAAAAATTTTTAAAGAGCATCCTATCCTTTTTCTCAGCTTGAGTCAGCCAATGTGTATAGTGTGCCTGCATTCTCAGCCCCATGGTACTCCCCAAGATATATTCATTGTAGCTCTTGCTGTGTGCTATTAAAGGGGTGGTTCACATTTAAAGTGATACTGATACTAAAAAAAAAAATAGTCTTCAAAATATTAATGTACATAAAAAGTTACCTATAGGCCATTTTGATCATTTTTGGCTGATAGGGCTGCTTTTGTAAGTAATTGTTACTTGAATGTCCTAAACCTGGCTTCTATTGCTAACAGATTCCTGCTGCACAAATATGGCAGCCCCCTCATAAAGGAACATGGGGATCAGATAAGTAATGTAAAAGCACTGGGCAAGTACTTTTAAGGCAAAATTATAAATAGCATGCAAAGACAATGTTATGATAGATGTAAAGAAAAGGTTTAATTTCTGATGTCAGTATCTATTTAAGTTTAAGTTAATTCTAAGCAACTTTTCATTTTTTTTTTCAATTAGTTGCCTTCTTCTTTTGACTCTTTCCAACTTTCAAATGGGGGTCACTGACCCCACCAGTCAAAAAACTATTGCTCTGTGTAGATAAAAAGTAATATGATTTTATTACTTATTTTGCTATTCATCTTCCAGTCTCTCATACAAACTCCACTCCCTGGTTGTGGAGGTAATTTGAACCCTAGCACCCAGATAACTGCTGAAATTCCAGACTGGAGAGTTGCTAAGCAAAAAGTGAAAAAACTAATTACAAAACATGAAGACAAGTGCAAATTGTCTGAGAACATTACTCTCTATATTATACTAAAAGTTAACTCAAAGGTGAACAACACCTTTAAAGCAGTGTGGCAGCTCTCATTTATATGTATAAAAAGAAATCATTCCTGTACACACTATAAGATATGCAGCCAAACTAGACTGTCTTCTGTACAAACTGTCCCCAGCGCTTCCTTTTGCAGTGTGTACAATAGGATTTCCTGGATTATGCTAGCATTAAGGGCAGAGGAAAACAAACCGTTTTACTAGTAACAAAGTATCTCTTAAACACCCAAGTCCTGAGAATTACTAAATATGTGCAAATTAATGCAAGGCTCTTACAAGCTGCTTATTAAAGAGAAGTGTGATTACTGTGCAGCAGCCTCCCAGCATGCCTACTCCCCTACTGCGGTTGTTTTTACAATGTCCCATGTGCTGTTGTCCTAGGAAAGTCATTTTTCTTGGGACTGTTCCCTCCCAGGTCAAGAGGTGGGATTTGTCTAAGAGATAAGCAAGGTGGGGGCTTACTGCCGTACAAACCGAGAAACCGTGATCACTGTATAGGAAAGTGCAGAATCTTTTATTTTATGGCAGACAATCAGCAAATCTTGGGATGGAAGAGGAAGCTCTGTGCAAATTTCCTGGAAATGATCTGTGTGGCTGTTTATTTCATTCAGGAACGTAACATGAACCATAAATAATAACACCACAGAGAGGAGCACTGTAGATGAGATAGGAGAGGCGGGCATCTGGCAGGCAGGCTCCCAAACCCATGGCTGGGAGACTCATTCACCAGATGTGAATATCTTTTGTTTCCTATATTCCTCGAATACTTGTTTTCAGCCTAGAATCACATGCAATCTGCA
Source organism: Xenopus tropicalis (assembly GCF_000004195.4). Lineage (NCBI taxonomy): Eukaryota > Metazoa > Chordata > Amphibia > Anura > Pipidae > Xenopus > Xenopus tropicalis. The sequence continues at coordinate 28,983,306 of NC_030683.2, forward strand.
TAGTAAACAATATTTCTAGTCTTGGGAAGACAGAGAAGGATATCAATAAATGTAAATGGACAGCTATGGCGTCATGGAATGTCGCTAATGACTCCCCTAGGTACCCACCAAACTGCTTATGTAACAATTAATGTAGCAATGAGTAAGGAGTAATGAGAAAAAAAATAGGACAAGTACAGTCACCCAGAATAAAATATACCTTATTTAAAAGCTGGATTTTCTTTAGTGGTCTTTAAATGTTCAGTAAAACTATATATTATTATACACTCAGAGTCAAAATAAATAATAAGCAGGAGCAGACCCGGAATGAAGTTCAAAATAGGCCCTGGCATTTCAAGTACACAGAGGCCCAAACAGCCCCCCACCAGCCCAATAAATAGTGACTGTCTATGGCATCTTACAGCAGCCCCTCCAGTATTTGCCAGAACCCACAGATTGCCAGTCCAGACATACATAGGAGCCATGAATATGCTGTAAAATAAATCCTTATGAACAGAGCTTAGTGATGTCATGTTACAAAACTTGTGTTTCATAATAATAATGAACCCCATTCTAAAACCGTAGGATAGCAGAATGTACCTCAAAGATCCATTGCCTATATAAAAAAAGAAATTTGGTTTTGTCCTTATACAGTCACAGAACACTGGGTTGCTTTAAATATCCTTACATTTTACAGCAGGAGGGATATTATACCAACCTACTGGATGGGACCTTGCTTCCTATTGACCACTGGGTGCTCAGTAATGTCTATTCAAATTTGTATGCAGGACTACTTGGATAGCACCTGGTTTCCTATTGACCACTGGGTGCTCAGTAAGGAATATTCACATTTGTATGCAGGACTACCTGGATAGCACTTGGTTTCCTACTGACCACTGGGGGCCGGTAATATCAATAAACAATATATTTACCAGCAATAACTGACTGCTGGCAGAAATGTGTATTTACATTTGTATGGACCACCAATATGACATTTTGGTCGCCTTTGGGAACAGGGTTAACGGAGACAGAAGCATCTCGGTAGTGCACACAAACTGAATACACTTTTATTCCAGAAATCTCCGAATGACAGGAAGCCCATCTCACATAATGTCCATTCTAAGCAAATAATTCTGATATTTAAAAATCATTTCCTTTTTCTCTGTAACAATAAAACAAAACCTTGTACTTAGTGGTAACTGATGTGGGTTGAGAAATCCTCGACCTGCACCCAAACCTAACTGACCCAGCTTTTTCCCTTTATTTATATAGGCCTGTGCCCGCCCTGCAATAAAGTCACAAAAGAGGCGGGGCGTGTCTGGCACATACATATAAATTAGAGAGCCGGCAGTGTTAGGTCGCGGGTGGGTGAGCTCAACACTAACCTGTCCACAACATGCAATCCATATTGGTGGCAAAACAATCCTACAGTGTTTGTTTAATGATCAATTTTTAGCAGACTTAAGTTATGGAGATCCAAATTATGGAAAGACCCCTTATCTGATAAACCCCAGGTCCCAAGCATTCCGGATAACAAATCCTATACTTGTTAAAATGAAATGAAATGAAAAAACAGCAGCACTCCGGAAATGTTGTAGAAAAAAAGTGACTTTACTCAAGTGCACACGGCAGTGTGCACTTGAGTAAAGTCACTTTTTTCTACAACATTTCCGGAGTGCTGCTGTTTTTTCATTTTATCCTGGATATTGTTTTACCCTGGCTGAGGGTTCAGCTTGCACCTGGGGCTACAACTAGCCGGTTTGTCCATTGTGTAGCACACCTTAATCAATTTGTTGATAAATCCTATACTTGTACAACTTTATTTATACAGTGCTGCTAGCAAACGCAGCAGTGCACATCATTACGATACAGTTCAAATACAAAACATCAAGAACAAACATTGCAATAAACTGAAATACACAATTACATAGGCCATTAGCCGTGTGTTGAGACATATGACGAAGGAGGCCCCTGCACTACACACACAGCTTTGTCTAGAGTGATTATACATATAAGCCATGAATATCCTGCTAATTATATCCTTATAAACAGCGCTTAGTGATGTCATCAGTTATAATCAACATTTAGTGGTGTGCCTTGAGTTACACGACTTACTGACACATATTATAACAAATCATGTACCCCGTTGTAAAATGGGAGCATATTAGAAGTTGGTAAGTAGCTGCAAGTCCATCACCGGGAGGTACAGTATTCTCTATAAATTACATACACAGGAATGTCTTCTACAGGCTCAAATATAAATGTACCCCGGGGGCCAAATTACAGTGCTTGAATTGCTTTTCCAACTTCTCAGGAAAGTCATGCAGTTATAAACGAAAGCTGGTAAGTATACAGATTCTGTGGAACCGGTACCAAGTAGAATTATATTAACAACAATGCCATAGCCATAATACAGTTTTAAAAAGATAACTACATAACTGACAAATATTCAAGCAAAGGGTGACATAATTAATCAGGTATAAAAACTCAACATATATTATAAAAAAATAAATAAATAAATAAATAAATATCATGGTAGAGATGCCAATCACTGCTCTTGTTTACTTGTTGAACACCAATATATATGTATATATATGCATTGTATACAATGTAAATAGGAAGAACACAAGTTAATGAAAAGGTTTAAAACAATCGAGTAAGAGGCACCTTATAACTGATTGTTTTAAACTTTTCCATGAACTTGTGTTCTTCATATTTACAGGCTGAACAATAAAGTCAGTACTCATAATTATTGCAGCTATAAATACAGTAAAATAATAAAAACAATAATAATAAATATTTAAGGCAGTCAGGTACCAACACCACTGTATGTTAGTGCCACATGGCCCCCAGAGGTGCCAATCAGGATCAACTGCCCCCATTGCCCTCTATACTGGTAACTAACACTCCATGGCAAATAAAAAGACACAAGTTGAATGGCAATGAGCTCAGGCTTGGTATTAGCTGCGCTTGATAGAGCGGCACTTCCAGCATCCCCTACAGGGAAAGGGCAGTGAGGGTTGCGGTTGTACCACAGCTGGTAACGCAAGGGGTTGCCCCACGCTAATGTACCGGAATGTGACAGCCATACACCCACCATATACCCACCATGTACCCCCTTATTGTTCCTTCTACTCACCGGGGACTCCACGCTGCCGGAGGCGCTGCTGGGAACAGCCTGGGACAGCAAAAGAGTCATGTTGCCGCTGTGTTCCCTTCCTCCTCTCGGCACCCAGTCCCTTCCCTTGTGCCTCTCCGACAGGCTCCTGTACCAGGCACACAGGCAAGCTCCGACAAGCCCACCTATCTTGACTGTAGAACGACCAGGCCACGCCTACCAGGAGCGGATCATTGGACTTTTCTTTTAAAAGTTCACAAAGACCCTCTCGCTGATAGGCTGCTGCCGGCACAGGAAGTCGCCGATGATTGGTTGTAAGTGTGTCGGAATCTGACAGCCATGTTGAGAGAGGCGGCTCAGTGCGCAAGATGCAGATTCTTTTCATAAACAAGTTCGTTTCGACGCTGCGCGGTTCCGTTCTGATTGCAGTGTTGTTGCCGCAGGGGACGCAAACTGAGCAAGGTCCTCTTTATTATAAGCAGAGGTTTGCATACGTTCTACTCCTGTCAAAAAGACAATAAACTGCAATAAACAGATGCCCCCCAATATGGAGGCTTTTCACGGCTACAGTTTCAACTTATAGCTTTCTTTTCGGCTGTCTGGGAATGCTGGGAATTGTAGTTCAGAAGCTGCAGTTTAAAGTGCCATTCTTTCCTACAGTAGCCAGTGCAATGCCAGTCAGGGTGAGTGAGGCCAAAGCAGCAGGTTAGGTTGCGCCAGGTCCCTGGGCGTAGACGAGTTGTTTTCTTGCAGAAATCAGCTGACTTCGTTTAAAGGGACAGAATATGGGAAGCCCTGTGCTCTCATGGCTTGTTTGTGTTGCTAATATAAGATCCTTAAGGTGTAATAAACTCTGCTGTGCCCACTTTTAGGGCTTGGCAGGCAAGGAGGTGGGGGAAATATAGATTATAAAGTATTTTATTGGATTTTGTTATGATTACACATTAGGGATATACAATCTGCAGCCCCCCAGCTCATGTTTATCTGCAGCTCTGAAGGAGTCTGGGAGTTGATGTTACTCAATGACAGGCTGGTTTTACAGTACAAATCCCTGAATTATGTGATCCCACTAGAACTGGTGCTGACTTCTTTGGCTCCAGCCTAGAGCAACTGCAACAGTAGGGCTACCGGACCAGAACATGCCGCCTGTCCAATTGTTAAAAGATATGGTAATCATAACCACAGGACGACTAAAGCTGGCCATACACGTGGCGATCTGACGATGTTTCAAAACATCGTCAGATGTGCCATACACCATTCAGGGCTGAATCGGCAGGTAAGGAGGTAGAAACAATAGGATTTCTACCTCCTTCTGCCGATTCAGCGCTGAAGGGAGATTTTGATCAGGCGTCTTCTATGGCGCCCGATCAAAATTTTCCAACTGGTCCGATCGGCGAGTCGGCCGATATCAGCAGCTTCCTGCGATATCGGTCGACTCGCCGACATACCATACACGCACCGAATATCGTACGAAACGAGGTTTCGTACGATATTATCGGTGCGTGTATGGCCACCTTAAAGCTTGTAGTGTAGATGTCCATTAAATACATTTATATACACATGACAATAACCTTTGGGGGTGCGGGTTTGCAGTTGCAGAGCTGTCAAGCAATCCTGTTTCATCAAGGAGATAATGATCCAGTCCTGTTGTTTTTTTTTAGGCCTGAATCCCTTTTAACACAAGATGATAACTTGAAATAAGGTCACAAAAAGACGTGGAGTGGATCATTATCTCCCTTATGACATGGGGTTGTTTGACAGCTCTGCAACTGCCTCTCCTGTTCACGCAGAATTTGATTTATCACCAAAGAATGAGAATAAATGTGCTCTGTGCAGTGCACACACTCTCCCAAATGGAAGGGCTGAAGGATTTCGTTATCCAGAGTAACTTGTAGATCAGAATCTGGTGTTAAAGGTGTGGGGTTTTTCAGCAAAAGGCCTTAAACAATTTATTTATCAACAATGTCACCAAAATTCACCCGAAGAGAACTCAACTCTTTATGCACTTGTATAGGATTCTATTGCTATGTTTATCAAATTGCCCTATTTCGCCCCTTGATAAATATGCTCCCAAAAATTCAATATATTAGTTTTATGGCAAAGAGGGAGGTTGAATTTACATTGCAATTAGACATTTCTGCTGAGTATGAAGTTTTATATTATGGCAAAATTGGGAAAAATCAGCCAAATCTGCAGTTTTACTACAGGTATCCCCACATTTACTGAAAGGTCTGTTTAAAGAAGGAAAAGCAAAATGTTATCAAATTCAGTGGATCTTCCTGGCATCTTGCTACCCTTGTTGGTACACCCAGTTTCAAACTTACCCCCCTTACATCTCCAGCACTTAGACTTATGTAGGGGATAGACTGGCTTGTGTAAATAGGGCAACTGTGTTGTTCTACAATTAAAAAAAGCCTAATTTCTAGCCCCACTTGGGCCCAAAAAGTTAGTACCAAAATAACATTTAGCATTATATTGCCTCTATAGAAAAAGTCATAACCAGAACAATTAGCAATAAGGCACTTTATGGGCTTTATATAGTAATTGCAATAAGGGAAATTGGCCTCATTTTTAAAGAAACAATGGCTGAAATGGCTAATATTTAAGTTTTTTTTTTATCATACCAGGTTCAATGGGAGTTAGAAATCTGATGAGGACTGGCAATGCTAAACCCTGTGGGGTAGAGAAGATTTATACTGCATGTACGTATGAATTATGATGCCATGTCTGTGAATAATCTTAGTTACTGATCCCAGCGCTTCCCAGAATGCCACCTTGTTTGCTTACCAACTTTTTCTTTTTTTTTTTTTGGTCAGTTGTTTTCTCAAGACAGATATTGCTAACCTGGTCCAATCCACAGCTGGCATAACACAGTGTCCAACATTTGATGCCTCGTTTAAAGGTCAGCTTCACTCCCTGGTGCTGGGGGAAAAGGTGTTCTGTTTGGAAACACTTATGAAATACCCAGACCATTACTGTTTAATTGCAGAAATAGACTGAATTTTAAACAGCAGTTCAGGTATCAAATCTCCATGTAATTAGTGCTCTCTCTGAGATCAAGCTAATGCCTAGTTTTGAAGGTATGAAGGAAACATGCGCAGCCTGGCGGTGCAGTAGAAAGGGGACTATGCTCTGTGCTCCCCCAAAATCATACAGTACACTTATCTGATTCAGATTAAACCAGCCCTTGTGTATGTGCATAGGTCAGTAGTACAGAAAAAACACCATAAACTCCTCTGGTGCAGATACTAAGGTGGATGAATTCTCCATATAATCTGCAGGCTATATATCATTTTAATGTTCAAAAGTCATGTTCCAATAGCTTGCACTAATGAGATCTAAAGAAATTGAAAAAGGCTGTCTTCAAGTTTGGATATATGGCTCTGAATTACTATGCTCTATCTGTGCTATGAAACCAGCAGTTCGGGATGCAGAGTTGCCCTCAGAGTAGTGTGCATGTCTCCGCCCATAATTCCATAAGAGAGGGTTAAAGCCTTTCATTTGTGGTTTTAAGGCAGTACTATGTGTACAGCACAAGGCATGTAAACACCTTCTGTTTTAAGAATTGTTTACTCTGAATGTATATGTTCAAAACAGATCATACCCATGGCTTATGCATAAAGTGCCTGTAGATACATATAATTCTCATTATGGCACTGGAAAATCAACAAACATTTTTGTAACCAACAATTATAGTTGCTTTCACAACCAAATGCATTCTAAACCCTTGGCACAAGGGATACACAAAATCCTTAACTTTATGATTCAGCTTAAAACTGAATCCTGGGCTGTTTCCAGTACAGGCATTGGATCTGTTATTATTATTGGACCTGGGATTTTGGGATAATGTGGTATAATTTGTTGTAAATTGGATCGCCACACCTTATAGGAGAAGGAAAGTTAAATTACAGGGGGGGGGGGGGCTGTGCTCCTGTTCACTGAAAACAGGGTATTTCTGCAGAAGATCCTTGTCGCCATCTTGTTCGGAGACTTCCATCATTTCTTCCTGCAGCTTAGTTACTGTACCATCAAGTACAAGGTACTGTTTTATTATCACAGAGAAAAGGGAAATCATTTTTAAAAAATTTAATTAAAATGGAGTCTATGGGAGATGACCTTGGATAATATGGAGATTTGTGGATAATGAGGTTCCGGATAATAAATTCCAAGATGTCAATGCAAACTGTAATGATATTAAATTGAAAATTACATCATCAGAAGGTGAGGAAAGTTAAAATAGATCAAAAGGAGTAAAATAAGCTTTATTGAGACCTGCAAGTCGCAAACCTGCCTACCCATAGCCATACCTGCATGTCTGAGAATTCACCAAATCAAATCCTTTACTTGGCACACAGAAATATGTACATTAAAGCCAGCCATACACATGCTGCAATGTAGCCAAGAATGCAGACATTTGTACGATTTGGCCACCCAAGCAATATGTCAAACCGGGCTGGGATTGGAAGCAGGTAATGTTATTCTAACCCAGTGATCCCCAATCAGTGGCTCATAAGCAACATGTTGCTCCCAGTGGCCTCAAAGTAGGTGCCATTTTTACATTTCTGGCTTGGAGGAAAGTTTTGGAAGCACAGAGACACAGTTTTAAACCAAGCAGAGCCTCCTGCAGGCCAGCAGCCCACATGGGGCTACCAAATAGCCAATCACAGCCCTTATTTGGCAACCCCAAAGAACTTTTTTTCATGCTTGTGTGGCTCCCCAACACTTTTTACATCTGAGTGTGGCTTAAGAGTGAAAAAGGTTGGGGATCCCTGTTCTAATCCAATGTAAATGTAAGCTTATTTGTGGTCTCATATGTGGTTCCAATAAGCTGCTATTGTGTAGAAATGCCCTTGTTACATCCCAACCTCAACCGAAAATGCTCAGCAAAGAGGAAACTGTCAGATTTCATTTTCTCAAATTAGAGGTTTGCAAGGACCTGCGTGACAGAGAGAAGATGCTTGCTGCCTTCAACATCACTTAAAAATGTACTTATTGACTCATTACCCCCCCCCCCCCAATAGAGGCTGTATCTGAAATGCTATTTTGCTGAAAGAATGTTTTTACTCTTTTTCCCAGCCCTGCTACTCCGGCTTCCTTGTTGCAGTAATGAGCTCCATCAGCAGAATGCAGAACTCGCATAGATGGGTTTGAAGCTGGCATGCAGCAAAGGGGTGTGTTGGGAAACTGGATTGTTTCTGTGGTTCTGTGGGGGTGGGATGAAGTAATACTCTCCCCAACCCAAGAATTCCAGCAATAGCAGCAGAGGCCACCAACGTGGTTTTAATTAGTTCAGAGATAAAAGCAGGGTTTTAGTGGTGTCAGGTTTAAACTTCTTTACTGTGATCTCTTTTCTACAAAACTCATAGCTAAATAAGGTTCATTGTTTACTTAATGTCAGCATAGTATAAATAAAAAATATAAATAAGCATTATTAGAAGAAAGGCCTGGCCAGTCTCCTTCTGCAGGCAATGGTTTTGTTCTAAATAACTTATCCCCCATATGTAACAAAAGGCACAGAGTTTGCCCAGGTGCAGTAACCCACAGCAACCATTTAGATGTTTGATGGTAAACAGATGGGGAGCTAAGCAGCTTCAGTTACAGTGTATCAAATAAATTCTAATCTGGTTTGGGTTATTACAGGTAGAAAGCAACAAATACTGCACCCTTTCTGTGTGTGCAAACAGTGTCCTATTGCCATTGTTACTATAAGTATAGTGATTTTACTGTAATTCATGTTTATCTTATCTCAGGATATGTCAAATATGCCTGCAAGATTTTCAAATTGAGATCTCAATACAAACATATTTAACCCGAGGCTGTAATTGGATTAAAGTTCCCAGCATGCCCTAACAGCCACCATGCTTAGTATTCTATATCAACAAGATGACAGAGACAAGAGGCCCTCTGCCCAATATCAATATATATAGGACATTAAGACATTCTGTGCATTAAGCTACCAAGCAATGCATATATATTGCAATATACTTCAAGCTGGCCAACTATGTCAAAGTAAGTCAATAGCATCAATAGCAAGTCCTAAACTCGTCTGCTTCATTATACATTTTTCACAAGGACTGCATTTTACCTGCAGCTTGCTTGTTTTGAAGGTTCGAAATGGTTGCCTTTTATTGGCCGCCATTGGAATCACCTGACTGTAGCTGGGAATGATGGGAACTAACATGGAGATGGCTGCTCCTCCTGTATAAACTATCAATAAGAGCAGGACAGCTACAGGTTGAGAGTCCCCATGACCCAGTAATATTTGCACATTCCCTTGATACTCGATAGGTCAGGCTTTATCCAGAACCATGTTGTGCAATTTATTATTGCAGTTTGCTATTTATTTTTGCCAGACACAAATTCGCCTGAAGGTAAATGGATATTTAGACAGCCTATATTTGGTAGGGGTTGGGTTCTGTTTCCCAATTCAGCTGGCTTATAAATTCTATTTTACAAATGGTTTTACTGCCAGAAAGGCTTCAGCCAGTTTAGTTCTTGATTTATATCAAGATAAATAAGGAAAGCATGACAAGACTTAGTACTCACAAGGCTCATATACTGATGGTGGGGCAGGGGCAATGTGTAAAAATGAACGCAAGCCAGCTTGTTAATTTTTTTGCACTTTGAAACCTGCTCCACAATGAGCGCTTGTGTGGGCACAGGATCTTGCACTTACCCCATTAATATAATGTCGACGAAGTTTTGTAGTGCTGTATTTATGAGGGGCTGGTGGAGGAATGTAGGTGTCCTCTCTCCTGTCCCCTAACTTGTCTATCATTAAGATGTAGGGGCACAAGAGGTGCAGAATGCAAAGGAGCTCTGCAGTGGTGTAACTTGGTCACACAGTTTGTGGGGGGCCCGCCACAAACAGTCCCTCCTCCGCCACCCCCTATACAAGGCCGGTTGCGCCGCACCTTTCAGCCTGTGCTGCTAATAGGGGCTGGGGAAGGGGGGCTATGGTACAGCAGACCCCATGGTCTGCCAAGTGTTGATTTGTTTGAGGATGAGAATAGGGGATGTATGATGTGCACTTACCCTTCCAGCACACCATCACCTAGCAACATCCCAAGAAACCACCCCCCACACACACAATATACAATGCTCTAAAGGTTCTGCTCATTTGCTCTGCAAAAGACCTGCCCATTGCCCAGCGTGCGGTTTTATTTAAAAGGATTTAAGATGAGGAAATGTTACAATACAAAGGTTACATCGGTTTCCCAACTCCAGTCCTTGGTGGCTGCTCAAAGGCCACATTGCAGGGCTTTTCCTTAAGTCGAGCACAGGTCAGTTAGTCAGCTGTATTTGCTCACTAATATTGCGCCTCCCCCAGCTAAAAGAATAGTTCAGGTATGGGACCTGGAGTTTTCTGGATAAGGGGTCTTTTGGATCTTTATACCTTAAATGTACAAAATAATCATTTAATCATTAAATAAACCCAAAAGGATTGTTTTGCCTGCAGTAAGGATTAATAAGATACATATAATTATGTGTAAAGTACAGGGTACTGTTTTGTTATTACAGAAAAGGAAAATTTGAATTATGTGCTTATAATGGAGTCTATGGGAGATGCAGGGGCGATTCTAGACATATCGCCGCCTGAGGCGGCTCCTGGATGCCGCCCCCCGCTCCCCAGCACTTACCTTCTGAGCGCAGGAGCGGGTCCGGGGGCGGTGAGATCGCTAGTGCAGAGAGCCGAATTTCCGGTTTAAAAACCGGAAATTCGGCTCTTAAAGTTACCAGGAGCGGCTTTTTGCCGCCCCTGGTAACTGGGGCGCTTCTGCCGCCTGAGGCGAGTTTCTCAACTCGCCTAATGGCAGAAGCGCCCCTGGGGAGATGGCCTTCAAGTTTCCAGATAATGGATTCCAAACCTGTATAGTTAAATTATTCTAAGCCTAAACAATGGTGTACAAAATATCATCCAAAGGCTAGTACATTTACTTTCGCAGCTCAAACGTGGCTCCTGGTTTGGCTTAAACCTCAGTTTTTCAGCACAACAAAAACATATTGATCTTTAACATTCAAAATATTAATATAAAAATGTTACTTATTCTGCAGTGTCCTTTAGTATCCTGTAGTGTAGGGCTTACAATCAAGCCAATTTGAATTGCACGAACCTCTGGTCCTTGGGCTGTTTCTGTACTACACTGGGGGGGACTTAACTTGAAAAAAAAAATTGGTCCAGAAGAGCTGAAGTTCAAATTGAAAAATCGGAATTTCGGCTCTTTAAGTTACTAGGAGCGGCTCCTGGTAACTTGCCAAGCACTGTTGCGCTACCTTTCCTTAAATGTTCCTATAAATCACTTATTGTAAAGTTAAAGTAAAGATTATTACAGTAAGGTAGTTTCTCTATTAAAGGGGCCATTCACCTTTAAATAAACTTTTAGTAAGATGTAAAGAGTGATATTCTAAGATAATTTGCAAATGGTCTTCATTTATTATTTTTTGTCTTTTTTGACAATTTTAGCTTTTTATTCAGCAGCTCTCCATTTTGGAATTTCATTTGGTTGCTAGGGTCCAATTTAACCTAACCACCAAACAGTAGATAGACAGTAATATGAATAGAGGAGGGCCTAAATAGAAAGTTAAGTAATACAAAGTAACAGTAACAATAAAACTGTAGCCTCACAGAGTAATAGTATTTTGGCTGCTGGGGGTCAGTTCCATTTAAAAGGTGGAAAGAGTCAGAAGAGGAAGGCAAATAATTCAAAAACCATAAAAAAAGGAAACATTGGTAAGAATAAGCCATTCTATAACATACTAAAAGTTTTTCTTTCACTGTTTATTTATTTATTTAATTATTTTTACCATTTCTCAGATAATTAAATGATTTTGCATAAACAGTTTTCCACAATACATAATTTTTAAAATTTTCATGGGACTTGAGGCTGTAAACCCTTTAGGGCAGTGGTAGACAGGGAGATTAGTTGCTCCATGACACATCTCCGTTGTCACGGGCGACAAATCTCCCCGCAATGCCATTCCTCTAGCTTGAATGTAAATCGCCAGTGTGATGGCATACGCGGCACCGCGATTTGCCGAAGTTGCCTTGAGAGGAAACTTCGGGCGACTTAGGCAAATTGCGGCGCCGCGTATGCCATCCCACCGGCAATTTACAATGAAGATTTGTCACGCCGCGACTAATCTCCCCGTGTGTCACTGCCCTTAACAGTGGGAATGCCACAGGTTGGGCAGCCTGGCTTTATATAACTAAGACATAGCTTCCCAGACTGTGGTTCTGCCCCTCTTGGGGTTGGAGCTGGCAAAGCAATAGGGGTGGGGGCCTATTTGGGTGAGAACTGGGGGGATCATTTTTGGTTTATCTTTATATAGAAGCAGGGTGACGGTAATGACGATTAGTATATATCTGTCACTTTGTATGAGCTAAAAAAGCCAGAAGAGAAGGTGTTCCCAGGAAGTCTAAAAATTACTAAAATGATGGGCTTGGACAAGCCCAGCAACCAAGCAAAACATTTCAGTAGTTATTTGTAAATGTAATTGCTATTGACAGCAGCATCTGCCTGTTTATAATTCTCTGTAATACAGGTTCTGACTCCTGAAACTATGTAGCAGAAGAAGCTGATGATAAGACCTGCAGGCAGTAACATAACTAGTGAAAAGCAGAGTTAGCAGCTACAGGGGGAAAGGATGACACAGAGCCTGGAAAGGAACCATGATCTTGCGCCCTCTTGGGCCACTATCTCCATTTTAATCCATTCCCCACACCCCTTACTATCCCCTTTCCCGCATTCTGCGACTCCCATTTCAGCTGTCTATGGCCCACAAACCCCCCTACAGACCTTGTGCCTTTTACATCTAGGGGCTGATTTACTAAGACACGATTTCGAATCCGAATTGGAAAAATTCCGATTGGAAACGAACATTTTGCGACTTTTTCGTATTTTTTGCGATTTTTTCGGCGTCTTTACGATTTTTGCGAAAAAACGCGAGTTTTTCGTAGCCATTACGAAAGTTGCGCAAAGTCGCGATTTTTTCGTAGCGTTAACACTTGCGTGCAAAGTCGCGCCTTTTTCGTAGCGTTAAAACTTAAAAGGCGTGACGTTTTGCGCAAGTTTTAACGCTACGAAAAAATCGCGACTTTGCGCAACTTTCGTAATGGCTACGAAAAACTCGCGTTTTTTCGCAAAAATCGTAAAGACGCCGAAAAAATCGCAAAAAATACGAAAAAATCGCAAAATTACCGATCATTACGAAAAAAACGCAATCGGATGCATTCGGCCAGTTCGTGGGTTAGTAAATGTGCCCCCTAGTGTTAGAGTGAGTAGAGCTGTGGGATTGCCGGTAGCATTCACTCTACCTTTAGTCACAAAATTGAACCTAACTTGATTATTATCCATAAAGGGTTGATGTATATATTCATGCCATTGTATTAAGGGGTAAAACAAATACACGCTGCCTGACTAAATCTATATGGTATATAATATATAATATACACAGTTTCCTGAGTTCATTGAAAGGAATTTCCTGTTTGCTTATCCTCTGAAAATGATGCTTCTGGGCCACCGAAACAAGGGCTGCCATCAGTACTGGGACTTCATACAGAAGATACATTTGGAGCCCCTTAAGCCATACTGAGCAGTGGAAAATACTGGTTTTCAGCAATGATGTAGCCCCCCTATAGTTGCACTACCTGTACCTATAACAGTGGAGAATGATGCAGTGGAGAAGGTAAATATGAATAGTTTGCACCTGTGGCTATAGAAACTAAATGGGAAACCAATGGAACCTCTGACCACAACCCAACCCAACCAGCACTAATGCCCCCCACGCCCAGACAATCCCTGCATTAAACATAAAATGAGTGGTTTTCCTCCAGATACTCTGGTTTCTACCCACACTCCAGGACCATACAAGCAGGTGATTGGATCCTGGTTAAATTGGCCCCTACTGTGTGTGTATATACAATATGAGCCAGAGGCTGGAAGCTCCATTGGGGCAGGGACTGATTTATAACTGCTGTAAGGCACTGGGCAAATATATATAAATATCATTGTAATGATGTTGGGTTCTGGGGATAATTATAGGGCTTTATTGCCAAAAACTGTCAGTATTTCTTAGTTATTATTCAGCTATCCAAATGTATTTATTTCCATTATTTTATATGTTGTTAAATGTATGAAATCATGAACCACAATAACCCAAGCTGTTTATCCTCTGCATTACAACATGCAAATCCACACAGGGGAGTCTGTGCAATCAAACAGCTCACACTATGGCCTCCTGGGGTATCCTCTATTCTGTTCTTTGCTCCTAACTACCAAACAAGTAGCAACATTTAACTCTAGATGAATCAGTGAATTACCCTTGGTTATAGGCCTCTATAAGTTTCATCTTTTGAATCTGAATAAAGAAAACCAAGAACAGCTTGGTTGGGGAAACCCCAACTGTGGCCGTGCAGCCTAAGCTGATCATTTAATTTATACAGTACCTGATGGTATTTGCTCACAGATAATGCAATGGATTTATTTTTGGCATAATTTAACACAGTGGCAGAACTAGGGGACCATGGGCCCAGGTGAAAAAACTGATAAACCCCTCCCTGCCAAGAAACAAGCCGCACACACTTACCATGTTGCACACTCCAGCGAGCCCTTTGGGGCATTTATTTTGTCTTCAGTAGATAGTATGCAGGCATAGTTTATAATGGATTGCATATGTATAACATTTTGGATTTTAAAATTAAGTGGAACAGTGCCATCTAATGGTTGAGATATAATTTGCGCTGTTCTGCTCATGTAAATGCAAGCAATGGGAATTCTGCTCATGTGAGCACAACTGCTAAAAAAGAATGTTTGCTTACACAGCTAGAAGATCCCAAATTTTATTCTCTAGTAAAAGAGAAAAATAAATGGAAGAAAACTTTTATATAAATTGTGTATATTGTCCATTTTAGATAACTAGGTACAAAGGTAACTGTATAGGGCAGTTTAACTAGAAGGTTGCATGAGATTATTAGGGCTTTAAACTTGTGCATATTTGAATGGAATATATTATATTATGTGCTGCAGTGATGGTGTGCAAGACAGTTTGGTGGAGGCCAAGTGTAGTGGTGGAACTTTGGAGTTGGGCTTTTGGGTGGGTCCCGGCAAATATTTGGTTTGGTAAAACCAAAACACACCCTTCCCAAAACAAGACCCTTATCTTAACTGTCAAGTTTAATGATACATAATAGTTTAGGCTGCCATCTGTATCTGATGGAACCATGATAGAAATCTATGCCATCTGTTTATAAGCAAAAGCTGAGCTCAAAGTGGGTCACGTAAGAAGATAATGCTAGAAATAACTGACAATCTGCTATGAGATAAACACTGTTTCAACATTGCGGTAGAACCTGGGAATGGTCTTAGGAAAGTCCTTAAAATGCAATCTTTATGGAAGAATTGACCAAAACTGATATTAAAGACAATCCTTTTCAGCTAAGGATTTTTATAGGATGAAGAGGATCGCTCTCTCGCAGGTACCCCAGCTGGTGCAGTTCTCTGCTAACAGGAGCACTGGCCCAGAGTATGTGAGGTAAGTGATTACAATCATTGGGGGTGCCTAATATTTTGGCACTCTCAGTGATTGAGACTTTCAATCACCACAGGTTGGGGTGGCCCCTTCTTGGTCTGGAAAGTGTAATCATGTGTGCAAGATGATTCAGTAGAACCCCATCCCAAAGTGCAGTGTTTTTCCCCATAATTCCAGTGTAATTATAGCTGTGTCTGACATCATTGTGGACGAAATGTTGGTGGCTCAGATGGCGTCACTTCACAGCTTTTGGCATCAAAATGATGGCTTCCCTGATTCTTTATCCAAAAGAATGCTGTGTGGGTTGAGGCAGGCCGCTGAGGGAATGCTAGGGCAACTTCCACCTCCTGAACTGACAGACAGGGAAAACTGGCACTTAGGAGCAAGTGGACAGGAGCAATGAGTGGCTTTACACATAATTATTACCTCCAACACAACTGTCTTTTTAACTATGTCCATAAATGACCCCGTTTTTTCCCCCCCAGCAGTTTGGTTATAAATCTGAATGTATGCCAGCCTCCCACCCTTTGCTATTTGCATTCCTGAAAGTCAAAATGTTGGCACAATCAATAAGCAAAATTCATACAAATACTGGGAGAAAATGTTAAACTCATATTGGGTATATCTTTACATTGCCTAATTGATCTAGTCCCCCAGGACAGACCTAAACCCCTCACAGTATACTGAAACGCACAGGAGGCTTGCGTCCCACACTCCACAGACATTGGGTCAATTGATAGCAACAGCCAACCAGCTTTCCCTATGCTATGGGCTGTCAGAGGGGAATTAAGGCTAAACTGTTCTTATATGAACATTAAAGTTGCTCTCTCTCTGGGGCAGAAATGATGTGATTATGAGCTGCGCTGGGCAGAGGGTGGGCAGAAGACCTGACAGATGTTTAAATCTTCTGCCCAGTCCCCAGTACAGACCCGTTCTACCTAATACAATTCATACACATGTTCCACGAATGCTGCAGGCAATGGGCGGTTCCTGCCAATAGGAGCAGAAACACAGCACAATCATTGATGGAGTTGTTACCCCAATATTATATGTTGTTGAACTTATTACCCACCATCTTATAAGCCTCCTCCCTCTTGTCTCACTTGATGCCTGGTACAGATCTGTTACCCAGAATGCTTGGGACCTGGGGTTTTCCAGATAAAGGATCATTTCACGAGTTGCATCTCCATATTTGAAGTGGTACTTTACCTTCAAATTAAATTTTAGTGTGTTTGAAAATTACCAATTTTTAGCAACTTTTCAATTGGTATTCATTTTTTATTTTACTTTACTTTTTTGTTATAGTTTTTGAATGATTTGCCTTTTTCTTCAGACTCTTGAAACTTTTAAATCGGGGTTGCCAAATAACTATCACTTTGTGAGGCTACACTTTTATTGTTAAATTGTATTACCTATCTTTCTATTCAGGCCTTCTATTCATACTCACAGTCTCACACTTACACCACTGCTTGGTTCCTAGGGCAACTTAGACCCTAGCAACCAAATAGCTGCTAAGATTCCAATCTGGAGAGCTGCTGAACATAAAGCTAAATAATTCAAAGACCACACATCATAAAAAATGAAGACCAACTGCAAATTGTCTCAGGGGATCCCATGCCTGTACTTTAAATGTCATCTAGGTTATTTTTTCTTTACTCAACTTGTACAGTAATTTCTGATTTCTATAAGCAATGACCATGGAATATCGATATATAATATATACAAACAATCTAAAATATGAGCATAAATGTAATAAAAAAACACTACTGAAATTTCCTTGCATTAAAATGTATTTGTAACAGTTCCAGTTCAATTGCTTAAAGGTAACAGGGCTGAGTTAATACCATTCCTGAGAGTATTGTTTAAAAGGCCTCCATCTCTATGCAGCTTAAAATGTCCTGCTTTCCTTTCCCAGGCAGACAATAGCTTTTTTTCTAATCAAGGGCCGCATTTCTGGTTTTTGTCTGTCTGTCAGGTGGTTACAATCCCTTGTTGAAGTAAACATAGCGGATTTGCTCTCCGTATTGCTTTACTATAGACTCTCGAAGCTCTGGCTCAAGGCTGCTCACAGGCATGGAGCTGAAAAGAAACAGAAAAGGTGCAGGTTGCATTAAAATATGAAATAATTAGGACAGTTTATATGCAGCTTCTTATTTCTGTTTACAAAGGCAGAGCTTTTTGTTACTGGGAATGATTTCAAGGAGCTCATAGGAGTGCCGGTGCCCGCACAGGACAGAGCAATCAGGGTACTTTATCACTTATTGGGGTTGTCAAACCTAAACTGTTGATTGATTATCATTTTCAGCAGTTTTAAGGTTTTTTGTAAATTTAATAGCTACTGAAAGAAGTATCTGTCTGACTGTTTATGTTCTCTGCACTGTTGGTTCTGACTCCTGAAACAATGTAACAGACCTAGAGAATAACTAACTCCTGTTACATTTTTTTTGCCTGGAATTACATTTACAAGCAAATGGGTTTAATGAATGTATAAGCTGCTTAGAATTATCAGAAAGCCCCAGCTAAGGCATGTACTAAACACTATCACTCTCATGAGTGGAAATATGCAAGTGAAATTTACTTGATGAGTACAAGCTAAAGAGAGTATATTTTAACTTAATATAGAAAATAAAATCAGGCACACAACACTGTGAAGATAACAGAGATTCTTTATTGTCTAAAAGTGACAAATATCTACTATAGTGATGTGTGGGCCACAAAAACTAGGACCCAGCACTAGAAAACCACCACCTTTCTAAGCTTCCTTACTCTGAAGTGAACCCACACCCAACGGTGATAACACAAAGTGGCCTACCACTAACGTCACAATAAGGAGGGCTTGCTGGAAGGTAACACACAGGGGTTCAAGGGGGAAGGTCTGACAATACCAAAAACTGGACCTGCCACCTGTCTGAGCCTGCCCAAATCTGAGGGTCTCGAATTTGCTTTGTAAAGTGGGAGAATGTATAACACAGCTGCACCCTAACTGCTTAAACTACAATGTCAGTAGGAAAGGAGAAAGCCCTTACCATCTCTGTGGGAACAATGAACAGGCAACAGGAACCATAAAGAGCAAGCTGTAAGATAAACGGAAGAGAGCAGCCATTACATGTGGGGGAAGTGACACAAAGGGAATAAAGTGAGACAATAAAAGTCATTCTATCATATGTTACTAGTAAATCTACAAATATCAGTTCATGGCTTAGGGTATGTGCTTTGTATCAGCCAGGAATAAACCACTGAAACTCTCCTTCTATCACGGCAACTCCATGTGTAACCTGCCCCCCCCCCCACCCCACCAAATCTTGACAGCAACTGGGGGTGATAAAGGATATTTCAGGCATTTAACTTAGAGTGGATTAAACACTCAAAATATATGTGTATGCCACAGGCCTTTTCCCTTTGAATTAGCCCATCATGATGGTATCTCCAGCCCTGCCGCTGCAGCTCCAGTCCCTCCCCATGCAACCAAAAAGTGCCAACTAATAAACAATACTTACAAACCACCCGCCAACATGACTTGCAGAGGAGCATGGAGAAACCGTATTTTCTGAGAGAATATAAACAAGAAGTAACAATGTGAAATATAGAAGCAAACCTCTAATAATAAATACAAATAATATTGACTAAATAAAACCAAACTAGAAATGAAAGGAAATATTAACTTTCAGGGAATTGTGTGGTTTGAACAAGACGTGTGTTTTTCTGGTGCTTTATTTCATCATTTAAAGGAAACAATTGCTGATGAAGATACAGCAATGCATTTAAGAATAAAGGAGTGGTTCATCTTTGAATTAACTTTAAGTATGATGAGAGTTATAGTCAGAACAATTTGCAATTGGTCTTCAATTTTTATTATTTGTTGTTTTCCAGTTATTTAGCTTTTTGTTCAGCAGACCTCCAGCTTGGAATTTTAGCAGCTATCTAGTTGCCAGGGTCTAGATTACCCTAGCAACCAGGCAGTGGTTTGAATGAGGGACTAGAATATAAATAGTAGAGCTCCTGAACATAAATCTGAGTAATAAAAAATGGCAATAACAATAACATTGTTTATGGGCTTCTGGGGTCAGTGATCCCCATTTGTAAGTTTGAAAGAGTGAAAAAAGAAGACAATTGAAAAATTGCTAAGAATTGGCCATTCTATAACATAGTAAAAGCTTACTTAAAGGTGCTTGGATAGTGCATGACCTATTGTAACCTAAGCCTCTTGTAAGATGTCTAGCAGCTTCCAAAATAATATCATACTACATGATAATAATGGCATTAAATGTGTCCAACAGAACAGATCCCTTTAGCATGCAATTGCTTCACTTACTTTCATAAAGGGAAAAGCTTCCAGCCTTTCCATCAAAATGGGTAAGAGAACTAGAAGAGAGAAACCATGGTTAAGACAAGCTGCCATTCAGAAGTGCCCTCTAGTGGTCAAACTGGCATAAAGAACTGTGGAATATTTCCTTAGTGTTACCAACTACAAATGTCTCACAACTTAAAATACCCTATTTTAAACACAAGACAACGGAAATGATAATGTGTATATATATTATAATTAGCATTCCTAAAATCTATATTTAATCAGTAAAATAGCCTGTTGAGAAAAAGAGGAAATATAAGTAACTGGAACAGTAAAAAAAAAAGTAAATAAATTAGAGAAAATAAAGGAATGAAATATACAGCAGACAATAACATCACCAAATGGTTTTAAAATGCATGTTCTGTAGCCACAGAGTGCACTCCTCTTACCCATACCTCTTTATCCTAACCCACCCCCATCTGTTACCTCTCCCTTCCCTTTATTAACCACTTTATGACCAAGTCATGCCAGAACAGTGGCCTTTGGTATAATATATGGGGCTTTTTCTTAAAACCTGTTAGTAAAGCAATAATCAATAAACAGATGTGCAATTAAAGCTAATTCAATTTTCTTCCATAGAACAGTTATTATTAGTCTCCCTGCATGATGTTTCAGTCTCATTTGGGAATGTACCACACCTAAAATGCATGGAAAGATGCCCCTGTGCACACATTGTGGCATAGTCTAAGTCCTTTAGTTATCTGACTCCTTCAATAAATAGGGAGTCTGCAAGAGCATCCCTTCTCCTAGAACCAATAAGCCCTACAGACAGCCCTTGAGTAAATAGGCCATGGCCTCTAGCCTTTATCAACCAAATCACGCAGCTGGGTCTTCAAGGTACTTGTGCCAACAGGTTGTACAGGTGTGCCTCAATAAGCCTTCAGTATGCAGCTAGCATCTGGGTCTCCAACTTCCCTAATTAAACAAGTCATGAAGCAGGGCCATGCAGAGGCCCCCCAACCCGCTCATATAAACTTTGTAGATGGACCTGCAACTCCTTTTCATGGAATAAACCATATGGCTGAAGCCACAAGAGGCTGCGTTTTTCAACAGCCTCTACACAGGCACCTTGTCTGCACCCGAAACCATTGTGTTGGGTTGGGTACAGGCACACAATGCAGATATCGGCAAAGAAATGCAAGAGTTTGTATTCTGAGCCAATATCTGCCACATGTTCCTGTACCTGGGCACACAATGCTGATATTGGCAAAGAAACGTGAGAGTTTGTATTCTGAGCCAATACCTGCCACATGTTCCTGTACCTGGGCACACAATGCCGATATTGGTTAAGAAATACGAGAGTTTGTATTCTGAGCCAATATCTGTTCCTGTACCCGAGCCGACACAATGGTTCCAGGTGCAGCCAAGGCAGGAGGCGGACTGCAGAAAAATACAGTCTGAGAATCAGCCCCATGTGGCATCAGCCTATAATTCCACCTTTACATTAATGCTCCTCGGCAGCAGCCATATTTCACATATACCATCTTTCATTCACTTCCTCGTGGGTTTTCCACAAATATGAGGGTATTCGTCCTCATGCTTGTTGTTTGGAAACGGGAAATTTTAGCATATCCTGTTCCATTTCAATCTGATTATTAAACATAAAAGAAGCATC
Organism: Xenopus tropicalis; assembly: GCF_000004195.4. Taxonomy (NCBI): domain Eukaryota; kingdom Metazoa; phylum Chordata; class Amphibia; order Anura; family Pipidae; genus Xenopus; species Xenopus tropicalis. Next base: position 29,004,894 of record NC_030683.2, read on the forward strand.
AAAATGACACGGCTTTCTTGTCTGAAACATGCACGTCTGGAAATGTTTCTCTGAAAAACAACTTTATTCTGTTTTAGGCTGGGGAAGGGCCACAAGTTTAACAAGACAGCCCAGCATGGCACTATTTAACAGATACTTACTCATCCCAGGGGCGGCCATGGCTATTCTGGAGATCACAACCTGGCTGATTCCCTTGATAGCAGCTTTCTAAATGTACAGTGCAAAAGTAGATATTATATTAATAGCAGATAGACAGGGGAAAGGAATCATCTAATTAGTATTTATGGTCAGAAATATGCTCGATGCATTGTGGAAATTAAAAATGATGCTAGCAGTACTGGGCCTAAGGTTGAGGGTGCCCAAGAAAATGGCGAGGCTGCTCTGGCACGTGTCAGTAACACTGTACATGCTCAGTGAGAACTTAGGGGTCAGCAGAGATCATCTTACAGAATGTGAGGATAACATAGAAGCTGATGCTGCAGGGTTGATTAGTAATCAATTTAGATGCGCTGGTATTTATGTGAATATTAATGAATTACTACTCAGCTGTCCATCATAAATTTTATATTGTGAGACAGTCCCTAAATGCAGGTAACTGACTGCCCTAAAGCAAGTGCTGAGGGCAACTTTGGGAGCACAGATCTTCTGCTAAAGGGCTGAGAGTGCCCTGGGCTGGTACAGAAGCCCAAAACATATGGTGCTGTATTTTTAGCCTAATTTATTCTTAAGTTTTAGTTCTCGTTTAAAAGCAGTGAAAAAAGTGAACTTTCAGAGACACTTTCCTCTTATTTAGAGGTGCACAATGCAATGACAAATACTTTTAGATACCATGTGTCTCCTTTTGTACAAAACAGGTATATTGATTAATTGATTTTTCTATTCTGATAAAGCAGCTGTTTGTGGTCCATGGCTCTGGCAGTAACCCTGCTTTGGTGCAGTGCCCTGCATCTGTGTCACTAGGAAATAACTCCCGGCAGCATATTTATAATAAAAAAGATACAGAACAATACAGTCTGTTTTACATGCATGCTAAAGTTCTTAACTTAATATCTAAAAATGTTTTGCACCTACAATAGGGGCAGATGTATCAAACTATGTTTTAAGCTGTAAACTCACAAAGACTTATCCACGTTCTATTTATTCCTATAGGATTTTTAGAAGTGTATTTCTCAAATGGTAAACTCTAACTTTCACCCATTGATAAATATGCTTTTAAAAATCCTATAAGAATGAATAGAACGTGAGTTTTTACATATTAAGCTCTAAACGCACATTTTGATAAATCTGCTAAAGTGTGCTATTAATATTGCTTACATATTTGCTGTCAGACAGGAATAGGCTGCCCTCTGCCTAGGATTCTCTAATACAGAGAGGCACAGATGGAAGCTTGAACTTGCTATGTGTTTCAGAGCATAATATACATTTCAGTACTTGGAAACTCAGAATGCATACGATAAAGTTCAACTACATCATAGTGTTTATTTTTTTTTTCCAGGAGTTTAATTAATAAATAAGTAGGGGAATGTTTCATTATTTCCCTCAAGGCGGACATACAGTACATAGGTTAGACTGCACAGTAACAGACTGATTGGTCAATGGGCTGATCAAATTCCTACTATATTGGGTTATACTTGTGCATGGCCAACTTTGCACTGTTCCTTCATTTGGGCTGACCGACCAAGCAATCAGGATAGCCCTCCTGTTCACTTCCTTTCAGCAGACCAATGGAAATTTTCTGTCAGGATTAAATCTTTGAGCAGCCCCACAACAGGTCATATATGCCCATATAGTCAGACAGTATGGTTATAATCGCCAAAATGCCAGACCAAATCTGGACAGCACCGTGGCTCAGATGTCCAGTTGCAGAAATACAGAGCGGATTTAGATGAGCAAATGTATACTTGCACATTTTGGTGCCATCATTCATTCCGTTTGTCTGTGCCCAGGCTAACACAGTGTCTCGGGGTGCACACAGAGAGAGAAGAGAGCAGAGGGGCTGTTTCTCAGACTGTGCTTATATGGAGGCCTGCAAACTGTTCCATGTGACCGTAGCCTTGAGGTATAGTGATCCAAATTACAGAACTGTGCATTCTGGGTAACTGATCCTACACACATACTTATTTATTTCTACTTATATCAAGTTTTTTTTATTTGTACAATGAATGCATCTTTCATCCTTACCCTAGAGTGTCCCAGTTTATTATCGTTTTCGTCTGTAACTGCAATGCCGTTAATAAGCTCCCTAATTAAAGCATAAAAGAACCGGTGTAAATCTCAACATTTTGATGAGTAACAGACAAAGAATTGCGAAGAGATAAAGACGAATGCATGGATTGTGTTACACACTGAATGCAATATTGGCAGGAATTCCCATGGTAACTTCAATATATCTATTAACACACTTCCCTCTCATGTCTGTAGGCTGTGTGCAAGACACTACAGAATTGTGTGGGAGATGAAAAACATATTTTCTGTATTTAAAACAATAGGCACAAAATAGGTTCAGCACAATTCCTATTCATTGCACAAGGGGAGTGTGCTACCCATTTAACATACTGTAGAGATGCTCTACATCTGCCCACAAACAAGCATTTTTAGATATAGATCTCCTCAAGAGATCTACTGGATGCACAGTAGGACAAGGGTATTTGATATTTCAGCTCCAGTTCTACAACTGATAGATGTACAACTATAACATAATATCAAGGACTATGTGATTATTTATGCCACTGGCAGTTTCAAAGGTACAACAATTTGACTTGAGCCCCCACTTTGTTGCCTTCAAATACCCAGCCAGGTCAACACCAATCGTTGTTAATATTACAGTTGTGAGTGTATATACAGTGAGTAAAAAATGGGGGTTAATTCTTATGTAGGTAGCTCTATCATCTTAATATGGTTTCCTTTATTTTGTGGTTTATTTTTGTTAATCCAGAAAGCACACAATGGTGACCCACTTACTGCTGTCTCATCATAGGAATATTGACACAATTGGCAGCCGCCACTGCAGCGAAGGGAACCCATCGTGCTATCAAAGGAGGAGCTTTCTAAAGGGCAACAATGAAAATAAAAATATAATCAAAATGTAAAAATCCAAGGCACACAAACAACTGAATTTAAAACACCATGCTTATTTAGCCTGAAGTGACATAGGAAGTCAGCACGCCATTGTACAGTGATATTAAATGTGCATTCTTAGTTTCTATAACATATAGTTTCCTATAACATCACAGTAACACTGCAAAGTTCTTAAAGGAGACATATAGGATAAACAAAAAAAAACTCTAATCTTGAAGGCAATTAATAATAATAATATATGGTTAAATAAAAATAAAATACTGGTTAAACCTTGGTCTAAAAATTAATACTATCTGTAAAAATGGCCCCTTTATTGGAGCTCCCTATAGATCCCCTCAGGTTTCTGTCTGTGTTTCAAATGAGGGGTGGGAGTGTTCTAACAGTCAGAAGCACAGTAGGGGGGATAGCCAATAACAGCCCTGCAGTCACACAAGCAAAGACAGGCTTCAGTTCCCTATTAGGTCAGCCTAGCTGCTGATTGGTTCTTATCCTACAGTGCAGTGTGCTGAGTGCCGCTGGCCCCGTGCACTGCCTGGGAAAGGAGGCAGATGGGCAGGACTATTGGGGTTTTTGGAGAAATTAATAAATCAGCCCCAAACATTATTTTTAAAGCACATTCCTTCTATATTTAGAGGAGTACAATTCATTGCCATAACATGGTTTTTTTACACAATATGTCCCCTTTAAGCAAACTGGGTGAGAACTCAAAGGCCTTCATGTTGCATGGTCAAAGCAGAATTTTACAAGTAAAGAATACTGTAAAATCAAACCTCCCATGCAATTATTTCTCACACACAGCAATGATCTGCACTCACTCAGTTAATGTATCACTGAGCAGAACCTGAATGGATAAGGTATTTACTTATTACTTGAATGAAGCACAAGCATAATATACATGGCTACAGGGATCTACAGTTAGTTAGCATATATATTGGTATATAAAGTTTATATATGTGAGTGTATAGCTAGGTCTGTAGATAGGCTGAACTTGATTGTCTTTTTTTTTTCAATCCAAATTAACTTTGTAAATTTCTAGAATACATAAAGATACATCATTTGTAAATACAATTGCACCAGTGAATAAATTGATTAACAATTCTAAACATAAAAAAAAATATATACTGTACCTTAGTGTACAAGTTTAATCCTACAGCTGTAGCCAATGCTGTACTTGTCGCAGTCAAGTAAGCTACGCCAATCTGACTACAGGAGAAGAACAGACAGAGTTGTAAGGAACAACACCAAAACTATGCCTGGGCAAGCCTTAGTGTTGTTATACCTGCAGGAGGTGCCACATGGGTGCCATACTATACATTTTTATTTTACGAATGTACATACATTTGCAATATACAACACTTAAATGTTACTGTCAGTATGCACTGAAAGAAAAATTATTATATTTTACAAAAGTTGTACTGGGATATACCAGTAGCTGAAGACACTGCAATATTCTGAGCATTTACCATTGGCCTTCAAGGAACATTAACACTATCGTGCACTGTTGCACTGCACTGGTAAATGTTCTGTGTTTGTTAAAGAACGACTACTAGCTTATATAAATAAACTAGGCAGCCATTCAAGCTGGAAAAAAAAAGACAAAAGGCACAGGTTACACTGCAAATAACAAATAAGCTCTGTAAGACACCATTGTATTTTACAGAGCTTATCTGATATCCACTATGTAACCTGTGCCATTTAGCCAGTAGCTACCCCCATAGTGACACAGCAGCTTTGTTTATATAAACTATAAAAGTGTTTTTGATGCAAACACATAGCTACCAGTACAGGGAAAATAGTACATTACATTTTAGTTGTTGTTACTGTTCCTTTAAGGCCAAACCTGTTTAGTCTATGCAAATAATACTAGGCAAGTCTGGAGGAACATCTGTGAATCACATATCCCAACTAGTTACTCTCTAGTCTCAAAGTGCAGCCTTTGGACTTCTAATGTGTAACTGGTATTCTCACTGCATTGCCCTGTTGTGTCTGTTGATAGCATTGATACTTACGTGAGTGTAATTGGAGAGGCTGCATTTCTGTTTGTATAGTTCACCAAGGCATTGAATGACTGGTTAACCCACTGCCAAAACACCACTGCTGGCACAGTTCTGGCAAATGAAATCCAAAAAACAAAATTTAGATAATAATATGCATGCTTATTAACAACACAAACCAGAAGGGTTCTTCTATGTATTATACCCGAGCAGGGTGCAGATTTTTTACGTGACTGCACTGGACAAAAAAGGACAGGACTGAAAGTGAAAGTTCATTGTGTCTTTTGATGAGCAGATAGAATGGCATAGACTTAAGGTGGCCATACATGTTAAGATCCGCTCGCTTGGCGAGGTCGAATTATAATGGGAGCAATGGACACAGTCGGTTCGGGGACCACATCAACGAGCTGATGCGGTCCCCGATCTGACTAAATTTTTTAACCTGCCTGATTGATATCTGGCCAATTTCAGGCCAGATATTGGTCGGCCAGGCCCCTCGTTCCTGCCCCTACACGGGCCGATAAGCTGCCAAATCGGTCCAAGGGATTGTGGGCAATGGGGCATTTACCACATTCACTCTTTTGTAGTAGTCTTTCAAGTGCCCACACATAGGTAGATACAGGTAGTTGATTCAGTTATTCTTGATAAGACCCAAAAAAACATAATTTCCTGATTACGGTTTGCTCAGCCCATAAGCCAAACATCAATATCAGCCCGATTACAGCAAAGATCTGCTCTTCTAGCCACATGCTCGGTCTCGCCACAAAGCTGGTAACTGCTGCAGCACAAACACATTCTTACCCAGTGGGTTTATATGTGCTCCTTATTTAAATATTATATATATCTCATAAGCACAGCATGTTACAGCTGGCTGTTAGCTTTCTCTTGAAAAAGGTCACCGAGGGTGAAATACTTGATCAGCACCCAGGCTATTTTCACAGTAGGTTCATTGGCTCTTCATTAGATACACACAGACACACAGAGCTTTGTAATCGTATTTAGCCTCTCATCTGGTTTTCCCTCATTCTAATGAATAACAAATCCTACACTGCCATTTTCTATTTTAGGCTTGTCTCGATTACGAATATATATATATATATATCAAAGTACTCCCTATTATAAAATATAAGGAAATTATAAGTCCTCTCAAGGCAACTTCGGCAAATCGCGGTGCCGCGTATGCCATCCCACCGGTGATTTACATTCTAGCCGGTGGGATGGCATTGTGGGGAGATTAGTCGCGGCGTGACTCATCTCCCCGTGTACCCCTGCCCTAAAACATTACTGTAAAGATAATAGAGTGAATAATGTACCCTCTGTTGTAAGATATAAGGATATTATGTCACCAAAAAATTCCATGACCATATAGAGGTAATAACAAGGCACAAGGCTAAAGGCTGGATGCTTTTATACAGGTCATGGAACCCCTTGGACTTTTAATATAATCATATTTTACAACTGGGTTTACATTGTTTATTTTAATACAAAGGTTTCAGTGTTTCATGTGACGAGGCCAAAGGTCAAGTGCTTTTATACAGGTCATGAAACTCCGAGGTGACTTCTAATATCCTTATATTTTAGGGCTCTGGCACACGGAGAGATTAGTTGCCCGCGGCAAAACTCCCTGTTCGCGGGCGACTAATCTCCCCGAGTTGCCTTCCCCCTGCCATCCCACCGGCGAACATGTAAGTCGGCGGCGGGATGGCAGACGCGGCGGGGCGATTTCGGGAAATCGCCGAAAAAGACTAATCTCCCCGTGTGCCAGAGCCCTTACAACAGGGGGTACTTTATAGAATATACAAGTTTTAGTGACTCATGTGACAGAGATTACATCATTAAGTTTCGATTATAACTGATGAGATCACTAAGCACTGTTTATTAGGTTATAATTTACAGTTTGGAGCCGTAGGGAAATAACCAAACTGTATATTATATAATTATAATAATATGCCTCGGGGGCAACTCCTCAATAGATATCCAAGGCACAGGCATGTGGGACAGCCTACGGAAAGAAGTAAATGCTTCACAACTACATCCCTAGCTGACTGCTCCTTGTGAGACAGAAAGAGCGGGATTTACCATACACAGACTGCATGAACTAATTGAGAAGCACCTAGATTTAGCCCTTTATTTTATATTAAGTACAGGGCAGGCAATGCTTTCTGTGTGTAATTATTAACTAATCCATGAAACGCAACCTGGGGACAAACACCTGATAAACAGCTGAGCAGACACTCTATGTTCCCAGGAAATATAAACATAGTCTGCTCCATGCTTCCCCCCCATTCCTCTCGACCTGCAAGTGTTTTGTGTGTAATTTCTAAGGCAGACATTGGGTTCCTTACACATGGCTAACAAGCCAAGGCACACATACATGCTAGGCCCAATCAGCCAATTAATGGACAGAGTTCTGCCTTTTGGTTCCACACTACTTTCTGTTACAGAAAGGCATTTCAGGGAGATTAGTCACCCACAAAATGGTGGCTCAAGGGAAAATGAAGAAGGGCAATATTTACTGTTATATATATATATATATATATATATATATTTCAGTTTGGCACGATTATTTAATAGGTCACTTAACATGATATCTATTGGTTTTCCTTTTAATGTATGACTTTAACAAAGAAATCTAATATCCAGCTTGGGTCCATAGCATACTTACATTTGTAGGAATAATGGGCTATACCTGTAAAACTGAAGCATGCACCCTGTGATGGCCATTCCGCCAGGGACCTGGAAGGACATTCTTCCAATCAAATTCATTTTGTCCCCGGTGTCTGGATGAAAAGCAGAATCGTAGAGCTTCTTGGCATAATGCAGTTGTTCTATACTGGTTCCTGGTGGCACAGAACCTGCTCTAAGGAGAGAGATGTATCATTATCCCCAGCATGCTGCCTACATACCGAGACTGGGCTTAAGCCTTTAGCCACTTACCTGCATGAATCCACAAGCAGCTTTGCACTATCCAGTTCCTGTTCTGACACAAGGGCTGTCCTGGGATCTGTGATGTTAAAGAAGTGCTTTAACCTCCCCACAAATGTACTTTGGTCCCATCGAGGAGCATCAATGTTGAATTTAGAGCTCTCCATTTCCATAGTGGTCATTTCCTTTACCTGAAATATGAGAATTCTGCATTCATATCCAGTATGATATTTATGAAGTGTTTGCTTCCAGCTAAAACAGAGATGCAACTGTAGAACAAGACGGCCCTGCTTAGTGTGCTATAGCTCTTCTTCAATAAGGGGTAGCATTGGAAAGGGGATTCTGCCTTCAGACAGCAACAGGATCTTGGTTCAAGAAAATTCAAAAAATATTTATCACATATGTTCCACCAACATGACTACTGGGGAAACACTGGAGCAGAGCTCCTACCTTTAAGAGGTTTTTCACCTTTAAATTAACTTGGTAGGATGTAAACAATGATATTCTGAGACAGTTTACAATTGCTTTCATATTTTATTACTTGTGGTTTTTGAATTATTTAGCTCTAGTTTGATATTTCCTCAGTTGTCTGGTTGCTGGGGCCTTGTTTACCTTAGAAACCAGGCAGTGGTTTGAATGAGTTTTTTTTTTTTAATAGGATGGGGCCGTAACAGAAAGAAAAGGCATAAAAAGTAACCATAAAAATAAAACTATAGTCCACAGAGAAATCATTTTTTTAGCTGCCCTTGTCAGTGATACCCATTTGAAAGCTGAAAAAACGTAGAAGAGGAAGGCAAATAATATAGAAACTGTAAAAAATAAATCATAAAGACCAAATGCAAAGTTGGTAACTTAAAGATGGTTCATATGCACCACCAACATGACTCCATTCAGCCTACCAACCAGCCTAGCAACACACAGATATAATAATTCAATCTGTAATTTTATATTTCACTCTCAAATAACACAAAATGCTTCTTACCACAATGGATCCATACACAGTATGATATAGCAGCAACAGTTACACAGCCAAGCACTTGCATTAAACACAATAAGGTAGAGAAGCAAAGTCAACCTTTTGACTCTCTGTCTGATGATCAACACCATAGTTATTAATAAGTAAAAGAAACATTCTACGGTTGTTGCATTACACGAGGCTTACTCTTACTAAGTAAAATGAACAACACCAACACATGTAACATAACTAGTAGGCATCATTTCCCAAATCCACTGTGCAAAAACAACGACTTTCAGTCAGGAGAAGACTTGCTTCTATGCGCTACTTTTTGGTTTTAAATCCGTGGAGCTTTACCAGCAACAATTACACCCAGCAGGAAGCCTTTAAAGGAGAATTAAACCATTAAAACAAACATGGGTAGAAAAGCCATATTTTATAAACGGAACTTACTAAACCAGGTAGGTACAGAATCTCTAACAGTAGTGACTTGGGCTTTTTTGGATTGAGTTATCAGTGACACCGCACATACTCAGTGTGCTCTAAACAGCTGTTGAGAAGCTAAGCTTAAAGGTCATTGCAAAGCATCATGTTCTCATTAATAGTATGTTCTTTGGAAATTAGGAAAAGTTGGCTGCCACAGTCTCAGTACTCAGTACTCTCACTGTTCTCAGCCTGCATCCTCCAAATCCCACATTTCCTTGCACACGTGATGTCAATAAGCAAAAGCAACATTGCATTGTGGGTTATGTAGTTCCTGCATGCTGTCTGTAAGCTGTGGAGAAGTTGTTACAATTTGTAACATCAATGTTTTAGCCCCTTCTTCCCTGCCAGGATTTCAAATGATGCAGAAAGAGGAAGAACGGTTTTGCAGCTGGATTTCAGCATATAAAAATGGCATTTATTCATACTTTATTCATGAAGAAACAGATTAGTAATGGGTATATTAGGGGTTTCTGTAATGTGTGGAGCTCTTTAATGAATTTTGGTTCAGAAACCAGAGTTCCCCTTTAAAAAAAAAAACTCCAGACATTCGTTTAATGGGTAATTCATTTCAAAGCCAGACATCTCTGTACAGCTACAGGGTCAAAGCTAAAGGTTAGTTAGAAATAGAAAATATATGTTGAGTGTGTCCTCTCTCAAAGTTACACATTAAAGGATGTATAAACAGTTCGGGACATGCTCTCAGATAAGATCAAGTGCAAACTTAATCCCGAAGGTTAAAAAAAGTGAAATAATTTAGTAGAATACTGCGGGGCAATGCCAAACATCCGAAAGAACATTTATGACTAAAGCTGGCCACAAAAAGGTACATTTCTGGACTGTCTGACCAATTGGCTTGGACCAATCCTATTCAACCTGTCTCTCCATTTTGGGCGCCGCACTGGAATCTTTCAAAACGTTTACTCTTTGGCCCTACGCACTGGCCAACTGTTTGTTCTGCAATTACCCAAGTGCATAACTGGAACACACGTTTTTATTTTTGTTTTGTTTTTAAACACATACTGGATTCCACAGACTGAAAGGAAACCATGATAGTCAGAGGCTTATTTACCATAAAGGGACTCAAGGACCTGTGCCCATGGTGGCAACTTGGGGGGGGGAGCACCATAGGGCCTAGGGCAGCTCCGGAACAAAATACACTACTGATGATAGTCTAACTCAGACCTTTATGAACCATTTCCCAACCGTAGCACATCATGGAGCATCCTCATTTTGCTTCTCTCTCTGCTCAGATTCCCCCCTCTCACTCCAATGGCAACTCTCTGGGTCTAATATTTACCAGATTCTGTTCAATTTCCAACTTTCCCCCTCTCTGATAAAAATCTGCTCACCCTGTGCAGCTGCCCAAACACGCACATAGCGTGATCTCTCTTCTTCCTTTGCCTCACTTCACTCGAACATCTCAGCCATCTCCTGTGCTAATGTGCTGCACACTCACCACTGTGACAAGGCAAAATGCATTAGAACCAAACAGCTCCAACCTTGGCATAAAGCTCATACCACACCTCAACGGAAGACCACATACTTGAGCGTTGCTGGTACAAATCCTGGTCAGTGTCTTCTGCAGCTACAAATCTGCTCTGCTCTCCTATAATCCCAGCCTCTGCCTAGCTAAACAAACATACTTTACTACACTTATTAACTCCCTCCCAACTTTGGACCTGACGATCAGTCTCTCCTCCTCCAGTCCCTCCGTTCTCTTGGCCTCTGTGAAACTGCTTTGTGCTGGTTTTCTTCTTACCTCACATATTGTTGTTTCAGTGTCTCTTACAAGGAAGCATCATCTTCTCCCTCATCTTGCTGGTGTGGTGAATTTGGGTTACACTTGATATATCACCCAGCATGCTGCCAAACTTATAATTCATTCTCTCATCATATCACACCTGGACTACTTTAACTCTCTATTAACTGGACTTCCTATCCAGAGATGGTGACCTCTCCAGTGCATAATGAATACTGCTGCCAGGCTCATACACCTCAGCAACAGCTCCTCCTCTGCCGTGCCACTCTGCCAATCCCTGCATTGACTCTCACATTCAAAGCAGTTCACAACTCTGCCCCACCCTACATCTCTAGATACTCACTAAACCTCTTGTTATGCTTCTTAACTCCTCTCTCATTTGCTACTCACACACGTATTGAAGATTTTGCAAGGGCTGTACTCCTTCTTTGGAATTGTCTCCCACGTTCTGTCCGACTTTCTTCCAATCTTCTGCCATCAAAAGTCTAAGGGCAATGGCCCACGTTAAATCTTCAATACCGCAAGCGACTATTCTTCCGCAACGCCGGTTTCCTTGAGAGGGAACTTCAGGAAACCGATGCGGCGCATATGCCTTCACACCTGCGTTTTACATTCTTGCCGTGGCATTGCGGGGAGGTTGTGGTATTGCCGGGAGTTTAGTCTCCTGTGGTAACGAAGAATTATTGTGGGCGATTAATCTCCACATGAGTCACACAGAGCGACTATTAGCAGCTACTTGTCACGGCTACTAAAGGCCAGGAAAATACCCTGACATAGACAATACTGAGAATTGCCTCTGCTAAAACACACATAGAGACAATTATCAGTAAATGATCAGCATTGTCTATTTTTGTAGCCATGACAAGTAGCTGCTACTAGAAGCTCTGTGTGTTTTAACCCTAACGGTGGCCATACAGAGTACAATTATGATCTTTCCCAGGACCAGTGGTCATAGGAAAGACTGGTTGTGCACTCTACAATGTTAACAGCTGAACCGTCAGATATGCAGGTAAAACCAAAGGAATTCCTTACCCCTATCTGACGATTTAGTATTAACGTTACGATGTTTGGGCACCTTCAAAAGTACAAGATCAAAATTTTCAGCCTTGCCCGATTGACAAGACGATATCAGTGCGTCTTGGTCACCTTAAAAATGTATTTACCCCCATTTAGTTAAGCATAACTTCAATGTGCTGCTAAAAGCGTTACCCTGTGCTACATCTCTCACCTTGTTTACTTCTGATCTTGCTCATTCCCACACCTTATGTCTGAAAAACTTTATAGGATTGCAAGCTCTTTTGGGCAAGGCCCTCTTCACCTTCTGTATCGTTTATTCTATGCTTTATGTTCAGTGTATGAACTCATTTACTGTACCACACAGCGGAATATGTTGGCGCTTTATAAACACGTTAATAATAATACTAACCTCACCCTCACCTTGTTCCACTGTGAAGTGATGGATTCTGGGACTTTAAGTCCCAATGCCTTCCAAAGAATCTGTGCACCACCCATTATGGAAAGCAGAGGGAGTTCAAGTCCACCTAATGTAATGCACATGCAGCAAAACAATTCCCACTTCTGTGTTCACTTGGTGGCATTTAACCCATCAAATCCTAATTAGCATATGCTAATCAGGATTGGGATTCAGTTCGGCCAGGTCCATGGATTCATCCAAATCCAAACCCTTGCCGAAAAAGGCCCGATCCTGGCCGAATACCGAACTGAACCCTGGATTCGGTGCATCCCTACTAAAAAGGCACCAAAATAACCAAAGTTTGATATAATGCTTGTATGTACGTGTGCAAGCAGGTGTAAGTGCTTTGAATATGTAAAAGCCCCACAAATGTATGTGTGTGTGTAAGTGTAATTGTGTACTAGTGTAAAGTGCGTGTTTGTGTCAGTGTGTGACATAGACAGGCTGTTATAAGGTTGCACATCTCATTGGAAGGGCTGGAAGCAATGCAGGAACAAGCAAAGGCTGTCACTGTATAAATGATTAGAGTGCTGCTTCAATCACATTATTCCAAAGAGACAGCGCTTACTATACATGATTAGAGTGTCTTTTAAATGACATTATTATTATTCAGAAGAGACAGCACTCACTATATATAATTAGAGAGCTGCTTCAATCACATTATTCAGAAGAGACAGCGCTCACTATACATGATTAGAGTGCCGTTAAAATCAAATCATTATTCAAAAGAGACAGTGCTCACTATACATGATTAGAGTGCCATTAAAATCAAATCATTATTCAAAAGAGGCAGCGCTCACTATACATGGAGGAGGGGGAGAGCCAATCACCGCCCTGCACTCACACAAGCAAAGACAGGCTTCAGTTCCCTATCAGGTCAGCCTAGCTGCTGATTGGTTCCTATCCTACAGTGCAGGGTACGGAGGGCCGCCGGCTCCCCAGCTCATCCAGAGAATTCAGCCAGCAGGAAGTGGGACAGATGGGCGGGGCTAGTGGGGTTTTGGGGGAATTTCTCAATAAATCAGTCAGAAACACAACTTTTTTAAGCACATTCCTTCTATATCTAGAGGAGTATAATTCCCTGGTACATTCATCATTTTTATAGGATATGTCTCCTTTAAAATCAAATCATTATTCATTATGCGCTCACTATACATGATTAGAGTGCCGTTTAAATCAAATCATTATTCAAGAGACAGCGCTCACTATACATGATTAGAGTACCATTAAAATGAAATCATTATTCAAAAGAGACAGCGCTCACTATACATGATTAGAGTGCCATTAAAATCAAATCATTATTTAAAAGAGACAGCGCTCACTATACATGATTAGAGTGCCATTAAAATGAAATCATTATTCAAAAGAGACAGCACTCACTATACATGATTAGAGTGCCATTAAAATCAAATCATTATTCAAAAGAGGCAGCGCTCACTATACATGATTAGAGTGCCGTTTAAATCAAATCATTATTCAAGAGACAGCGCTCACTATACATAATTAGAGTGCCGTTTAAATCAAATCATTATTCAAGAGACAGCGCTCACTATACATGATTAGAGTGCCATTAAAATGAAATCATTATTCAAAAGACAGCGCTTACTATACATGATTAGAGTGCCATTAAAATGAAATCATAATTCAAAAGAGACAGCGCTCACTATACATGATTAGAGTGCCATTAAAATGAAATCATTTTTCAAAAGAGACAGCGCTCACTATACATGATTAGAGTGCCATTAAAATGAAATCATAATTCAAAAGAGACAGCGCTCACTATACATGATTAGAGTGCCGTTTAAATCACATTATTCAGAAGAGACAGCACTCACTATACATGATTAGAGTACCGTTAAAATGAAATCATTATTCAGAAGAGACAGCACTCACTATACATGATTAGAGTGCCGTTAAAATGAAATCATTATTCAAAAGAGACAGCACTCGCTATACATGATTAGAGTGCCATTAAAATGAAATCATTATTCAGCAGAGACAGCACTCACTATACATGATTAGAGTGCCGTTTAAATCACATTATTCAGAAGAGACAGCATTCACTATACATGATTAGAGTACCGTTAAAATCAAATCATTATTCAGAAGAGACAGCACTCCCTATACATGATTAGAGTGCCATTAAAATGAAATCATTATTCAAAAGAGACAGCGCCATTTAAATCACATTATTCAGCAGAGACAGCACTCACTATACATGATTAGAGTGCCATTAAAATGAAATCATTATTCAGCAGAGACAGCGCCATTTAAAGCACATTATTCAGCAGAGACAGCACTCACTATACATGATTAGAGTGCCGTTTCAGCAGAGACAGCTCTCCATATAATTGACTAAACTGTAGCATATCCCACACAGCTCAGCAGGTACAGTTCCCCCTATAGGGAACCGCTCATAATACATTATATATAACTGACATATACATAACTCTACATACATAACTCTACCCATACGTACTATACCGATACGTACTATACCGATACGTACTATACCGATACGTACTATACCGATACGTACTATACCGATACGTACTATACCGATACGTACTATACCGATACCCATACTTACTATACCGATACCCATACTTACTATACCGATACCCATACTTACTATACCGATACCCATACTTACTATACCGATACGTACTATACCTATACCCATACTTACTATACCCATACTTACTATACCGATACGATTGTAAGCTCTTTTGGGCAGGGCCCTCTTCACCTCTTGTATCTGTTACTGATTGCTTTATATGTTACTCTGTATGTCCAATGTATGTAACTCACTTATTGTACAGCGCTGCGGAATATGTTGGCGCTTTATAAATAAATGTTAATGTAATGTATGTACTATACCGATACGTACTATACCGATACGTACTATACCGATACGTACTATACCGATACGTACTATACCGATACGTACTATACCGATACGTACTATACCGATACGTACTATACCGATACGTACTATACACGCTTCAGCAGGCACATTTCTCCCTATATCAGATTATCAGCAGGCACATTTCTCCCTATATCAGATTATCAGCAGGCACATTTCTCCCTATATATGATATATATAAGATTACAGTTGCTTACAATGCCACAATGGACACATAAGGGCAGTTAAGGAGTACATATGGCACAGGAACCTTGCAATAGCCTTTCACCTATACATATGATGCAACCATAACAAAATTCAAAGCCACCAATGCACATCGGTTAGGCATTTACTTGTACATAGTGCAAACTCCTCATGTACCGTACCTGTACCGTGGCTACAACTCTTCACTCCACTAACTGCCATTCACTTTTCAGGTCTTCCGTCCACGCTAGCTACTTAGATCACTGTAGCCTTTAGGACTGCCCCCACCTATTACCTCAGCCAATCGAGTCCCATATCTGTGCCGCTCCCACTTTCTCTTCCCTTGGTGCTTTACAAGCGACTGCAAGTTTTCCGCATGCGCACACCGCCGCAAGGTGGTAGTTCAGGGCGAGGTTTGCCCTCAATGCGCAGCGTCTAGGGGCGTGGCTAAACGTACAACGCACGCCGCGTCGCTGGGTGACGTAGTTGCCCCTGGTAACCTGGAGAGTCGCTGAGAGGATGGTGAGTGGTGCTTTGAGGGGTTCTCGTATCTGGTATTTTAGGATGTTAAAATCCTTCAGGAGTTTGGGGAGGGAAAGAGGCAGCAGATAATGAAAACTAGCTTATTTATTGGTAAATAAAAAATGTGTAATAGGAGAATTCCTCAATGGGTATAGAAAGCTATGGTTGCCGGGACGCCATGATGCTAAAGAGGTAAAAAGGGAGGGGAGAGGGAGGACTGTCACCGTTCCGCTGCTCATCCATTGCTTTTCAGCTTAAATCGCACACACCGTAACCGGGACCGGGAACTATAACTACCAGAATCCCCTGATAGCCGGACATTGTAGTTCCAGGCCAATAGGAGAGTCACAGCTAGAGGCTCTCCGGCTCCAAGGGGTTAAGGAAAGAGATTAAATCGGCAAAGCTCCAGGCCTAATGCCAGGTCTATACCAAAGGGAATACAGATATTACCTTATCTTTTAATTCGAGCATAAAAATCTTTGGTCTCTTTTAGAGACTGCTCTTATCTATTTCTCCTGGGTCTCATTGATGTATTACATCCTGTACATCAGTAGAATAGTCCCCAGCAGCAATGCATGGATGTAGATAAGTAGAGATAACGTTATGTTTTATACAAGCAGTAGTATCTGGAGAGGAGGCAGACCCTGCAGTTGCTGCTAGTTTTGGAGGGCGCTCAAATGATCTCGCTGTGGGGCTCCGTTATGCTGCTGTTGACTATAAATCAATGTGGATCAAATTTTATTTGTAGTTTGTTGATCATTTTTTACATTACATGTTCCGCTGCTGGATTATATGCACATTTTGATGTCATAAAAATACGTTTTTTAAACCCTTGAGCAAACTAGGGGCTGTAATAATGACTTGAGGAGTTAAGGTGGCCATACATGTCAAGATCCGCTCTTGTCTCGATATCCCCCACCTACGGGTGGGGGATATTGGGTGAATTCAGGCTAATTCGGTTGGTTGTTTGGCCCTGGGGACAAACGATCGAATTAGAACGCTGGTAATAGGCGCAATTGGTTCGGGGACTGCATCAACGAGCCGTCGTAGTCCCCGATCCGACCAAATTTTTTAACCTGCCCGATTGATATCTGCCCCATTTCAGGCCAGATGTCGGTCGGGCAGGCCTGTTGTCCCCCTACATGGCCCGATAAGCAGCCGAATCAGTCTAAGGTCCCGATATCGGCAGCTACAAGGTGTATGGCCACCTTAAAGGCCTATAATGCTCTAGTTTGTACAGACCTGCCATACAGAATGATGTTGCCCAATTTTCCCTATTGAAGTCATTATTGGCATCTCTGTCCCCAAAATAGGAACTTGCAAGCAGATAAGTAATTATGATAACATTTATTTGTCAGTTGCACCGCTTATTCAAGAGTTTCATCCTAATATTCCATTCCTAATACGCTTCACCTGCAAAAACTTTTCTAATGGTTGACCACAATGCATTATGAGTGGTTCTGTTTCAGTAAGCATTGTTTCATGTGTGGTAAAAATAACTGTGAACATATGTATTCTTCTATATTAACAGACTAGGCAGAATGTATTTGTAGGGTAAGTTCTATTCATTTGATGGTGAAGCTATATGTAGATGTATACTGCCCTTTTAAAGGAACACTAACATCAAAAAATGAAGGCGTTTTAAAGTAATTGAAATATAATGTACTGTTGTCCTGTACTATTGAAACAGTTGAGTTTGCTTCAGAAACCCAACTATGGTTTATATAAATACACTGCTGTGTAGCCATGAGATGCAGCCATTAAACTGGGGAAAAAAGGAGAAAAGATACAGGTTACATAGCAGAAAACATATTAGCCCATGGCTACACAGCAGCTTGTTTAATATAAACTATAGTAGTGTTTCTGTAGCAAACACACACATTTTAACATTTCAGGGCAACAGTACATTATGTCCTGATTACTTTAAAACATTTTCATTTCATTTATTTTGGTGTTACTATTGTTACTTTATGTATTTAACTATTTTTGGCTGCAGTTCTCCAGTTTGGAATTTGGATTAAGATTTAAAGTCAGATTTAATACATAAAAACATAATATATAAATGTTTAACTTATTTAATACATAAAAATCATGATCTGTGTATTTCTATGGAAATTTTAGAAGCATATTTATCAAATTGTGAACTTTCACCGATTGATAAATACACTTCTTAAAAACCCATAGGAATGAATAGAACATGGGTGAGTTTTTGTGTGTATTAGACTTTAAACTCACATTTTGATAAATCAGTAACACTAGCAATGGGCCTCTTTGTTTAAATATATTTACAACTGTATGTTTCATAATGTATAACAATTATTATAAATCATTTTTGATATAGTGCTGATGTTAAACAACACTTTATAGTGGTTGTTGATCATTCACATTAGTTCCTGTCCTAGTGGTGTTTACAGTGTATATTTGTTTCAATTAAACTTGCATATACAGGTATTGGACCTGTTATTCAGAATGCTCAAGGCCTGGGGTTTTACAGATAAGGGATTGTTCTGTAATTTGGATCTCCATACCTTAAAGGAACAGTAACACCAAAAAATTAAAGAGCTTTAAAGTAATAAAAATATAATGCACTGTTGCCCTGCACTGGTAAAACTGGTGTGTTTGCTACAGTAACACTACTATAATTTATATAATAAGCTGCTGTGTAGCCACGGGGGCAGCCATTCAAGCTGGAAAAAAGGAGAAAAGGCACAGGTTACATAGCAGATAACAGATAAGTTCTGTAGAATACAATAGTGTTTTATCTGTTATCTGCTATGTGCCTGTGCCTTTTCTCCTTTGAATGGCTGCCTCCATGGCTACACAGCAGCTTATTTATATAAATTATTGTAGACTTTCTGAAGTAAACACACAACTTTTACCAGTGCAGGGCAGCAGCACATTATATTTTAGTTACTTTTATACACTTTCATTTTTTGGTGTTACTGTTCCTTTAAGTCTACTAAAAATCATTTAAACATTAAATAAACCCAATAGGATAGTTTTGCCTTCAATAAGGATTAGTTATATCATAGCTGGGATAAAGTACAAGGTTCCATGTTAATATTACAGAAAAATGAAATAATTTTTAAGACATTTAATTATTTGATTAAAATGGAGTTTATGGGAGATGGCCTTCCCGTAATTCAGAGCTTTCTGGATAATAGGTTTCCGGATAGCGGATCCCATAACTGTATTGCTTTTTAATCTTCTAACAAGCCTTTATTTTCCAGACGGGTAAATTCAATTTGGCTATCATGCATTCTCCCCACACATGCACTAAGCAGTATTTAGAGCCATCGCTTTCTTCTCTTGCAATAATTGAAATAAGCATTATTTTACAACAGTTGGAAACAGGTTTTTAAACTGAAGCCGTGGAGGCATTTTATCATAAAGAATAAAACCTTGTAATCTTGGCAACTTGCTTTTATTCATTACTGAACAGGCTGGTTTGTGTAGATCAATGCTGTTCACAACATATGGCTATGGAGCAGAGCAAGGAAATGCCTGATCTATCTGCTAAACCATCTCAAGTCCTTAATACCTTCTCTGGTCACGTGACCAGGATTCCATTTCCAGACAGAAAACACACTGTTGCTCCAGGCCTGGAGCCTAAAGCATTATTTCACACTCTTGGATAATTTCACATTTCATTCATGTACTGCACATCTCAACAAAATAAAAATATATATACAGTGGCTTGCCCTGTTACTTTAATTCATCTGAATATTATCTGGTATTTATATAGCACCAACATGCTATGCAGTGCTTTTCAAAGATTGTTTATTATTTGCACCAGTCCCTGCACCAGTGGAGCTTACAAAATTAAAGGGATGGTTAACTTCTAGTAGGTTAGAATGCCCTATTTCTAGCAACTTTGCAAGTTGTTTTCATTATTTATTTTTTAATACTTTTTGAATTATTTGCTTTCCTCTTCAAACGGGGGTCACTGACCCCAGCAGCAAAAACTATTGGTCTGTGAGGCTACAGTTTTACTGTTTTTGTTACTTTTTTATTATCTGTCTTTTTAGTTAGGCCCTTTTCTAGTCATATTACTGTCTCTCATTAAAATGACTGCCTGGTTGCTAATAAAAATAAGACCCTACGCATACCCCCTGAATAAACATGCTTGCCACCAACGACAGATTACTTTAATATGCACTGAAATAATGACGACACCGCAATATGATGTTCTTGATTTATTGTAACAAACTGTATAGCAACATTCATGCTTTTATTTTTGTTGTCTTGTTCGACTTTTGTAAAACAAATAAAATCTACCTTTAAAAAAAAAAATATAAGACCCTAGCAACCTGATAGCTGCTGAAATACCAAACTGGAGAAGTGCTGATTAAAAAGCTAAATAATTTAAAAAAAAGTACAAATGATAAAAAAATGAAATGCAAATTATTTCAATATAGAACTCTCTACATCATAGTAAAAGTTAATTTAAAGGTGAACTTCCCCTTTAATTTAATTACAAGCCAATTAACCTGCCTGTATGTTTTTGGAGTGTGAGAGAAATCCAGAGTACCTGGAGGAAAACCACAGCCACATTGAGAATGTATAAACCCATTGCAGATATTGAGCAAGCAGGAACTGAACTCAAGACCCGAGGAATATAATTACATTGAATATAGTGTGTGTGTAAATATGATAAGGACCTTGGGCTCTAATCCCCGCTGGCAGTAAGGTATAATCTCAGTAAAGCGCTGCTGAATATGTCACTGCTATAAAATATAGGATCATGGTAATAACAAATCCTAAACTGAAATAGTACCTAAGACTCACAGCGGCATTTCAGCAAATGCGCTCAAGTTGGTAGTTAAAACTGAAATTTACATCCACAAGTGCAGTAAGCAAATTTTCTTTTTGAGCGCAATTAGGATTTTTTTTCCACAATGCAGTGGTTTTTTCCAGAATTTCAGCTTCATTGCAGTTGCAAATGGGCAATTCTGTTGATGCAGTTCCACTGCACCTACTACAGTTGCATCCAGTTTGCCAAAGTGGACTCAACTGTGTGTGTGCGCCTCATCGCAAATGGGGCGCAGTTGTGCCGAATATTTTCTTGCCTTGTTTGGCTTTATTTCCAATTTTAGGTGTGCAAATGACATATGTCCTATTCTTTTGGTGCAACTGCTCTTTGGCGATTGTTGCCGGGCACTGTGGGAACCCAAGAGCTACCACCTGGTCAGAAGAAGGCGGTAGCTTCAGGGTTCCCCTGTGTCAATAAGTACAGCAGCACCTGATTCAGAAATGAAGTCAGGAACGCAACCATACGAAGCTGCAAAGAGCGCATTTTGACACAAGTACCTTTTATTAAAGTGGTTTTACGCTTAACTGACTGCAGAGAAAAGTGCAAGTTGCTCACCGGGCTTGTGGTTGTAAATGAGCTCTGAAATCAGTAAGGCAAATGTGCTGACATTACGGCATATTTTGGCCTGCAAAAACTAGTGTCTCTGTTGACGTGCCAGTAGTAACCATATAAAAACCTTGGTCCTTGGCTTATAGTGGGTTCCAGTTTATTTTAAAGGAAGGGGGTCTAAATATATTTTGTGTGCAGCATAATCAGTTTATTCTAAGCTTTGGAAATATATTGAGTTAATGTATGTAAAAAGCCCAGTAGGCAAATAAAAAAGCTCTTTTAACTACTCCGACTTTTATATACATGAAGCAAAATAGAAATGGGCTTTCTAGCATGAAACTGTAAACAGCCCTTCTAATACTGTCCTCTGTAATATAGTGTAAATATATGTGTGGGGCATGTGTGTGTATATAAGTTTAGTAGTACTGGTACCCAGACCAGGTTGGTATGTTGCATGTGTTGAGTATATGCTAGTACTGGTACCCAGACCAGGTTGGTATGGGGCATGTGTTGAGTATATGAAATATAAAAATAAGCACTAGTCCCACTGTAGGTCGGAGTAGCTGATCATGTAGAAGAATGCTGCAAGTGTGAAGTGTAGGGAGAATATGTGGAAGATGTAATATAGGTACCTTGTCAGTGTGGGATGATCCTTGCTATTAAATGTGACAGCTGGAATGTTTAGATGAAAGGGGGAAGAGTTATTTCAGAATATTTCATATAGGTATATAATCTGAATCCTTCATCCTTGTAAAACATGCCTATGAATGACACAAACCAATCTTACTGAAAAGTGTCACTTAGGAAAAAAAATGCTACTTGTGTCAGTAAAATTCCCCCCCAGACGCAAGCTAGGTTCTCTATCCTTCTAAATCCATCAATCTAAATCCATCCTATAAGCAGCACTTCGCTTCAAATAAAAATACCCTTATTTGAAATTGGGCTTTAATTGAGCAGTAGGAACAAGGCTTCTTTATATAAGTAGATTCATATAAAATTTAGTGCACAGAGAGATGCTGTATAAATTCCAACACAGAAT
Source organism: Xenopus tropicalis (assembly GCF_000004195.4). NCBI lineage: Eukaryota > Metazoa > Chordata > Amphibia > Anura > Pipidae > Xenopus > Xenopus tropicalis. The sequence continues at coordinate 29,027,597 of NC_030683.2, forward strand.
AGCTTTAGTCTCTGTGATCATCACAATTGTGCAGCCCTTATTTCTAGTGACTTCAGGTAAAAGTGCGCATATTAGCTCTGGGCAACTTTTAACCTGTAGTTGTGAATTTGCCCTCGCTCTTTTTATGGGGGGTTTGGGGTCACCCAGCGCTCAAGAAAGGTTTAAAAGTGAACTGAGAACTTGATTGCTTCTAATACTTGGAATGTTGGCCTTTTCATTGGTTTGATGAGTCACAGTATATATGATGATATATTAGTGTTATGGTGAATGTTCTGTAGAATCAGCTTGGGAAATCGAATTTAAACACAACAGAGCTTTTTATGGTAGCACTTTTTGTGTGAAGTTCATACAGTTTGTCTCAGCTTTATTTATTAGCAACCAGCTGAACAAGAATCTATGCGTACGACTTATCACTATGTTTGCGCAAGCCATACTGATGACTTGTTGAATGGATGGGTGTTACTACTCAGTGCAGCCCAACAGCAGCGTTGAGCACTAAAAACCTTTTAAAATTAAATATGTTTAACCGCTCAAAGCAGTTTAGTTTCATAATAGTCCTAGCTGATTTCAAAAGATGCAGACTTTAGATATAAGATGTGGTTGTGCCAGCTGGGCTTTTATCTCACCAAATTACAGCCTAGGGTTAACTAAATATGCATGCAGCACATATTCAGTTAAGTTTGCTGGTAATCTGACTTGGATATTGGGAGTCTAAAACTGCTAATAAGCAAGTAACTGCAAAAATCTAATTTTTTTTTGTATTGTGCTTAGAGGACATTTTATATAATTTTTAAATTTTGGTTTGCATCCCCTTTAATACAGAACTATTTCGAAGAAACACTGCTTCTTTGGTTCTAGCTCGTGGCCCTAAAAATATAAAATGTTTTAATATAAGGCACCGTTTCTCTTTCTACTCTAAATAAATGTATTAACTGATATCTGCATACTGATGTTGTGCCTCATTTGTCGTTTCAGGGTTTGCTGTCTATTTTGCGTAAACTGAAAAGTGCCCCAGACCAGGAGGTAAGAATTCTGCTCCTGGGACTGGACAATGCCGGCAAAACCACACTGCTCAAACAGCTTGCGTCCGAGGATATCAGCCACATCACACCTACACAGGTGAGCAGTATCCTGCTGTTCCACATAACAGCCCCTTCTTTATAAACACAAACAAGAAACAATGCGCATACTTTGCTAGAATATTCCATTCCCTGTTTTCTTATATTAACACCTACCTGGTGAGTTAATAGCTGTTCTACTTGTATGTTCAGCAGATTAATTATGCATTCAATTTTTGGGCAAGATAATTACAATGAACACAAGTAGACTAAAAGTTTACCAGAGCATTGATTCCATAATAGAACCCAAGCAGAAAGAATTACTACTCTATTTTCATAAGGAATCCAAGTGCCTTGCTGAACCGAATCCAAACCCTTAAAATCACTTGACTTTTGGTCACATGATTGCAAATTAGGTTTTAGATTTGGCTAAATCCTTCATGAAAGATTCAGGATTTGGCCAAATCTTTTAGAAAACTGAAATATTTTCCACATGCTCAGCTCCCCTCCATTTCCTTCCCCTAATGTCATATGAAAATTAGGCTTTACATTTAGTTGAATCCTTCTTAAAGGAGAAGGAAAGTAATTTTGGCATTTTACTGCCAATAGATTTGCCACATTGGTGCCACCTACAACAATATTTATTTATTCTGCAGAAACCATTACCAAACAGCTTTAGAAGCGCAGATCACACATTCCTAAGAGGGGGGGGGTGGTGGTTCTTAGCATTCTTGTGGGAGGGGGTGCAAGAGAGGGGAGGGGGAGCAGGAGAAGAGAGAGAGAGGAGAGAACTGTGCAGACTCTGGCCCAGGGAATTAAGGATGTTTCTGAGAGAGCAAGTCAGACACTGGAACATCATGTTTACAAAAAAAGAGACAAGAAATCCTGTATTTCCTTTGATAGAGGACAGCATTACTGTAAGTGCTTATGGCTGTATTTACATAGACCTTTCTGATAAAGCTTACTTAGTTTTTACCTTTCCTTCTCCTTTAAAAGATTCACCAGAATCCCCAAATAGTGGATTCAGTGCATTCCTACTTCTTGGGCCACTGTGCAAACTTGTTGAAAGGGCAACATAAGGCAACAACTTTCATTCAAATTTTAATTTTTTTGCTGGTGTATATGTATAGTTATTATTAGTTATTAATTATAAAAAAAAGCTATGTTGTTCTGTGTACAAATTCTTTCTTGCTGTTTACATGCATTCTGTTACCTAGCAACCAGGGAAACCCCACGACATCCTGAGGTTGCCTTCTCCAGGGATACCTGCATTGCAGTTATAGAGTTATTTGTGCTCCTTGTGCATATATAACATTTCCATTGCTCTGGAAAACCCTCCCAGGTTGCTCTTGTGCTTTGGAATAATTCTTAGGTCTGTACACTAAAGCAAGCTAAGATGAAACTGCAGATTGGATCACAGCAAACACAGGTTATAGAGTTTAAGAAAAAATGGATAATCTGAACAACTTTTCCATTAAACTGTACAAACTGTTCTTAGGTAATGGAAAACAAACCCCATGCAGGTCAGCCACACCTGCGAGACACTGATTGAGATAAGTCTCAGGATCATATACTGTAGATATTATTCTAGGTATAAATGCTAACTACAGTATACAGTATATGTGCGTGTAACTATTTATGTGTATCATATACAGCAATTCTGTTTCTGTGTCACTGTCACAGTCTAAAAATTGCAGAAACTGTTTCAATAGAATTAATGTAAGACCACTGTTTGTTATTAATTAATGTAAAGCACCACATAATATGTTGCCACAATATAAATATCCAGTGATACAACATTTGCTCCAAGTGCAAAGTCAGAAGTTGATTAGCTGTTTTATATGATTTGAAAAAAGCTCTGCACCATATCCTGCATTTTCACCCCAAACAATGGCAGTGTTTAATGGTACCCCAAGCAGAGATATGCTTAGAGGTAGTGGACACTGGCACTCCAAGCACACCATAGGTACTGACAGCACAACTACAATATATAGAGAACAGTGGATACTGACACCACAAACGCATGAAATGTTTACTGACACACTAAGCTCATTATATACAGCAAAGGGCAGTGGAAAGTTCTGATATTGTTCTGCTCTTAACTTTTTTTTTTATAACCCTTTTCCTGGCAGTCAGTTTGTGGATTCTGGTACTTATATTGCCAGACAGTGTTTGAACAAAAACTGTATATCATTTTTTTTTTTTTTTTTTTGTAGAACAACCTAAGATTTCAAAATATTCTATAATTTTTATGTAGCTCTACTTCTGTAACAAGATATAGGTTTCTAAAGGTCTAAAAAATATAAAATCATATTTTCCTTAATATAAAGACATATATCTGAAACATAATCTATTTTTTGTTCATGAAAATACAACTGAATTGAAAAGTCCCATGTCTCCTGAATGTGCCAGTACCAAATATGGATAGGTTTTTTGAGATTTCTGACTTGTATAGGTCAAAAGCTCGCTCAGTACCAATTTTCCAAAGCACTGCTCCAGAATTCTGCATTCTTTAGATTTCAAGGCCAAAAATTCCAGTAACGTTAGATTTATCATTGGAAACCACATCTTTTTGGTAAAAAATTAGATTCTGTTGAATCCAAAATGGGTAAACATTTCTTTTTACTCCAAAATACTGCAAAGTTTTGCTAGTTAGTGTATTTAACCGCTTTTCTGAAAATGCCTAAAAATGTTTCAGTTTGCTGCAATCATCTTGCATCATTTCTTACATACAAAGATAAATCAAACCAAATATGAATGCCTGAGGTCTACTGAACAGTTTGATGCCAAATATTCCAGTAGATCCTGTACTTGTATTGCATGTTCCTGTTTCAGAAGAAAAGAGCATTTAAGGGTAAAAGTGATGCCTGCAAACACCCTTGGGTAACTTTATTGTTTGTGTTTTAGGGTTTTAATATCAAGAGTGTACAGTCCCAAGGTTTCAAGCTCAATGTATGGGACATTGGAGGACAGAGAAAAATCAGGCCGTACTGGAGGAACTATTTTGAAAACACTGATGTTCTTGTAAGTAATTTTATTTTTTGTATGTGAAAGTATGTAGCTATGGGTTTGTTTGTTTTTTAGCAAGCAAGGCAATGCAGGTTAATGAAACATGCAAAACAAAGATAACATCTAAGTGAAGCTAGAGTCTCTCAGAACCTTTGTTTGCTGCAAAAGTATACCATGTATACAACTTTTAATTTTGCATGCTATCAGAAATAAAAGATTTGGTCTTTTTCATGCAAGTACACCTTTCTAAAAGTATTCCACAAATAATGGTTGATTGCCAATTCTCTAAACTGTTATAATTTAACACAGTAGTTGATATGTTTCTTACCAGCAGCCAGTAATGTGTCTAGTATACTGCAGGCCCTGGTGCAAAGTTTGCACCATCCCTTGTACTGCCCCTTTCCCTTACTCTGGTGTATCTTCTTGCAGTATTGCTGCTGCACCAGTGACCTTGTGGCTGGTTGCATGTGGGGTGGTGGGCCTTTGAGTATGTCCTCCTTCTGCCCCTCAATATTTACGCCACTAGCAGCAGCTCTAGCACCCACTTAGCATGCACTGTAACTTAAAACTTCTTCAGCAACTAATTTATCAAATTGTAATAATTGTTTTCTCCATCTGTAACAGACTTAAATAGAAAGAGTTCATTTTAGAAGGAAGTACAAAATTAAAAATAGCAGCTGAGAAAAACTCATTTGTTATGTACTATTTAAAAAGACATGTGTGGAATGATATCTCTGCCTTTTTCTTTGAACCTTCTATATGCTTAATATTCGTATTGCAATGTGATCAGACTGGCAGGATATCTTTATTGAACTGTAATTTTTTATTGATTTATTTTTAGATCTATGTGATTGATAGTGCTGACAGAAAGCGATTTGAAGAAACTGGTCAGGTTAGTAAAATTTTGTCCTAAAAGACATAGGAGTAGGGGAAGTTGCAAGCTTCTGCAATATATTTACTTATTGGTGCTGCAAGATTACATGGTGTCCCTATTCTCTACACTGTTAGTAGCAGCCTAATTAAAAATAAATAAATAAATAATAAACTGCTTGTAATTATCTTTATTTTGCTCTTTGTATTTAAGGAACTTGCAGAACTTCTGGACGAGGAGAAGTTAAGTGGGGTCCCAGTGCTGATCTTTGCAAATAAACAAGATTTATTGACTGCTGCACCAGCTTCTGAAATTGCTGAAGGCCTAAATCTGCACACAATCCGGGACAGAGTTTGGCAAATTCAGTCATGTTCCGCCCTCACAGGAGAGGGTGTACAAGTAAGTTACCCAAGGTTTAGAGAGATGGTGTACATTGCCAGTTTTTTGACCAGTAAAGTACATTTTAGCAGAAATGTCATTGTTTAACCCCATATTGTTCAATTCACATTCCACTCCTGTGACAGATTTTGTTTTAGCTATGCATTCTAATAGATATAAGGCAATGCTTCCCAAACTATGAGACTGGCCCCCTGGTGGTCTTGGAGCAGTGGCAGATGGTCTCTGCCTGTAGGCCTCTTGGGTTGAACTTGTGGTGGGATTCCTGTTTGCTCTGCTAGAGGCATCATCTTAAAGGTCAGTTAGGATGAGGTTTGGGATGATTTAAATATCTAACACGGCAATAGGTGCGTCTTGGTGGTTTCTTTTTTTTTTTCGTAGGCTTGTTACTTTATATCCTTCTGATATCCTTTCAGACAGTGAAGATTGGAAGTTACTTAATTTCCTGAGGTCTGTCTGGTTTGTCAACTTACTGTAATAATTTGTTTTAGGTTGTAGAATTTTATATTTTAGGTGCATGTATTTCTCTTTGTGTAAATATTTTCATCCCACCACTCGTATTTCTATTAAAGTATAGATCATGTATTATCCTGGGAAGGGGGATTTTTGGGCTTGTACAGATAAAGAAAGGCCCTGGGCCATCGTTAAATTGTTTCTGTATTGTCGGTGGTGTGGTAAAGAGAATATATATCTTGATTTATTTTTCTAATGAACTAGCAATAGTGACCTAATTAAAGAAGTGATGAGGCAAAATGCCTTCTGATCAATAAGTCAAAGTCATGAGAAGGTATTTAACAATGACCTGTGCCACTCGGCTATATTGTTTCTGTTATTAGTGACCTATATTTCTAGTGATTAACTTTTTCAGGAGGCGTCTAAATACAGTCATATGGTGAGTAGCAACAGATGCTGACCAACTGATTAATAGGAGCTTATGTATGCAGCCCTTGCACAGCTAATAATTTTTATGGCAATCATTGGTTTTGAATTATTGGAGACACCATGGCAGCCCTACGTAAACTGCTGAGTCTCCAGAAGGAGACCAAAGATATGAATTAAAATATACATTTGTTTTCTTTTAAAAAATGGTTTCAGAATTCTTTAACCTGTATATCCATGGCATTTCCCTCATAGCCTAAACATATGTGAAACAGAAAGTAAAAAAAAAATTACCTCCATTTAGGGGAATGTCTAATACTTCAGGGGAATTTTGAAGGCAGAAAAAACAAATGTGCCCTGCATTTACCATTTGGGCCAAGACAATGAGATCACAGCTCAGTGAGGAGGGGGGAAATTGAGTGTGGTAAGCATGGAGTAAGGTGAACTCCAAAGACATAAGGGATGCATATGCTCCCCCAAAAAACAGAAGCTATAAGGGGATTTTACAAAGGCCAGGACATACTGGGTAATGGGGAGAAACTGGTGTATTAACATTGCAATATTCAAATTACTTGAGCTGCACCTTAACAGGGCCAAAAACGTTGAGAATTTTCATTCTCACAAATACCTTCTCGTGTTCCTTGATCTGCTTAGTACCAAATCCTTTAATTTGGCAGTATATGAATGCTGTGATGCTAATGAAGTATCCATGTATACAAAGTAATAAACAGCACTGCCCCAGCAGTAATGGTGGCCATACACATTTATGTACATAATATTTACATATTATGATCTTTCCTGCGACCACTGGTCATTTGTAGACTACACTAACGATCAGAGCTGAATAGTCAGATATGCAGGTAGAAAGAAAATAATTCTACCCCTATCTGATGATTCCGTACTAAACATTTGCCGTTGCTCGGGCACCTTTAAAATTTTCCAACCGGCCTGATCAACAAGACAACCAATATCCAAGGCCTTTGCTGATATCTGTTGCCTCCTCTCCCGCCACGCACTGAACCAAAGCTTTTGTATGATATTGGTGCTTGTATGGCCTCCTTAAGTAAAAAAAATCATGGTTGGCCTCTAAATCCAGGTACTCAATGGGAAACTCGCACACTGCATGGAAGAAAATTTGACAGCACCCTAAATCAAACAGAAAAAAAGCCTCTTTTGTCTCTAGGTGTGTTTTAACAGAGTCTTGTCTGGAGTTTAGTAGCCATGAAAAAGTACCTGCTACAAGTAGCTCTGTGTGTCTTCACCCTAAAGTGTGACTGAAGTTTATTAGAGCACAGGTCACATGGTTGTGGCACCCTGGGAAGAAATGAAGAATGTGCCTAGCCCCATGTGAAATTTCAAAATTAAATATAAATAAAAAAATCTGTGTTTTTGAAAAACGTATTTCAATGCAGGATTCTGCTTGAGAAGCTCTGTTAACTTATGATACCTTAAAATGGTGGATATGGCTTATCAACCCAGGCCTGAAAATAATCAGGTTATCCACACGTGATCTGCACAGGCCTACATTTCTGTCTTGTCAGCTGGCTGATAAGCCTTTAGTCTAATCCATTGGATAGGTACATTTTTGCCATCAACAAGTGTGGCTTAATTGTACGCATATGTTTGGCTATTTTGTGATGTAGGGGATGAAAATTGAAACCGGGATTTCTCCAGAGCCTCTGTTAGCATACCTTTCATTACACCAGCAGGTATATATATATTTTTGTTTCTGCAAAACACTCATGGGTAGTAGGTTGTAAAGATGTGTCAGGCTGCATTTGCACAAGAAGTTGACTACTGAAATAAAGACACCACCAGCTGACACTGGCCAAGCTTTATTACTATTTTAGTATTAATTGTCAGGTGCATATGACCTCCAGGAGTAAGTGCAGAAGAGAGATTGTCATCCCAATACCCAACTTGTATCTTTAACTGTCCTGTTACTAGCACACACTGCTTTAAACCACACAGCCCTAGCTTGGGAACCTTTCCCCTGCACTCAGTGGGTAAATGTGTGTATTTACAGTATATAAAACCAGCCAAATATAAAAAGCTAAAATAGTGAGCTGAGGTACCCACTGCTCACTACATCAACCCCTACTGCTACTACCATCAACCCCTTCCCATATTATTATCATGAATGTTCAGTCTTTGACATTCCCTCTTTTTGAACTCTATTTTCTAGTATCTGTTAGAGCTAGAGGGTCCCAGCCTTACCATCCTCACCCATCCTTTTTACTGAGCCTTAGCCACACAAACATGGGCTGTTACTGGGTTTCTGGCAGTTGTAGTTCAGGAGCGGCTGCAGGGCCTACATTTGTGGTAGCTCTGGACTGGGTGGAGCCATCTCTACAAAACCTCATAGATTTTGTGCTCTTTATTTCATCTGCTAAATGGCAAGATGCTTCTGCTGGGGCTGTTAGGAATGCTGGGCCACTGAGCTGAATTTTAATCCCATTAGAAGAGCAACAGCGAATTATATTAGGTTCCGGCTGTGTGATATTTCTCATGTATTTTATTCTGTAAGTGATTTATTTGCCTTGCTGCTTGTTCTGTCTGTGACTGCCCTCCTCATGCTCACAGCTGCCTCCTTCATATGTTCTTGCTGAATCCATCTTTCCCTTATTGCCGGTGGCACTGTCTCACCTTCCATTCTCTTCCTAACAGCTCAAATCTTTCTTTCAGGTTATCTAAGGGAAGCCTGTCACAGCCAGATCCCTTTTATCCATCCCTATCTAAGAATAATCCTAATTGACAGGCAGAAAAGTAACTCTTTCACTTCCAGTTCCTCCCCCACAATGCTATCACTGACTGGTTGCTATGGGTTGCTTTTGTAGTTTAGTTGTCATGCACTGCAAGCAACACTAGGAGGAAGCAGAGAGGTCTTTTTGAAGAATAACTTCCTTTTTTTTGTAGCTTCCAGCATGCTGTGTGTCCTTTCATGTTCTCTGCTCTGTGGACATTTAACGCTGCTGGCTTTATTGCAGGACCAGCAACTCTTCCATTACATGACCATGGCTGATGTAAAATATAATGCGAGAGTGCTATTTTGGGTACAGTGCACTTGCAGAAAGCCGACTTATACAATAGCTTTATAGCATACTGTGAGCTCAAAGATGGTAAAAAAGCAAAACAAAATGAAATAAGTTGACTAATCTACCTAAAAAATAATATTTGTAACATACTGCAGTGCTTTGATATTGTAAAAGGATGCTGGGAATTCAGCAGCATCTTGTGGTGGTGGGTGGGGGTAATGTTTTCATTTTCCATGACTGGTTTGTACTATTCTTGCCATTATCTTTATTGCATTTATAATGTAACAGCCTTTGCGCTGGCTATGTTGTATAGTTGGTGCTGCTCTCCATGTTAATTGCCCAGTATGGTGCAGGCAGCAGGTACAGATCTTGTCTGGCACTGGGTCAGTGTTTTAGTTGCCTAGAACTTATTTGAATTTCTATGAGACTAAATTCTCGTAGGATTTAAACTGCACTACACTGGAGCACTGAAAGCTCACAGGCTGCCATGTGTACTTACATTGTACATCTTAAAGGGATAGTTCATATTTAAGATTTAGTATGTTACAGAATTACCAAAAATAAGCAAATATTTAATTATTTTCTTTTTCATTATTTATTTTCGTTTTAATTATGCGTATCGTTCTTCTCTCTTTCCAACTTTTAAATAGGGGTCACTGATCCTGGCAGCCAAAAAACCTATTGCTCTGTGAGGATGCAATTGCTTATTTTTCTATTCAGGTCCCCTCCTATAAATATTCAAACAACACCCTGGTTGCTACAGTAATTTGAACCCTAGTAACCAGATAATTGCTGAAATTCCAAGCTGGAGAGTTTGCTGAATAAAAGTGAAATAATGAAAGACAAACACTAACAAAGAAATAACATTTGCTGCTGTACTACTGAGAATGGGTAACTAACAGAGACTGTATATACGGAATGTGCTGCAAACTCCAGTGCTGCATGGCTTGAGTCATCTCTCAGTATATACTATGTATAATTTTACACTGCTTTGGTGGCATTGCCAGATATATCAACAAAATATTTGGCACCGGTTACATGGCTATGCTGCTAGATTTTGTGCCGTAACACAGACCTCTTTCTGAAATGACTGTTAATCTTTATACCAGGTTAGTGTAACTATGTGGCTCAGCCATTGATTCTTCTCGCCTCATGATCACAAAGGCCCAAGGAGTATCTATATGTGCACTATATTTCCTGTTCTGTATCAAAATCTATTGGTATATACACAATATACAGAGGAGGAAATAATTATTTGACCCCTCACTGATTTTGTAAGTTTGTCCAATGACAAAGAAATGAAAAGTCTCAGAACAGTATCATTTCAATGGTAGGTTTATTTTAACAGGGCAGATAGCACATCAAAAGGAAAATCGAAAAAATAACTTTAAATAAAAGATAGCAACTGATTTGCATTTCATTGAGTGAAATAAGTTTTTGAACCCCTACCAACCATTAAGAGTTCTGGCTCCCACAGAGTGGTTAGACACTTCTACTCAATTAGTCAACCTCATTAAGGACACCTGTCTTAACTAGTCACCTGTATAAAAGACACCTGTCCACAGAATCAATCAATCAATCAAGCAGACTCCAAACTCTCCAACATGGAAAAGACCAAAGAGCTGTCCAAGGATGTCAGAGACAAAATTGTAGACCTGCACAAGGCTGGAATGGGCTACAAAACCATTAGCAAGAAGCTGGGAGAGAAGGTGACAACTGTGCGATTTGCGATTGTTCGAAAATGGAAGGAGCACAAAATGACCATCAATCGACCTCTCTCTGGGGCTCCACGCAAGATCTCACCTCGTGGGGTGTCAATGATTCTGAGAAAGGTGAAAAAGCATCCTAGAACTACACGGGAGGAGTTAGTTAATGACCTCAAATTAGCAGGGACCACAGTCACCAAGAAAACCATTGGAAACACATTACACCGCAATGGATTAAAATCCTGCAGGGCTCGCATGGTCCCCCTGCTCAAGAAGGCACATGTGCAGGCCCGTCTGAAGTTTGCCAATGAACACCTGAATGATTCTGTGAGTGACTGGGAGAAGGTACTGTGGTCTGATGAGACCAAAATAGAGCTCTTTGGCATTAACTCTACTCGCTGTGTTTGGAGGAAGAAAAATGCTGCCTATGACCCCCAAAACACCGTCCCCACCGTCAAGCATGGGGGTGGAAACATTTTGCTTTGGGGGTGTTTTTCTGCTAAGGGCACAGGACAACTTATTCGCATTAACGGGAAAATGGACAGAGCCATGTATCGTGAAATCCTGAACGACAACCTCCTTCCCTCTGCCAGGAAACTGAAAATGGGTCGTGGATGGGTGTTCCAGCACGACAATGACCCAAAACATACAGCAAAGGCAACAAAGGAGTGGCTCAAGAAGAACACATTAAGGTCATGGAGTGGCCTAGTCAGTCTCCGGACCTTAATCCAATAGAAAACCTATGGAGGGAGCTCAAGCTCAGAGTTGCACAGAGACAGCCTCGAAACCTTAGGGATTTAGAGATGATCTGCAAAGAGGAGTGGACCAACATTCCTCCTAAAATGTGCGCAAACTTGGTCATCAATTACAAGAAACGTTTGACCTCTGTGCTTGCAAACAAGGGTTTTTCCACTAAGTATTAAGACTTTTTTTGTTAGAGGGTTCAAAAACTTATTTCACTCAATGAAATGCAAATCAGTTGCTATCTTTTATTTAAAGTTATTTTTTCGATTTTCCTTTTGATGTGCTATCTGCCACTGTTAAAATAAACCTACCATTGAAATGATACTGTTCTGAGACTTTTCATTTCTTTGTCATTGGACAAACTTACAAAATCAGTGAGAGGGTCAAATAATTATTTCCTCCACTGTATATATTGAGTCAGAGTGAGATTTTTAATTCAGCAGCATAATTTACTCCCTTAGGTCAGGATGTTCTATCTGTAACTGTCAAGGTGTAGGGAGCTATAGTTTAGAAATAGTTGGAGGACCACAGCATGGATATCCCTGTCTAGAACATTTACTTGTAAAGCAGTTAATGGCACTTTATTGGCTAGGGCAGTGTATTAAGATATTAATATAGCACCCCCTGCAAATTATGTTTCTGTGAATTTAAAGGGATGTTATGCTGACTCACATTAAAAACAAAGTATTTAATCTCACATTTCTTATAGGGTAAAGCAAAGCTTGTCCCCATGTTTAATAGGGTCTTTGTTCGAAAGTTGACATTATGTTATTTTGATGGCCCTAGTTACCTAGCAATCAGGCAGTGGTTTCAATAAGAGACTGGAAGATAAACAGGAGATGGCCTGACTAGAAAGATAAGCCCTAAGGGTGAAGACACACAGAGCTACTAGTAGCAGCTACTTGTCGTGGCTACTAAAACAAACAGTGCTGATCATTTACTGATAATTGTCTCTACGTGTGTTTTAGCAGAGGCAATTCCCAGTATTGTATATGGCAGGGTATTTTCTGGCGTTTAATCTCCCCCGTGTGCCAGAGCCCTAGTCGCCCGCGATTAACTCCCTGTTCGCGGGCGACTAATCTCCCCGAGTTGCATACCCCTGCCATCCCACCGGCGAACATGTAAGATTTCGCGCAAATCGCCGAAAAAGACTCGCGACCCCGCCGCGTCTGCCATCCCGCCAGCGACTTACATGTTCGCCGGTGGGATGGCAGGGGTAGGCAACTCGGGGAGATTAGTCGCCCGCGAACAGGGAGTTAATCGCGGGCGACTAATCTCCCCCGTGTGCCAGAGCCCTTAGTTGTGATGACAAGTAGCTGCTACTAAGTAGCTTTGTGTGTCTTCAACCTAAAAAATAGCAATAACAATAGAAATGTTGCTGCCTCACAGAGCAATAATTTTTTGGCTGCCAGGGTCACTGAACTCCCCATTGAAAGCTGGAAAGGAGGAAGAATAATCTCAAATTTGAAAAGTTGCTAAGAATAGGGCATTTATAGCATATCAAAACTTAATGTAATGGTGAACGTCACCTTAAGTAAAATATATTTTCCCAGAGACAATATTTTCCTTTGTCCATCAGCTGCCATCTCTCCCACACTGTGCCGCTAATATTAACAGACAGTGAGAGAGTAAGAGGATTGCACTGGAATTGCTGACACAATCCTTTTGCTGCTGGGACTAGGATATTGCATTACTATATGAATATGTGTAGAACAAGGGAATCAATTAACACCTACGGCAAAAAAAAATGTGTCTTTGGTTCCAGAATTGTGGGTGGCCCTCCCTAGGGAACAAACCAGCTTATTGGGGGGAGCAGCCTGGGTGAGATGTGGGGCAATATTATCTGCCTACATTCTCTTTGTATTTGTTATAATCCTAGACATATGCACCACTGTATCTATGCTGGGTAAGTGTAAGAGGAACAGGGGGAACATACAGACTCCTTAGAGAGACACCCGAGGTCTATAACCCCAGCCATGCGCACTAGTGAGTATCATAGCAAGCAAGCTGTTGCCAGTCTTTTATCATGTGAAGCTGCTATGACAAAACACTGCACGTTCCATTAGCTGGGCAACATGGTGACTATCCCAGGTGTAACTTGGGCGTCATTCCTTCTAAGGGGCTTTTAGCTAGCCCTTCACAAAGGAAAGCCGGCAGTCTGCATTGATTTATCATTGTATACCTTTGCTACTCCTCTTACTTTCCATAGTCCCAACAGCGACAGACCTATTTTTGCAGGACAGTACGCTATATATGGTTGCACTGTGCAGCGATTTCTCTTTTGCCCAACATTGCATGAATATAGGCCCCACATGTTAGCACACTGGAGACATGGATACAGTATGGCAGCTTTTGCCTATTTCTTGCAATAAACACTGCTTACTCAGATTTTCATTATTTGATCCCTTTTAAACTACAGGAGTCCTGACATCTCTGCTCCCTGCTACGTTTGGATTCCTCATCTTAAACTTCTCATTCTCCTGAGCCCAAACATAATATTCCATGACACCAACATCTGCTATGAAACGTGACCTCCTGCCCCTCTATCCTTCTGCAACTCCAGATCAAGTAACTTCCAACGCCCCTTGTGTGGCTCATCTGCTCTCTTACTGTATTATAGGAGCTCTGCAGCCGTAAGCAGGGGTGCTCTCTCTCTCTCTCTCATATGTGCCTGATAGAACTCTATGGTGCTTTTATGTATGAGAGCATCACACATCAGGAACTGACACACTGACTTATACAAATAAAAAAAAAGCCCCTCTACCCCTCTCAATATGATTTTTTAAATGTTTTTGGCGCAGTCATATTCAGTGTAATTCCCTCTTTGTGCAGTCTCTCTGTGAATGATTAGTGGTCTCGCTCATACTTAACTCAAAGTATTGATCCTGATGCATGGTGGGAACCCGCCCCCAATAACATGTCTGCATCTCAACTCAGTACATCAGATATTGGGTCTCAGATAGAAGCCATGTGGCTTCTTATATTAGGAAAATACATTTTCATCTACTCATTGGTCATTTACAGAATATAACTTTTAACAGATAAAATGTTATGAGATGGTGTTCCACATGAGCCTATTTGTCTCCTCTAACCAATAAATAAAATACAGGTATAAAAAATGAATATGGAAATCTTCAAGTTATATTATACCCTTTAAAATGATCCTTTTTAATTTTTTTAATTTTCTTTTCAAAGTGCAAACTGTGTGGTAACCCACATCCTGCCCCTGTCAGTTAGCCAGTAGGTTACACAATGCTTTTTCCCGGCAAAGCACTAACAGGGTAATAAAATAAATATTGTAGTAACCTATTATAGCCAGTAAGGTGTTTGTTTACAAACAGCTGAGCAGTAAAGGCTACATGCCTATTGGTTGCTATAGATTACTAGTCAAGTAATAAACTGTTAAATGCATTACCCCACCTGTTCCTCTGTACCCGAACTGAAAGGGGTAGTTTACTTTTAAAGTAACTTTTATTATGTTATAGAATGACCCATTCTTAGCAGCTTATCAGTTAGCCTTCATTTTTTGTAGTTTTTGAGTTATCTGGTTTCCTCTTTTGATTCTTTCCAGCTTTTTAAATGGGGGTCACTGACCCCAGTGGCCAAAAAACTGACTCATGGTTACAATTGTATCAGTATTGTTACTTTTTATTCTCTATCTGTTCAGGCCCTCTCCTATTCATATACCAGTCTCTTGTTCAAACCACTGCCTGATTGCTAGGGTATACTGGATTCTAGCAACTGGAGAGCTGCAGAAGTTCCAAACTGTAGAGCTGCTGAACGAAAACAAAGCTAAATAATTCAAAAACCACCAATAATAAAAAATAAACACCAATTATAAGTTGTCTTAGAATAACATGCTTGAGTGACACCTACTTTACTGGTTAAGTCTATAAAGTCATTCTTCATGGGCAGCCATGGCAAGAGTACTATCTAGTAAGGAATATAAGATGTGCCCTTGTAACAAGCACGTGTGCCTCTGGGAATGCTGCACATTACAGTGTCAGGAGGTGCTACAAGCCCTGTTATTACAGCCTTACCAGACTCTTACAGTGGCTTGCAAAAGTATTCGGCCCCCTTGAACTTTTCCACATTTTGTCACATTACAGCCACAAACATGAATCAATTTTATTGGAATTCCACGTGAAAGACCAATACAAAGTGGTGTACACGTGAGAAGTGGAACGAAAATCATACATGATTCCAAACATTTTTTACAAATAAATAACTGCAAAGGGGGGTGTGCGTAATTATTCAGCCCCCTGAGTCAATACTTTGTAGAACCACCTTTTGCTGCAATTCCAGCTGCCAGTCTTTTAGGGTATGTCTCTACCAGCTTTGCACATCTACAGACTGAAATCCTTGCCCATTCTTCTTTGCAAAACAGCTCCAGCTCAGTCAGATTAGATGGACAGCGTTTGTGAACAGCAGTTTTCAGATCTTGCCACAGATTCTCGATTGGATTTAGATCTGGACTTTGACTGGGCCATTCTAACACATGGATATGTTTTGTTTTAAACCATTCCATTGTTGCCCTGGCTTTATGTTTAGGGTCGTTGTCCTGCTGGAAGGTGAACCTCCGCCCCAGTCTCAAGTCTTTTGCAGACTCCAAGAGGTTTTCTTCCAAGATTGCCCTGTATTTGGCTCCATCCATCTTCCCATCAACTCTGACCAGCTTCCCTGTCCCTGCTGAAGAGAGGCACCCCCAGAGCATGATGCTGCCACCACCATATTTGACAGTGGGGATGGTGTGTTCAGAGTGATGTGCAGTGTTAGTTTTCCGCCACACATAGCGTTTTGCATTTTGGCCAAAAAGTTCCATTTTGGTCTCATCTGACCAGAGCACCTTCTTCCACATGTTTGCTGTGTCCCCCACATGGCTTGTGGCAAACTGCAAACGGGACTTCTTATGGTTTTCTGTTAACAATGGCTTTCTTCTTGCCACTCTTCCATAAAGGCCAACTTTGTGCAGTGCACGACTAATAGTTGTCCTATGGACAGATTCCCCCACCTGAGCTGTAGATCTCTGCAGCTCGTCCAGAGTCACCATGGGCCTCTTGGCTGCATTTCTGATCAGCGCTCTCCTTGTTCGGCCTGTGAGTTTAGGTGGACGGCCTTGTCTTGGTAGGTTTACAGTTGTGCCATACTCCTTCCATTTCTGAATGATCGCTTGAACAGTGCTCCGTGGGATGTTCAAGGCTTTGGAAATCTTTTTGTAGCCTAAGCCTGCTTTAAATTTCTCAATAACTTTATCCCTGACCTGTCTGGTGTGTTGTTTGGACTTCATGGTGTTGTTGCTCCCAATATTCTCTTAGACAACCTCTGAGGCCGTCACAGAGCAGCTGTATTTGTACTGACATTAGATTACACACAGGTGCACTCTATTTAGTCATTATCACTCATCAGGCAATGTCTATGGGCAACTGACTGCACTCAGACCAAAGGGGGCTGAATAATTACGCACACCCCACTTTGCAGTTATTTATTTGTAAAAAATGTTTGGAATCATGTATGATTTTCGTTCCACTTCTCACGTGTACACCACTTTGTATTGGTCTTTCACGTGGAATTCCAATAAAATTGATTCATGTTTGTGGCTGTAATGTGACAAAATGTGGAAAAGTTCAAGGGGGCCGAATACTTTTGCAAGCCACTGTATGTCTGGTACACAAGGCGGGGGACAGGTAGGGGGTGGGAAAGGGCCACCTACGTGCCCCCCCTGCCCACCTTGATTTACATAGTAACATAGTAACATAGTAACATAGTAAGTTGGGTTGAAAAAAGACATACGTCCATCAAGTTCAACCATAATGCCTATATATAACCTGCCTAACTACTAGTTGATCCAGAGGAAGGCAAAAAACCCCATCTGAAGCCTCTCTAATTTGCCACAGAGGGGAAAAAATTCCTTCCTGACTCCAAGATGGCAATCGGACCAGTCCCTGGATCAACTTGTACTAAGAGCTATCTCCCATAACCCTGTATTCCCTCACTTGTACTGAGAGCTATCTCCCCTACCCCTGTATTCCCTCACTTGTACTGAGAGCTATCTCCCATACCCCTGTATTCCCTCACTTGTACTGAGAGCTATCTCCCCTACCCCTGTATTCCCTCACTTGCTAAGAATCCATCCAGCCCCTTCTTAAAGTTATATAATGTATCAGCCAGCACGACTGATTCGGGGAGGGAATTCCAGAACCTCACAGCTCTCACTGTAAAAAATCCTTTCCGAATGTTTAAATGGAACCTCCCTTCTTCTAAACGGAGTGGGTGCCCTCGTGTCCGTTGGAAGGACCTACTGGTAAATAAAACATTAGAAAGGTTATTATATGATCCCTTTATATATTTATACATAGTTATCATGTCACCTCTTAAGCGCCTCTTCTCCAGTGTAAACAGACCCAACTTGGCCAGTCTTTCTTCATAACTGAAACTTTCCATACCCTTTACCAGCTTAGTTGCCCTTCTCTGGACCCTCTCTAACTCAGTAATGTCCCGTTTGAGCACTGGAGACCAAAACTGAACAGCATATTCTAGATGGGGCCTTACCAGCGCTCTGTAAAGGGGAAGAATAACCCCCTCCTCCCGTGAATCTATACCCCTTTTAATACAGCTCAAAACCTTGTTTGCCCTTGCAGCTGCTGCCTGGCATTGCTTGCTACAGCCAAGTTTATTATCTACAAGGACTCCAAGGTCCTTCTCCATTATGGATTTGCCTAGTGCAGTCCCATTAAGGGTATACGGGGCTTGCATGTTTTTACATCCCAGGTGCATGACCTTACATTTATCCACATTAAATCTCATCTGCCACTTAGCTGCCCAGATTGCCAGTTGGTCAAGATCCTGCTGCAGGGATGTCACATCCTGGATAGAATTGACTGGTCTGCAGAGTTTTGTGTCATCTGCAAACACTGATACATTACTCATAATACCCTCCCCTAAGTCATTTATGAACAAATTAAACAAAAGTGGACCCAGTACAGAACCCTGAGGGACCCCACTGAGGACCTTATTCCAAGTAGAGAATGTGCCATTAACAACCACCCTCTGTACCCGATCCTGTAGCCAGTTTTCTATCCATGTGCAAACGGCTTCACTAAGACCAATAGACCTTAGCTTAGAAAGCAGTCGTTTGTGGGGAACGGTATCAAATGCTTTCGCAAAATCCAAATAGATGATATCTACTGCATCCCCACTGTCCAGCTTCTTACTTACCTCATCATAAAAAGCAATTAAATTGGTCTGACATGACCTGTCCTTCATAAAGCCATGCTGATTACTGCTCATAATGCCATTCTCCACTACATAATTTTGAATGTGATCCCTTAACAAGCCTTCAAATAACTTGCCCACCACGGATGTCAAACTTACAGGCCTATAATTGCCAGGCTGAGATCTTACTCCCTTTTTAAATATGGGAATGACATTCGCCTTCTTCCAATCACTAGGTACCATACCTGATGAAAGAGAGTCTGAGAATATCAGAAACAGGGGCCACTGCAATTCTGCCCCTAGCTCTCTCAGTACCCGAGGGTGTATTCCATCTGGCCCAGGTGCCTTGTTTACATTTATCGTGTGTAACCCTTTAAGCACCATATCCTGTGCCAACCACTGTGTAGTTGGAGCTGAGGCAACAGTGCAGCTATTGGGTGAGACTTGGCCCACTGGCTCCTCTACTGTATACACAGAAGAAAAGAACTGGTTAAGCACATCTGCCTTTTCTGTATCCGCTGTAACCATATTGTTATTATAACTCAATGGGGCCACACCCTCAACCTGCATCTTTTTACTATTAATATACTTAAAAAACTTTTTGGGGTTAGTCTTGGCCTCGGCCGCGATGCGCTCCTCATTTTCTATCTTTGCCTTCCGGATTGCTGTTTTACAACACTTGTTATAGTGTTTATAATCATTAAACGCAGCTACTGTCCCCTCTGACTTATATTTCTTAAAAGCTTTCCTTTTTCTCCCTATTAACTTCTTTACCTCAGAGTTAAGCCACATAGGGTGATTCTTAACACTTCTACTTTTTCTTATTAATGGAATAAATTGAGAACAGTAATGATTTAATATCATTTTAAATGACAACCATTTCTGCTCTGTGTTTTTATCAGAAAACATAATGCCCCAATCTATGCCCTGAAGCGCTGCCCTTAAGGAGCTAAAATTTGCCTTCCTAAAATTCATTGCCCCCGTGTAAATTTGTTTCCTGCACCAAACATTAAATGAAATAACATTATGGTCACTATTACCCAGGGGTTCAACCACTTGCACATTTGCTATACGTTCTGGGTCATTAGAGATCACTAGATCTAGTATAGCATGGCTCCTGGTTGGCTCCTCAACAACTTGTGCCCCCTTAAAGATTTAATTAAGGGGGCTAGCTGTAGGAGGCCTGTGGCCATTCTGCAATTCTGGTCAGTTGTGGTCAGTTTTTGCACCCCTAAAACGACCCCTTAATGCAATAGTGCAGCCCAGCAACTTGCATTTATTAGAAGTAACATTCATTTTCAAATGATTTGGAACGACAGGTTTTGACAGCCGCCACTACTGATATGCTGTATAATAATCAAAGCAGGGCACGTTTATACAAATAAAAAGCCTTCGCCCATTTACTTTATTGCCTGTATTGTTATTTAGTCAGTTAAAGAAAGAAAGAAAAATCCTACGAAAAATACAGTGCAATTTCCCAGCAGTCACAATTTGCTCCTTTATTGCCTGCATGGGGTTCTTGCATTCTCCATCATTTATACTTTAGCAGGGCTGTGTGTGGGTAGAGAGGCTGCTCTGTAAGTGTGAAACTAAGTAGTACCCTCTCCTTCCCACATCTCAGCAGCCTGTGATGCCTGATAGCAGCAGGTTTGTGTGATGGATGGATAAACAAGGGGATGGTTGCACGTTTATTGTTTTGCAGACATATCTCTTATGGAGTAAGTGTATTTAATAGAACTGGGTGTCAGCAGATCTTTAGTGCTTTATGCTGCCTCAGCGTTTCTGCTTCAGCCAAGGAACCCACATTCAAAATTAATGAAGGGCCGTGTCTCATGTTTGGCATGATGGCTGCTGATACGCTCAGGAAGATATCAAGCTACAGAGAGTGGGATGACTTCATTGCAGAACGGTATTTGATACCAATTACAGATTTCCTCTAGGTCCCTCATTTCACCATAATGCAGCGTTAAAAAAGGAAAACGTGCATGTAATTGATAATGAATTGATTGTAATTGCGGCTGTTGTGCTTATGGGTCAGGACCAGGTACAAGAGACAGGTATTCTGTTAGAGGTATCATTTTCTGGGAATTAGACTAGCCGTGTGGCAGATGGAACATTATTCATAATTGCAAAAAGGCATATTAATAGAAATAAGGGATCTATTATCCAGAATCAGGCCCAGATTTGTGGAAAGGCCATAAAGACCTGGGCCTAGGGCAGCATAAATTTAGGGGGGGCATGATGCCCAGCCGCATCTGAACTTTGTTACATACGGAGCACTGGGGTCTAGGCACAAAAGTTTTCTGCTCATCCTGTTCCCAGTGTATGAGCTAAAAGGATGAACTTAAAGGAACAGTAACGCCAAAAATGAAAGTGTATTTAAGTTACCTATCCAGGTAAAGTTGTGTATTTGCTAAAGTATCAGTACTATAGCTTATATAAATAAGCTGCTGTGTAGCCATGGGGGCAGCCATTCAACCATGAAAAAAGGAGAAAAGGCACAGGTTACATAGCAGATAACAGATAAGCTCTGTAGAATATAATGGGGCTTTATCTGTTATCTGCTACGTGCCTGTGCCTTTCCCTTTGAATGGCTGCCCCCATGGCTACACAGCAGCTTTGTTTATATAAACTATACTATAGTAGTCTTTCTTAAGGAAAACACCCCAGCTGTACCAGCACAGGGCAACAGTACATAATATCGTAGTTATTTTTATACACTTCAATTTTTTGGTGTTACTGTTCCTTTAAGTGCTATCCTGGGGAAGAGGGAGGGGGCGGGACAGGGGCGGCCTCTGCACTGTCCAAAATGATTGAAACCTTTTGTTTTTCTGAATAAGGGATCTCTTTATCTCTAATATGGAACACTAAGGGGCAGATTTATCAAAATATGAGTTTAGAGCTTTATATATAAGAATTCGTCAAATTCTTTTCATTCCTATGGGATTTTTAGAAGCATATTTATCAATTGGTGAAAGTTAGAATTCTGTTTATCTA
Source organism: Xenopus tropicalis (assembly GCF_000004195.4). NCBI lineage: Eukaryota > Metazoa > Chordata > Amphibia > Anura > Pipidae > Xenopus > Xenopus tropicalis. The sequence continues at coordinate 29,049,504 of NC_030683.2, forward strand.
TTTGATAAATACGCCTTTAAAAATCCCATATCAATGAATAGAATTTTGGTGATTTTTTTATGTATTAAGCTCTAAACGCACATTTTTATAAATTTGACCCTATATTTTTTTTAGTAGCTTTAAAAAGGTATAGACATTAAATAAAAACCTAATAAGATTGTTTTGCTATAAACCTGTATTTATGCAGCGTAGTTACCAGGTACAACGTGCTGCATCTTTACAGAAATAAAAGAAAGTCAGGGGAAAAAAATGAAACCTCCCTTGTGTCGATTGATTGAATGATACATTTACAGTAATTTTCCTGATTCCCAGCATTCTGTGCAGCCTCCAGCCATTTTAGAAACCAAATGAAACTTGAACATTCAGATTCTCAAGAAAATATCCAAAGCCCACTGCTTTCATGGTATCCCACAGATCTCTGCTGGGGAGAGAAAGCATCTGATCGAAGCAAATATAGCGCATAAAACGTTTATTAGCTTGCATCAGCCTCGTTATACACCATTCCCCAACCTCAGTCTTTAATAATTATACCCCTAATGCACAATATTGGTTCTGTATTCCTAAGCTTTCTTTATAATACATCCCATACTTGTAAAGGTTTTGTGGCCATGGGGGTCAGTTGACCAAGTTGCAAGGGGGGTCAGCAAGTGGGGGGATGTCCCATGTGTCACTATCGTTTAATAACTCAATTTTCATTGCATTTAAAGGGGCAGTACACAGTTTTAGCATGAACAAGACTTGATTCATTTAAAAATAGTTTTGTTGTGTAACAGTGCATATGGTACTTGATCTTTGTAAACTCCATGTGGAACATCAGTAGTAACAGCAGATGGAAAGGAGAACGATTTTGCTCTGCTCTCCCTTTGACAAGTAATGAGCTCTTCCATCCCCTTTGTGCTGCCTGCGCTTTTAGCCATAACAAATAAGCATGTGTTCTTTATAGAGAAGGAAATAACTGCTATGGAGTCCAAAGAGACACAGCTAAGTGGGTTCATGCTCCCTGCGCCCTGTTCCATGAAAATAAAAGAAATGATAGATTATTTAATTGGGTTGGTATTGACAAGGCTAAATTAGCCCATATGGAAGTGTTTGTGCCCCTACACTCGGGGCTTCATTAAACAAAGATCAAACTGGGGGATTCAGAAAAGTTCTCAGCAGTTCTTTCTGTTTATGGAGCAGAACGTCAAAACTGTTACATGAATACATGAGCCCCTGCCCTGGCAGCGGTACTTCATGAGTTGGATTGTATCCATAATGTACGTATAGAAATGTCAGTTTGCTGTGCAGTGAACCTTTGGCATTATAGAGTTTGATGTGTATTAGTAACTGTTTCCTTGTTTTTTTAGGATGGAATGAATTGGGTCTGCAAAAATGTAAACGCAAAGAAGAAATAGAACCAGATCGATAAATAAATTCACGGGACAGAAAAAGAAAACTATGGAAAAAGTGATGTCAAAATTCAAGGCTGCTGCTTAAAGACATAAATCTTTCCAACTACCTTTTTTTTAAAAAAAAAAGGACAGAAAGGTCACCCAACATTTTTTTTCCAGATTCATTTCTATGCTGTCAGTAGCTCATTTACAGTATTGCATGTCCATGTTGTTTTTGTTTCCTTTTGTCCGCCAGGCATTTTTGTAATCTATTAAATGGCAAATATATATATATATGTATCTTTTAAACACTAGCTCTTCAGTTACAGTTTATTCTAGGATACAAATTTAGGTTCTTGTGTTAGCGCAGGGCTAATCAAGTGCAGGCCGTGTAAAGGCAGATAGCTTCGTTACAAGGAGGGAAGCCCTAATGTCCTCCTATATAGTTCAATGTCTTTTAAGCCTGCAGATGGGCAGCTCTGCCTTGGTGTCACTCTGGGGCATCAGTGGTTTAGAAAACTTGTCAGCTCCAAGCTGTGTAGCATTTATTTCCATGGGATCACCATGCTGCGGAACACATTAGGCATGCACTGACCTAAAGATGGCATGGGACTAGCATAATCCTTAAATGTTTTCCTTTTGGGTGAACATTTGAAGGCTGGCCTAGAAAATGCTTTATGATTATCTAATACCAAATGCTTTAGCCTCCTCAAGGTCTCCTTCCTAAAGTAGAACTTTTCATTTATCCATGTAATCAATTCACCAGGAAATGATCACCTCACCAAACCAAATTCTCGCTGTTGACTCCCCCATTATGGGCAAGCGTGTTTGTCAGGATAAAGTCACTCATGTGCTGTGTTCTGATTGTCCACAAAGGCTTCATCATTGTACAATCCTGTATATATTTCTGCATACACAACTTTTCAAAACAAAGTAGTGGCAACAAATCTCCTGGTTTAACAGTTGGCATAGCCATCACGAGAAAGTTCTTTCTAATAGCAGTTGTATAGCAAAAGCAAACCTGCGTCCAAAGTCCTTCAAGTCATGAACCTAAAGAGCCACTTTCTCCTTAGCTCAGTTGAAGCAGTTTATTAAACTGTCAAGCACAACATGTTATGGATCATTCATGAGCCTTCCTCAGGAAACATGTTTGGGGGCTTTACGACTTAATAAACTGCTTCATATATGGTGAAAAGAAAGTAGCTCTTCAGTACCTTGCTATGAAGAACTTTCTATACCAGACAGGCCAAGATGGTGCCCTTGCACACTGTAGCTGGAACCTAAGGAACGACTCTTTACTAGTACAGACCTGCTTCCAGCAGCCCTGCAGGGGCCACTTGACAACCCTAGATGCAAACCTGCTATTGTTTTTAACTAGTAATATATATTTCTTACTAAACATGTTCACAAAGGATACCATCAGCTGGCTTTTATTTTATTTAATTAAAAAGCACTGTGCTTGATTTTAATAAATTAGGAAACGTTGGGTTGCTTGAGATAGGGCAGAAAGATCACTGGTGTATGTGGCTGTGTGTGTTTGACTACTTCAGTATTTACCAATTACTTCTTACTTACAGACTGTAGGAGTTTACTTTCTTGCAGAAGGTGCACAATTGTGAAAAATGTAGCAGCTTTTTTAGCTGCCAGGAACAGACCGTGATGAGTCTCAGATTTCGGCAAGGCCTTAGATATATCCTGTCTGGTGGTGTTGGGGGCCAAGTTTGATTTAGGTATCCCAATTTAATCGACAGTGGGAGCAGGCTCCATGTCTTCTTTCAACCCGACTGGTATCATTCCATTGTTATAACCAAAATTGTGGTATTTATGGCATTGCGTAATATGAAACCATAATTGAAGATATATTTGTGTTGTAGGTCACAATTTTATAAAATGAGTGCTGAGTTAAAGGAGACTGTTAACTACAAATGTGTTTTTATATTAGATGTTGGGTATATTAGAGAACATTATTTTGGCCATGCTGACTGCAGGCATGTCCGCTGCTCTGCCAGACCCCTCTGCAGCCTGTGGGGCCACTTCAGAACCTTGATATGAGGGTAACTTTATGGAAGAATTGTTTGTGTAATTATTATTTCAGACACAAGCCCCATTCCTAGTTAGCTGTTTCTAGTCTAGTCCTGCTTACTGTTAGAGTCTCACTAAACTAATACAAGAAAAGTTGCCTTTTCACCCTCTGAAAAATATTCCCCTATAAGGTTATGATAATATTTACAACTGGATAAACAGAAGGCTCAGTTGTACATTGTGTGCTTCATGGGCGTTTGCATGTCCTAGAGCCAAACTCTCTTTTATGTTAACTTGTTACACGTTTGTATGTACTGGTTTCCAACCTACCTGCTACTGAACTACAACTTCCAGAATGCCCAGGGACTGCCTTAATCTACACTGAGGCTTATACATTTGTCTTCTGCAAATACTATAGGATGTGATATGATTCTAGTGAAATGTGTCATTTAAAGGGAAAAATACTGTTACTTTATGGCATGAGCTCCTTCAGTTGGATTTATGTAGAAACGCTATTTGATCTGCCAAAAAACATAAATACAGAGCTGGGATCCATTATCCAGAAATCCGTTATGAGAAAGCTCAGAATTACAGGAAGGTCATCTGCTATAGTACCTTGTACTTGATCCCAACTAAGATATAATTAATCCTTATTGGAGGCAAAACAATCCTATTGGGTTTAATTAAAGTTTGAATAATTTTAAATCATGTCGTAAAGTTTGACAATCCAAATTCCTTATCTAGAAAACACCGGGTCCCAAGAATTCTGGGTAAAAGGCTTCATACCTGTATATGATTTTTTGGTATGCAGACTTACTTGATTCCTCAGATTGAAAGGAAACCTGATAGTCTGCCCCTGACTCACAGGGACCATTCAAGCCCCTCCCAGTAGGCTGGCAGCCCCTCCTTTGCATTGTTACTTTACCTGAAGCCCCTCTCCTTGCTATCATGTTATTTCAGGAAGTGTTTTCTACATACTTTTCCAATGAATCAGCTTGTGTCAAAAGGGGAGTGGCATTCTTTCCCTTTAATATTCTTACTTGACACAGGATGCCACTGCTTCCAGGCTTTTCTAATACCAAATGATGGCAGATTTCCATGTGATTTTTTTAAGTTTCTCCTGTAGCAGCTGAAGAACAAAGGTGGCAAATCAGGCCCTGTTCTTATAATGCATGACTGTGGGTTATAGCTCCAATCCCCTGTTGTGCCCAAGTCCGAACCACATCTTCTAATGGTAATGAGCGGGTTTCTCAAACATGTTGATCCAGACAGCAATGACACTACTAAATGTGTTGGACTTGTACCTACATCTTCAATAAAGTCTACTTTATCTTCCACAGAAACACTGCTATCATTTCTTATAGAGATGTGTGTGTGTGTGTGTGTGAATATATATATATATATATATATATATATATATATATATATATATATATATAATAGTAACATGCTGACTGTCTGTAATTTTTGGGGGAATTAGCTATGGTAGGTTATGATTTGTCCCTGCTTCAGGGCTCGCACCTTCCAGGGTAACTCTCACACTCTGGAATCTTTTCCCAGGGTTTCTCACCATCCCCAATGACTTTCACACATCTTTCTTACATACTTACTGCAAAACCACGCATTTACCATGGAGCTACATGTATACCACCTTTAATACTGGTGGAAAATACACCAAACAGTAATCTTATTTACTGTGTATAGATAGATATATATACAGTAGATAGATATGTGTGTGATTGTTCTTTTAGAATGTTTAAGGTATAGGATTTACATATATTTCCCAAGCTTCTTGGCAGCAAAGACTGCTTTATTTGGTCCTGGTACCTAGC